>NC_079452.1:28891537-28966537 GCF_903798145.1 Danio aesculapii | reverse complement strand
AATCGGTTTGCTCATATGGTTGGATTTACCTTAACTTTTTGGGTTTTACAGGGTATTAATAGGTTAATGGATAGACGGATGAATGGATAAACTTTTAAATTTAAATAAATAAATAAATAAATAAATAATGCATTATTAAATATTGAACTATGATTAATAAATGCTGTACAAGTATTGTTTATTATTAGTAAGTACATTAACTAATGAAACCTGATTTTAAAGTGTAACCAAGTCTCTTTATTAATCAGGGGTCGCCACAGTGGAATGAACCGCCAACTTATCCAGCATATGTTTTACACAGCGGATGCCCTTCCATCTGCAACCCATCACTGAGAAACACTCATACACTCTTGCACACACTCACATACACTACGGCCAATTTAGCATATTCAATTCACCTGTACCGCATGTCTTTAGAGTTGGAGGAAACTCACGGGGAGAACATGCAAACTCCACACAGAAATGCCAGCTGACCCAGCCGGGGCTCGAACCAATCACCTTCTTGCTGTGAGGCGATTGTGCTACCTCACTGTGCTCAGTTTATTTGTCATTCTGTTCGCCAATTACTCAGGTTTTAATATTACCATGCTATTTGAAACTTGAACCTGTTCCTCTTGAGTAAAGTCCGCCATTGTGATATGAAAGTGTGTGTCGTTTATTTGTTGGCTCTAGAAATGCTCATTGATGTTTTGTCGTTTGGTCACATGAACATGTTCAACACATGCGCTGCCATCAACATTGGCTCATTACAGATTAATATTTCCCTTCATGTTTCTCAGAGGCGCCGCTCAGCTTGACCTCGTCTTTCCAAGAAAAGCATTTGCAGGTTGCTGCGTTCATAATGTGATTTTATAATAATGAATCTGCCCCATAATGCACCGGGAGAATCGGGCACACAAGGCACCTTTTGACATTATGTAAGGCAAATGCCAAGAATGTTCATGGCTTTTGTTGATGTATAAATGAATTAGATTTCTGAAGCAGTGCTTTGACTTTTGAGGCCTCACATTGGGTGTGTGCGTGTGCGTGTGAGTGTGTGTGTGTGGCTGGATTTAATCACATTATGCTTATTAGGCATATTTAAAATGTTTAAAGTGCACATAATTACATATTTATAAGATTTACTTCTAAAGAGTATTAGCTAGCATCTAGGTACTGTGGTTGTTTTTATTAATAGTATGAAAAAACTATTATATTTTAAATTTTATATAATTTGTAAATAAAAATTTATTATATTTTAAATTATATATAATTTTTTATTGCATTTGCATTTGCATTTAAGTAACAGAATTTGTTTTATTTACATTTTTTGCCAATCTTTTAGTAATTATTATTATTGAATTTATTTATGAAGTCTTATTTATTTATTATTTTATTATAATTATTTTACTTTATTATTTTATTTATTTTTTATATATCATTTTTTATTTAATTAAGTTTTAATTAGTTTATATATTTTTTTGTTTTAATTTTTAGAGAAAATGTAATTAATGGTGTTTTTCCACATGTATGTATACTTGTATTTTTAAGGTCATTGTACATATTTATTAAGCTAATAGCGATTAGCAATAGTGTTGTTGTAATCGACAGCGATTGAAGATTACTTCCCATCAAACTACAACTACCAGAACCCTTTGCACTCATCAACTCCTGCAGCAGCTGACATTAATCCGGACAGTCACACACAGACACGGTTGTAGCTAATGATTGACTGATTACATGGTCTATATATTTCACTCACACATTGCTGAGTCTTGTTCCATGACGAACATTACGAAGCGTTTTTCCTTGTTTGATTTTCCCGTGTTTAGATTCTGGCCTTGTTCCTCATTTTGACCCTTGCCTAGTCTGATCTCCCACCCGTATTTTGACCATGTCTATTGGATTACCCTTGTTCTACTGCTTTGCTCCTGTTTATGACCATTGCCTGCATGACCTCGCCTTTAATAATCTGCATTTGGTTCCGCAAGTCTTTTGTATGAGTTCACTTCATAAGAAGCATAATTAAATGGCAATGAAAAAGATTTATATTTAGATATTTTTTACTTTTATTTGCATTAGTATTCCTTTTGTATTCAAATAGCTTTTTGCATTTTTTTTGTATTTTTGAGAGACTGTAGTTTTCATTAATACTTTGAATAGGTTTTTTTATATTTAACGCTTTAATTTTAAAATGTAATTACATATTTTTATATTTATTTTTATTTGTTAATAATTAATTTATTTTTAATTTTTTTTTTTTATTATTATTCAATCAATTATTTATTAATTAAAAGAATATTAAATAATATATTTTAGTTTTTAGATAATGACTTATTTAAAATATATAATTATTTTTTTGGCAACGAGCTGGAGTAAAAATAGTCTTATTCAGTTTTATTAAAGTTTTATTCAGGTAGTTTTTAAATGCTTATTATACTTAATCTTTTAGTTACTTATGATAACCCTGCTATTAACCCTGCCATAGATTTGTGGATTATTATAGTTTATTCAATAAACAAACAACTTCAATTTCTATCTTATTATATATCTTAGTGTAGTTTTATTGATGTTGTAAAATTCTATAAGTCAGTTTCTTTGACAGCAATGAACGAGTTTTATTATGTTAAAGATAGAAATGATGCATATGAATACATTAACATTTTAAATTTAGTTTGGAAAAGTGCCATGCATGTAACGCAAGGGTCATGAGTTCGAATCCCACAGAATGCATGAACTACATGCATAAAGTCAGTGCAATAATGAAATTTCTTGCGATATAACATTGTGATTTTTTTTTTTTTTTAATCATGTTATGATCATACTAAAATGAAGGCAAGGCAAGTTTATTTATGTAGCACATTGCATACACAATGGTAATTCTTGGTGCATAAAACACAACAATTCAAGAGTTCACACTTAGCTCACGATTTATACATAGCTTGTTTGGCGTGCTGTCGCCAAAGAGCCCTGAGCTCAAGGGATCCTCGAGCCCAGGGCTCCCTCCTTTCACAGGGTGAGGGGAGACTGAGCTCAGGTCGATCTGAAACTCCCCCGCTGCTGAGGCCAAGGTGAACTTACTGAGAGTAAGACATTAGAAAAAAAGATTTAGGCTTATTTTATCTATATTATAGAGCACATTTGGATGGTGGGAGGAAACCAGGGAACCCGGGGGTAACCCACGCGGACACAGGGAGAACATGCAAACTCCGCACAGAAACACCAGATGGCCCTGTGAAGACCCAACACCATTGGTATTCTTGCTGTGAGGCAACAGTGCTAGTCACTGGGCCACCGTGCCGTCCATTCTGGATAAAGGTGGAAGAAGGGGAATAGGGGGGTTTCTTCCAGACGAAGATTGTAGTAGAGAGGAAATGAGGGTATATATAGTGACTTGGGATCCTTTGATTGGAGGATCATGATTAGCTAATGTGGACCAGCTGGGTTAATCATGAGCACATGCTCCTCTCGAAATTAGTTTAAAATTAAACTTCACTTCATAAAATACAAGTATTAGAAATAAAAACAACCAAGACTTCAAATAATTTAAAACAGAATCAATGCGTATTAAAATTAATTTGGAAACAGTAAAATGCAATGCATGCAGCGCCAAGGTCATGGGTTCGAATCCCAGAGAGTGAATGAGCAGCGATGTTTCTTGCGATTATACAATGTGATTGTTGTGAGGCAAGGCAAGTTTATTTATATTGAACATTTCATACACAATGGTAATTCAAGGTGCATAAAACACAATATTTCATAAAATACAACAATACATAAAATATAACAAGTATTAGAAATAAAAACAACAAAGAATTCAAATGGTTCAAAACAGATTAAATTAATTAGCGTCTTAAATTTAGTTTGGAAATAGTGAAATGCAACGCATGCAATGCCAGGGTCATGGGTTTAAATCCCAGAGAGTGCATGAACTACTGTACATGTATAAAGTCAGTGCAACAACAATATTTCTTGCATTATAACATTAAGATTTTTTTTCTTTTAAATCATGTAGTGATACTAAAATCAAGGCCTTTTAAGTTTATTTATATAGCACATTTCATACGCAATGGTAATTCAAGATTCTTTTGTCATTATTTTGTCAGCACACACAGGTCAGGATGTGCTGCACAAGCCTCTGTCTGAACTCAGACCTAAAAATAAACTGGCAATAAAACATTTTAAACTGCATTTGGAGAGAACTGCTCTCTGGAGGCTCATCGGGGGGCCAGAAATGTGTCCGGCAGCTCCATCCGCATGTGTGGCAGCAGTAAAACACGTCCCGCCGCAGCACTCCCGCAATGCCCAGATGAGGAAAACACAGCCTGACATTAAGACACATGCAGACTCGGTGGATTTCGAAAGGTTACCCTTTTAAAATGGTAACAGGGGACAAAAATAGCAGGGTTTTGTCTGAAAATACACCTTCATGTCATGTATTTGGCTTACAGAATTATTTACATTGTACTGATTTTATACATTTAGTTCATGCAGTCTCTGGGATCGAACCCATGACCTTGCCGTTGCATGCATTGCACGTCACTGTTTCCAAAGTAGGGCGACAGTAGGTAGTGCTGTCGCCTCACAGCAAGAAGGTCGCTGGTTCGAGCCTCGGCTGGGTCAGTTGGCGTTTGTGTGTGGAGTTTGCATGTTCTCCCTGCGTTCGCGTGGGTTTCCTCCAGGTGCTCCTGTTTCCCCCACAGTCCAAAGACAGGTGAATTGGATAGGCTAAATTGTCTGTAATGTATGAGTGTGAATGAGTGTGTATGGATGTTTTCCAGAGATTAGTTGCAGCTGGAAGGGCATCCACTGCGTAAAACGTGCTGGATAAGTTGGCGGTTCATTCCGCTGTGGTGACCTCAGATTAATAAAGGGACTAAGCCGAAAAGAAAATGAATGTTTCCAAACTAAGTTTAATATGCAAATTTATTTAATCTGTTTTAAATCATTTTATCGACACATACAAATACTGTAATATATTGCACCTCTCTGCAATACAGATATTGGATATACTTTCGATATACATATTATGTCTGGAGCTTTGATTGGTCTCAGGTGAAAGTAACTGGTGTCCTGCTGAGAAACCACTTTAAACTGGATCAGGAGTCTGTTTAGAGCAGCAGGTCAGCAGGTTTATTTAGTGCTGTTTTAGAGCTAGAGTATCTGAATGTACATCTGACATACAAGAACACACAGCTGAAATCACTCACAACTTTATATCTGATTTATTGTCTGTGATTTTATTTTCTATATCTGTCACTCTCACTTGATCCTTCACTGTTTTTTTTCTTTTGATGTAAATATCATATATATTTATTTATTTATTTATTTATTTATTTATCAGGTACACCTATCCAACTGCTTATTAACTCAAATTTCTAATCAGCCAATCACATGGCAGCACCTCAATGCATTTAGGCATGTAGACATGGTCAAGACGATCTGCTGCAGTTCAAAATCATCAGAATGGGGAAGAAAGGGGATTTGAGTGACTTTGCCAGACGGGCTGGTCTGAGTATTTCAGAAACTGCTGATCTACTGGGATTTTCACGCACAACCATCTCTAGGGTTTACAGAGAATGGTCTGAAAAAGAGAAAATATCCAGTGAGTGGCAGTTCTGTGGGCGCAAATGCCTTGTTGATGCCAGAGGTCAGAGGAGAATGGCCAGACTGGTTCCAGCTGATAGAAAGGCAACAGTAACTCAAATGACCACTCGTTACAACTGAGGTCTGCAAAAGAGCATCTCCGAACACACAACACGTCCAACCTTGAGGCGGATGGGCTACAGCAGCAGAAGGCCACACCGGGTGCCACTCCTGTCAGCTAAGAACAGGAAACTACAATTCACACAGGCTCACCAACACTGGACAATGGAAGATTGTAGAAACGTTGCCTGGTCTGATGAGTCTCAATTTCTGCTGCGACATTTGGATGGTCGGGTCAGAATTTGGCATCAACAACATGAAAGCACGAATCCATCCTGCCTTTTATCAACAGTTCAGGCTGGTGGTGGTGGTGTAATGGTGTGGGGGATTTTTTCTTGGCACACTTTGGGTCCATTAGTACCAATTGAGCATCTTGTCAACGCCAGAGCCTATCTGAGTATTGCTGCTGACCATGTCCATCCCTTTATGACCACAGTGTCCCCATCTTCTGATGCCTACTTCCAGCAGGATAACACACCATGTCATAAAGCGTGAATCATCTCAGACTGGTTTCTTGAACATGACAATGAGTTCACTGTACTCAAATGGCCTCCACAGTCACCAGAGCTCAATCCAATAGAGCCCCTTTGGGATATGGTGAAATGGGAGATTCGCATTATGGATGTGCAGCCGACAAATCTACACCAACTACATGATCCTATCATGTCAACATAGACCCAAAATCTCTGACTAATATGTCCAGGAGCTTGTTGAATCTATGCCACGAAGGATTAAGTCCGTTCTGAAGGCAAAAGGGGGTCCAACCCGGTACTAGTAAGGTGTACCTAATAAAGTGTCTGGGGTGTGTGTGTATATATGTGTGTATGTATATATATATATATATATATATATATATATATATATGTATACATGTATAGATAAAAAAAATATCTAGTAAAATATTATGTACTGTCATCATGGCAATGGAGGGCTAATAATTCTGACTTCAGCTGAATTATACTGTAACTGCGTGTCTATATATATATATATATATATATATATATATATATATATATATATATATATATATATATATATATATATATGTATGCATTTATTTGAAATAAAATATTTTATGAGATTTTTAAATAACTTTTTTATCATTTTTAATGCTTTTTTTTTTGTCTCTTGCATTTTTTATTTATTCTGTTTATTCTATGACTCTATGAACTGTTTTGAGACGATTCTACATTATCAGTGTTGTTCTGTAATACCCTCTGTGTGAGATGAAACTGACATTTTTTCAGAAAGAAACTTTTCTGAAACCCTGCGACTGTTTCTGTAAACAGACGGGGTCTCTGTTCTCACGAACCAGTTTTAAAGTGACGTTTGCATGAATGTCCTTCAGCCGTGTGATGGTGCAGTATACGTGACTTTGGGTGGCAAACGCTGGACGTGACTTCCGTTTCCCATTACATCCACGTCTGTGTGGGTTTCAGCTGGGTATTTTACTGGATGCTGCAAATAACATATTTAACCATGAAAGACACACCACATCTGGCCCATTACAGTGCTTTTCTTCAAATGTCTCACTAGGATGTGTTTGTGCGATCAGTCAGGACTGAATCACAGCGGTTAGAGAAGGTTATCTTCTCTCTGGCGGAAACACACTCATGTTTGGCTCAGTGGCTGACATAAACTAGTAAACAGGAAACTCTAATTTTGATTAGAGGACTCATTATAATAGTGTGTGTGTGTGTGTGTGTGTGTGTGTGTGCGTGTGTGTGTGTGTGTGTGTGTGTGTGTGTGTGTGTGTGTGTGTGTGTGTGTGTGTGTGTGTGTGTGTGGTGCTTTGAGTGCTTGATAGGGTGTTTTAATAAAATAGTAAACAGGAATCGGTTAATTGAAGACTCATTATGGTGTGTGTTGCTATGGGTGCTATGGTGCTCTGAGTGGTTGCTAGGGTATATCAGGAGATTTGTTAGTGATTTAGTGTGATGATGATGTGTGTGTTACTATAGCCACTGAAATGCCGTAAAGCTGATCTTGACTGCTGTGACATTATTATGTATATTTATATACTGTAAAAATCTCGAACAAGATGTTAATTCTGTGAATTGTTGCCTGGGAAATTGAAAGCGGTTTCTGAAGTGTTCTGAGTGTTTTTTATTACATTGTAATGTGGTTGATAGGGTGTTCTGGGGTGTTGCTAGGGTGCTCAGAGTGGTTGCTAGAGTGTTTTAATGGTTTCTAGGGTGCTCTGAATAGCTGCTACGGTGTTGTAATGGTTGGTAGGGTACTCAAGTGTTTTGTTAGTGGTTGCTAGAGTGTTTTAATAAAATAGTGAACAGGAAACGGTTAGTCGGAGATTCGTTATAGAGTGTGTGCGCGTGCATGCATGCATGTGTTACTATAACAACTGTAAGGGGCCCTAAGTGCCTTAACTTGACTGCTGTGAAATTATCATAACTGCGAGATTTTACATTCCTTAAAAAGATAACTCAAGATTTAAGTTTTGTGTTGCCAAGGAATTTCTGTGAGGTTTCTAAAGTGTTCTGTGTGTTTTATTACATTGTAATATGGTTGAGAGGGTGTTCTGGGGGGTTGTTAGGGTGCTCATAGTGGATGATAGGGTGTTTTAATGGTTGCTAGGGTACTTTAGGTGGTTTGTTAGTAGTTGCTAGGGTGTTTAATGGTTGCTAGGATACTCTAGGTGGTTTATTAGTAGTTGCTAGGGTGTTTTAATGGTTGCTAGGGTACTCTAGGGGGCTTGTTAGTAGTTGCTAGGGTGTTTAAATTGTTGCTAGGGCACTCTATGTGGTTTGTTAGTAGTTGCTAGGGTGTTTTAATGGTTGCAAGGGTACTCTAGGTGGTTTGTTATAGCTGCTAGGGTGTTTTAATGGTTGCTAGGGTACTCTATGGGGTTTGTTAGTAGTAGTTAGGGTGTTTTAATGCTTGCTAGGGTACTCTAGGTGGTTTGTTAGTAGTTACTAGAGTGTTTTAATGCTTGCTAGGGTACTCTAGGTGGTTTGTTAGTAGTTGCTAGGGTGTTTTAATGGTTGCTAGGGTACTCTAGGTGGTTTGTTAGTAGCTGCTAAGGTGTTTTAATGGTTGCTAGGGTACTCTAGGTGGTTTGTCAGTAGTAGCTAGGGTGTTTTAATGGTTGCTAGGGTACTCTAGGTGGTTTGTTAGTAGTTGCTAGGGTGTCTTAATGCTTGCTAGGGTACTCTGTGTGGTTTGTTAGTAGTTGCTAGGGTGTTTTAATGGTTGCTAGGGTACTCTAGGTGGTTTGTTAGTAGTTGCTAGGGTGTTTTGAAAGTTGCTAGGGTGCCCTAGGTGGTTTTTAGTAGTTGCTATGATGTTTTAATAAAATAATAAACAGGAAATGGTTGATTGGAGACTCATTATAGCATGTGTTTGTGTCAGTGTGCATGTGTGTGTAACTATAGCAACCAAAGTGCCTAAACTTGACTGCTGTGAAATTCTCATAAGTGCTAGATTATACACTCCTTAAAAAGTTTAATCAAGATGTTTGTTTTGTGAATTATTGCCAGGTAAATTCTGTGAGGTTTCTGTAGTGTTCTGTGTTTTATTACATTGTAATATGGTTGATAGAGTGTTCTGGGGAGTTGCTAGGGTGTTTTAATGGTTGCTAGGGTACTCTAGGTGGTTTGTTAGTAGCTGCTAGGATGTTTTAAATAGTAAATAGGAAATGGTTGATTAGAAACTCATTATAGTGTGTGTGTGTGTGTATGTGTTTTTGTGACATATCAGGACACAAATCTATATAATGACATAGGCATGACACAGGTATTACAAGAAGGTGGTGAAATATGAGGACTTTGCTGACGTCCTCATTTCTCTAAAAGCTTAGAAATCACACAGGATGAGTTTTTTTTTCTGAGCATAAAACTGCACACAGTTTCCTGTGAGGGGTGGGTTTAGGGTTAGGGCAATATAAAATACAGTTTGGACAGCATAAAAACAATGGAAGCCTATGTAATGTCCCCACAATTCACAAAAACAAATGTGTGTGTGTGCGCGTACGTGCATTCATGTGTGTGTTACTATAGCAACCAAAAAATGCCTTAAAACTGAACTTGACTGCTGTGAAATTATCATAAGTACTATATTGTTTTTAGTGTCCAGGTAAATTATAAGAGGCTACCAAGGTGTTCTGGGGTATGTTTTATTATATTGTATTGTGAATAGTATTGCTCAAGTAAGACTTTTTTTCAGTAATTGACCAATGAAAACACAGAGATAGCAGAGATAACACTTGTGATAGCAAAAACGCCTCTGGAATTCATTATTCTCCCTTAACCATTCATTTCTTATCTTCCATTGATTTAAGGACTCTGAAGTTTTGTGTGTAGTGCATCATCAGGATTGTATGTTTCACATACAGTATCTGCATAGAGGATGTTTTGCAACGAGTTTAATTGATCATTTATTGTCTTTCTACAGGATATGAGAAGACATGTGATGATGACTCTGCTGGACACAGAACAATCGTACGTCGAGTCTCTGCGCACACTCCTTCAGGTATGAAAGGTGTATTTTCATACAGCTGTGCAAATAAATGAATGATCTTATATAAAGCTAATACTAATGACTGATTTCAGCTCTGAGAACATCTTCAACTGAAGCTTTTATCATTTTATATCGCTGCAAATGTGTGAGTGCTTTAAGAACATTAATCATAAATATAACACAATAAAGGCGATTTGTGTTTGATGACAACACCCACAGATGATCTGCACAATAAGAGAACTGAATGACAGAAACATGATGTTACTGTAAGCGTGAGAGCGGAAGCCTCAAACTGCGTTTAATAAGCCAAACAGAGAAACAAATCATCTTTTCCAGTCTCTCCTGACTCATAACCGCCTGTGCCCATGGCTGCCATGGCAACAAGGTGAGCGGGTGACCAGCGCTGCTCCAAAACCATAACAATTCAATTCACCTTTATTTCTATAGCGCTTTCACAATGTAGATTGTGTCAAAGCAGCTTCACATAGAAGATCATAGTAAATTGAATCGGTGTAGTTCAGTTTTCAGGTTTAAGTTCAGTTCTGTTTAGCTCAGTTCTGTGTGGTGTAATATTCACTGCTGAGAGTCCAAACACTGAGGAGCAAATTTATCAATGCGCAGCTCTACAGATCCTGAACCATGCAAGCTAGTGGCGAGGAAAAAACTTCACCAGTTGACAAAAGTGAAGAATTAACAACCTTGAGAGAAACCAGGCTCAGTTGGGCATGACCGTTTCTCCTATGGCCAAACTTCTTGTGTAGTAAACCAGAGCACCCGGAGGAAACCTACATGAACACGGAGAGAACATGCAAACTCCACACAGAAATGCCAACTGACTCAGCCGAGGCTCAATCCCTTCTTACTTGCTAGGTTGTGGCGTTGGCACGATGCTTAATTGGTACTAATGGGCCCAAAGTGTGCCAAGAAAGTATCCCCCACACCATTACACCACCACCAGCAGCCTGAACCGTTGATACAAGGCAGGATGGATCCATGCTTTCATGTTGTTGACGCCAAATTCTGACCCGACCATGCGAATGTGGCAGCAGAAATGGAGACTCATCAGACCAGGCAACGTTTCTCCAATCTTCTATTGTCCAGTTTTGCTGATCCTGTGTGAATTGTAGCCTCAGTTTCCTGTTTTTAGCTGACAAGCGTGGCACCTGGTGTGGTCTTCTGCTGCTGTAGCTCATCTGCCTCAAGGTTAGATGTGTTGTGCGTTCAGAGATGCTCTTCTGCAGACCTCGGTTGTAGCGAGTGGTTATTTGAGTCACTGTTGCCTTTCTATCAGCTGGAACCAGTCTGGCCATTCTCCTCTGACCTCTGGCATCAACAAGACATTTGCGCCCACAGAACTGCCGCTCACTGGATATTTTCTCTTTGTCAGACCATTCTCTGTAAACGCTAGAGATGGTTGTGCGTGAAAATCCCAGTTGATCAGCAGTTTCTGAAATACTCAGACCAGCCCGTCTGGAACCAACAACCATGCCACATTAAAAGTCACTTAAATCACCCTTCTTCTCCATTCTGATGCTCTGTTTGAACTGCAGCAGATCGTCTTGACCATGTCTACATGCCTAAATGCAGTGAGTTGCTCCTATGTGAATGGCTGATTAGAAATCTGCGTTAACGAGCAGTTGGACAGGTGTACCTAATAAAGTGGCCGTGTGTGTATAAAATTATTAAACATGGAAAAATGACAAATACACCTACGAACAATTAAAACAACCCGTGTTGTGGATGGTAAAAGTTCATAAAAGCAAATGATCATATTCATATTGTATGGTATTTTCATACTTCAAAAATCGCTTTATAGTGGTCCAATAAAGCATGGTAATATTGCAACACAAGTCCAAAATCAACAGCGTCTGACTCAGGTCACAGGCTGCTTCAGTTTCTCTGTTTTGACTAGCGCACATCTGGCTAATGTTCTTCATACGTGCCCGAAAACATGATAAACACTCTTGTCTGTCATCCATCCTTCAAGTACATCTCCAACACCTTCTCCAGATCTGCACATTCACACCTTCACGCTGATATACCTATAAACCCAAGCTCTCTGCACGCCAAAACACTGACGTTGTCTGGAAACAAATATATACAGTAGGTGAGAGTTCAAAGTGACTATTACCGTCGCGTCATATACCGCCGCCGTTTGAAATAGGAGCCGCTTTGTTTTTAGTGTATGACCGCAGTTTGTGAATGAGCCGCCAGGGGGCGCAAAGGGACGGGATGCGAACGGACAGAAATAGCCCACACAGCAGCCTTAAATATGCTACTGTGCTTGTAAATGAGATTAAACAATAAGTCAAAGCATTATAATTCCTTTATTAATCATTTAAAATTTGTTAACACGCTTTATTGTTATTCTAAACTTTTTAAGTGCAAAGACTTTTTTTTAGATATAACGTTAGCACAGGCCCGGATTGGATAATCGGGAGGACCGGGAGAATTCCCGGTGGGCCGGTCCGTGTTTTGGCCGCGAGGGCCGGGTCCCTAGCTGCTCGCACTCTCAGCCGTCGCACTTTTTTCATTCATTAATTTATTATTTGACCATAGCCTCACTCTTTTTACTCATTATTTTGCCGCAGATTCACTCTTATTTTTTATTTTCTCGCAGCCCCGTGAGCAGAATGCAGCCTGCAGGTTAATGATTATGTACCATAATTCGACCCCAAACAGCGGCACCTCAGTGAAAATAAGAATTTGAATAATTAATATTAATGAATATTACACCTGCTCAATGAAAATCAGATATAGATATATACCTACATACATACATGTAGCTTGGGACAGACAGACACAGCATTGAAAACATTCATTCATTCATTTTCTTTTCGGTTTAGTCCCTTTATTAATCAGGGGTCGCCACAGCAGAATGAACCGCCAACTTATCCAGTATATGTTTAACGCAGCGGATGCCCTTCCAGTCACAACCCATCACTGGGAAACACCCACACACTTTCATTCACACACACCCTACGGACAATTTAGCTTACCCAATTCCCTTATACCGCATCTCTTTGGAAACCGGAGAACACGCAAACTCCACACAGAAATGCTAACTGACTCAGCCGAATCTACTAATTTGCAATTTCATGTAGATTTATGGAAGTAAAATTATTTGTAATTGACACTTGAAGTCATTTATTGATAAATAAATAACATTTTGATACATTGTTGTTAATACTGTAAGTGCTTGTTTCGTGACAGTAAAGGTTTATTAATATTAGTAAATGTTCTTATATCTACTAATTTGCAATTTCATGTAGATTTATGGAAGTAAAATTATTTGTAATTGACACTTGAAGTCATTTATTGATTAAATAAATAACATTTTGATACTTTTTTATTGAAGAAGTACTTGTTTTGTGTCAGTAAAGACTTATTAATATTGTTAAATCTTATTAAATCTACTAATATGCAATGTTATGTATATAGACGTTATGTTATAGACGTTATATCAGTTGTAGTTGACATTTTGATTTTGTTTTTGCAAATAAGTTTTTGTTTTTTGTCTGTAAAGATTTATTAAGATTAATAAAACTTCTTATACCTACTAATCGTGACATGTGATGTCATTTATGGATAAATAAAAAGCTTTTTGCTACATTGTCATTCAGAAGTCCATGTTTTGTCAGGAAAGATGAACACAGAATGTTTGTCTGCATTTGATGCGACACAGTTTACATCCCAAAGGAATAGTCAGGCATTTCCTTTAATCAGTCTGTCACAAACTACATGCAAACACACACATTCTCTCATTTATGCATGCATATTCACTGTTATTGCATGCATATTCATTGTTATGTATTCATGCATATTCTTTGATATTTATACTGCATTCAGTTCTCAGAAAATGTGTCAAATGTGCAAATATCTCTGACGCATTTATGGTTTCAGCAGTTCAAGAGCCCATATTATGGGTTTTTGAAAATGCCCTTCCATGTAGTGTGTAACACAGCTCTAAGTGAAGTGAAATATCCAGTTAAGGCTTAAATCTGTTAGTGTACAGTGTTTAAAATTATTGATTCATCTATAAAAGAGTCGACCCATAGTGCTTCAAACGAGTCGTCTTGATAACGAGTCATCAGGTGTTTCGCGATGACGCAGCCACGAAACACAAGCCTCGCCAGTAGTTACGCGCGCAAACCAGGGAGATTTGAAACCTGCGGCCCCACCCACTAACACAGAAAAACACTAGACACACACACACACAGACGCCGCCGGTCGAATGAAGTCACGCTGTGCTCAGATGGATAATATTGACAGTCTCTACCCAAAGATGAAACTGTGAAGAGTCAGTGGTTGAGGTTTATTCACTAGTGTAAGTAAGTGCGATTAAAATTGTTGCCTCGTTTACTCTAGCTTGCAAATTATGTATTTATTGTGTTTTACTTCTTAACCTGGTACAGTACACGCGGTTACTCTTTACATTCTCTTATCACATGTAAGCCACGTTAAAAACGCGACGCGTGCCGCTTTGTTTACGGATTTAACGTTAAAGGCTTTTGTGAGCTCGCGTTCCACTGCCGTTTGTCGTTGCTATGGCTATCGTAAGCTAGGAGACAGGAGACTCGTGTCGATCTCCCTAGTTCTGAGGAGGAACGTGATGTGTGTGTGTTTGTGTTTGTGTGTGTGTGTGAGAGAAAAAGAGCAGGTCGAGTGTGTGACGCCTAGAGACAGGAGACTCGCGTCGCTCTCCCTAGTTCTTCTGAGGAGCGTTGTGTGTGTGTGTGTGTGTGTGAGAAAAAAGCCTTACACTATGAAGCGTTTGTGCACTGTGACTACTTTTATATAGTTGATTACCAGCTGGGCATTTCACTCTGTCTCGCGCTGAAGCCTGTCACTGTTGACCAATCGCAGCAGGCTGTCATCGGTCCAATCAGCGCAGATTAGCTTCGCGCTGAGGAGGGGGTTGGGAACAAATCAATCGCTGAACGATTCATATGGGAGTCGCTGGGATAATTAGGTAAAAATAAATGCAGATTATAAGACCATAAAAGTGTTTTTTGACCTTGCATGCATATTAGACTGTTGTTGGAGACCCTTACAACCTACATATGACCCTATTTCATGTATAATATGGGCTCTTTAATATATGCACGTTTGTTTGAGATCTGTCTGTGTGTTTTTGGGTTCAGGGCTACATGAAGCCGCTGAAGCATCCAGAAAACACTCCTCTGTGTGACCCGTCACTGGTGGATGAGATGTTTTACCAGATCCCGGAGATCCTGGAGCACCATGAGCAGTTTCTGGAGCAGGTGCTGGACTGCGTCAACCAGTGGCACGACAAGCAGACCATCGGACACGTGCTCATTCAGTCGGTGAGACTTCCGTTTATGTACTGTGTACATTCATGTTGCATGGGAGAAAGCAGAGCACATGATTGGTGAAACAAAGTCATATATGTTTGAGGTTTAAAGTCACAGTGCACATAAATGTCCCGAGTCAAGTCATGTTCTTGCTAAACACCAATTCCACATTGCAAAAAAAAATCTTGCTGGCTTAAATTTTTTTTGTTAAATCAAGCTAACATTTCTAGTCATCTCAACTTGCGTCAATCAAGCTGACTAAAATATTAAGTTAAGCATTGGAAAATTTTAAAAATAGCATATTGCTAATTATTATTCTTAATTTAATGTAATAAAATAAATGACAAATTGCTCTGCCACCTTTAAGACACAATTGCTATATGTGCTTCATCTCAAACACACTCACTGGCAGAGCTGTGATTAAAACAAAACACTACTGGCTGTATTTTTTAAAGAGGAGGAGCTACTATATGTCCCGCCCTGTTTTCATGTTTCAGTTGAAATAGGGTTAATGCCGAAGCATGCTAATAGGACTTTTAATTTGGCAGTAACCTGGGTTAAGCGCTTCCGGTGAACTGTTTGCAATTGCAAAATCTGCGCGTTTAAGGTCTTTTTTCTTTAAAAATCAGCGATCTCCACTGGGTGAGTGATATCTGATATAAAGTAGGTCTCAGATTGTACAAGAAGCACTGCATTAAATTACATTTCCCCCACCATGTCTTTATAATTTGAGCATTTATTTTACCCCCATTATATTCAATGGAGCTTCTGCGCTAGCCTGCCGATTCTGACGGGCGCGTGCGAGTAAATGGCTTTTTGTCTCGTTTTACGCTTGAGCAACTGAATGAATGCCAAAGTCTATTTAACTGATTGTTTTTAAGTTACATTACAGCATCGATGCTGTAAAAGGAACCGTATAAAATGGAAAAAAACTCACAATAACTGGTCACCGGAAGTTTATCAGTATGGAAACAACACTAGCTCGGCATATACCCTATTACATCACACATCAAAGAAAAAAAATTATATTTCTAAGCAATTCACGAGACTTTTAAATGTAGAAATGAACACTGCCAGTATTGTTGTGTAGCTGGAAAATGCTGTTGTACTTTTAATTGATAGTTCTGTATGTATCTCAGCTTTGAGTTCAGGGTTTAGTACAGTGTGTTTCCAGCTGATGGGAGTGTGTGAATGCAGGGCTGGAGCGTCTCGGTCTGAATGTCTGGACAGTTGTGTGGCGGACAGCAGGTGTTTGTTTGGGTCGATGTGGAGGTTTTGGTTATTAGCAGATGTGGAGCCGCAGTGTCTCACCCCTCTGATCTTACATTGTTAGGGTCTGTGCTGGGATGTGATGCTGGAGCCGCTCTGTCTTACACACACACACACACACACACACACTTGTATACAGTTGAAGTCAGAATTATTAGCCCTCCTGTGGATTTTTTTAAATATTTCCCAAATGATGTTTAACAGAGCAAGGAATTTTTCACAGTATTTCCTATAATATTTTTTCTTCTGGAGAAAGTCTTATTTGTTTTATTTCGGCTAGAATAAAAGCAGTCTTAAAATTTTTTAAACCATTTTAAAGGTGCAGTAGGTGATTGTCTTCAGAAACATGTTTTGTTCTGCTGGTTATAAGTCTCTTGACATTCCAGTAGTAATGATTAAAGTAAATGATCTAAATGTATTTATATCTATTTTATATTCTGGGTAAAGCATACAACAACAAAAAATGTTCGTCCAATTAAATATTGTCAGGCCGATAATTTCCATAATTCTGATAAGTAACCCAAACTGTCTGTCAACAAATGTAGATTTGAACAATGGTGCACCCGTTCACGCAGATCCGCCGATGCGCATTCACGCGGGCCACGGTCACATGGACACGAGTCACAGCGTTAAAAACAAATGCTAAATCAAAACCTTTTAAAATTCTGAATCAATATTGGAGTTAGTTTTGCACACTGGAGGAAGGACGACACCATGGCTGAAGTGTTTCTGTTAGACAGGTAATGTTCTGTTTTAGTTACGCAGAGCTGATGTAGATTGTGTTGTCATGAATGGGTTATATGCACAGAAGTGTTGTTCAGCCACTAAAATATTCCAGCGAAAGACTGAAGTGACTATTTTCTGTCTCATAAGTGACTTTTTACAGCATCGATGATGTAGATTTTTATTTAGTTTAACAACAAAACAGAAGTAAATAGCGCTATTCTGCCTAGCCTGCTTTACTGAGCTGAAGTTGCTTTTATATTCACATTGGTTTATTTTTTGAACAATCACAGCCTTTGAAGCGCTCCCATATTGTTCACCATGATACTCTGAATATTCGGTCTGAAATAGCATGTAAGGATGGCTTAGTAATAAGTGTAATTCCTGCACCCGCTGGCAAACCACTAAGCATATAGTAGTCGCTTTAGGACAAAATGCACAAAGCGTGCTAGATGTAAAAAGATGTTATAAAGTACTGTAAAGTTTTCTAACTGATGAATGACATGATCTTGTGGGTCTCTGTCATCTTTAATGTGCACGTTCGCGAGTTTAGAAGCCGTGGCTTTGGACAACAGGGGAGGGATTGTATTTGAAAGATATTATGCTAACCAGTTAGCATTTAGGCAGATCACCTACTGCACCTTTAAGGTCAATGTTATTAGCCCTCTTAAGCATTTTTTTCAATTGTCTACAGAACAAACCACTGTTATACAATGATTATTACCCTAAATTGGCTGAATACTGAAAAATATCCAGTCAAATATTATGTACTGTCATCATGGCAAAAGAATAGGCTATGAAAACTATTATGTTTAGAAATGTGTTGAAAAAACAGCTTGTTAAACAGGTATTGGGGAAAATATACAGGGGGTCTAATAATTCTGACTTCAACTGTAGGGTGTTTTATGAGGACTCTCAATTGGTGTAATGTATTTTATACTGTAAAAACTGCTTATTATATGGCCCTACCTCAACTCTATCCCTAACCCAATCTTCACAGAATGCCTGTGTCGAAGTTTTAATCCCTACTGAAAAAAACAGCCTAAACCAGCCTAGGCTGGTTGGCTGGTTTTAGCTGGTCAACCAGGCTGGTTTTAGAGGGGTTTTGGCCACTTCCAGTCTTGTCTTAGTTGGGAGATGACCAGCCAAAACCAGCTTGACCAGCCTAGCCAGGTTGGGAGCCCAGCCAAACCCAGCTTAAACCAGGCTGGTCAAGCTGGTTTTGGCTTGTTTTACCTGGTCATTTTCCAGTCTGACCAGCTAAGACCAGGCTGGAAATGGCTGGAAACCAGCCTGGAAGTGGACAAAACCCCTCAAAAAACAGGCTGGTCAACCAGCTAAAACCAGCCAACCAGCTTAGGCTGGTTTAAGCTGTTTTTTTCAGTAGGGATGTCAAAAGACGGTGTTAAATATGATTTTTAAAAGTTTATCGAATTCGTGGGCAACAGACTTATCTTTATAAATCAGCTTAATAGAGAACAACTAGATCATATCCATCTCATTATACAAGTTTGTGTCCTTGTAAACCACTTAAACAAGTACACACACACACACACACAATTGTTTAAATATCTTAATGAGGACATTACATAGACTTTCCTTGTTTTTATATATATTTTCTATGGCCTACCCTTAATAAAACCGTCACAGAATTTATATTTATGTCTTTTTAGCTAGCGAGAAGCAGTAAAATATCTTCAATTGTAGAGTCGTCATGATATTTTGCTATATAAGAGAGGATATTTAATTGGCCCTAGTAAGTATAGTAAAACCAGTACACACACAGACTTATACACTCACTCTCACACACACACTCACACACACTAGGTCCTCATCAAATCAGTATAATTGGAATGAAAAAGTGACCGGACTACAATCGGACTACATTGTAGAACTGTTTGACCAGGCTGTGGATTAAAGCTACTGTAATAATTTTGTAAATGATGTTCAGTTTCTTACACTGACTGATCATTTCGCTTTACAAGACTTCAGTGTGGCATCAGGAGCCATGGCTATTGATTTGGACTCGTTTGTATGTGTTTATTTTTAATCTAAAAAACCTGTCACCATTCACTGCCATTATATGAATCTCCAAGAACCACAGATTCAGCTCTTAATCTATTTGATTGTTGAACTGAAGAAAAAAAAGTCACATACATCTTGGGTGACCTTGATTAAATGAACAGGAAATGTTTATTTTTGGGTGAACTATCCCTTTAAGAGCTTAATGAGTTTTTCTGAGGATCTGCTTTACTGCTGTTTTGAACACTCTGATATGAACTGTGAGGCTCAGTCGGGTGTAATTAAGTTTTGTAATGATTATGTTGCTTTATGATGTCGGGAAATCATTTTTCTCAATGGGGACTTCAATAAGTTTAAAATTAAGCTCTGCGACACAGCAGGAACATCACAAAAAAGCATTTAAAGGGATAGTTCACCCAGAAATGAAAGTTCACTATTCAATTCAATTCTCCTCTATTTCTAGAGCGCTTTTACAGTGTAGATTGTGTCAAAGCAGCTTAACATAGAAGTTCTAGTAAATTTAAACTGTGTCAGTCCAGTTTTCAAAGTTGAGTCAAAGAGCTTAGCATGGCCAAGAGGCGACACCCAGTTGAATGTTCTATTGCAACAGCAGCGCCCAGCAACAGCCCCGGATTCCACCATTTTGGAGTGAAAGCAGTCGGCTGTCCATTGGATCTCTTTGCTGTCGCGATGGCAAGCAGCTGCTTTGTTTTATATTTATTTATTTAAAGCTGAGATACAACCTGAAAGACAACAATACAACACTTACTATCACAATCATCTGCACTTTTAATGGTTTATTTTACAGACGTATAATATGCTGTTGTTCTATTGGAATTTTAATTCCAAAATGGCCGCCGCGCCATCTAGTAGCTGTTTCCCAAATCGCACTAGAGTGTCGCCTCTTGTTGATTTTATGCTCTTTGGTTGAGTTCAGTCAAAAACTATAGAATACATAAGACATGTCACTCATATACTTTTGAATGGGGAAAAGTGTTACTGTCATGATGGCGAATGAAGCCTTTTTAGTGCAAGAGCCAATCAGCAATCACAATATGGCGAATAAAGCCCGCCTTCTAGTACAGGAGCCAATCAGCAATTACTATAGAATGACAACACTCCGAGGAAGGGGCTCAGACCAGCCTTGAGTTTCTGCATTGTTTTGTGTGATATGAACATTTAGAAATAAAACTAATGACACAGTTGTTGCTTAATTTGATTGGTTATTCGTAGTATGTAATGTAATCGTAAGCTTGACAAGCAGTTTTTTCTTGGCGAGCAGAGAATTTGATGTTTCCCCATTCAGACAGAATGCCCGAGCATACTGCCCAAGAGGCGTTTCAAAGATGGCCGCCGAGTGAAATGACTTGCCTTAAAGGAACTTTGGTTCAGTTTAGTTCATTCATTCATTCATTCATTCATTTTCTTTTCGGCTTAGTCCCCTTATTCATCAGGGGTCGCCACAGTGGCATGAACCGCCAACTAATCCAGCATATGTTTTACGCAGCGGATGCCCTTCCAGCCACAACCCAACACTAGGAAACATCCATACACATTTACATTCACACACATACACTACAGCCAATTTAGCTTATTTAGTTCACTTATAGCGCATGTCTTTGGACTGTGCGGGAAACCGGAGCACCCGGAGGAAACCCACGCAAACACGGGGAGAACATGCAAACTCCACACAGAAACGCCAACTGACCCAGCCGGGCCTCGAACCAGTGACCTTCTTGCTGTGAGGTGATTGTGCTACCCACTGTGCCACCGTGACGCCCCTTAGTTCAGTTCAGTGTGGTTTAATTTTCACTGCTGAAAGTCCACACACTGAAGAGCAAATCCATCGATGCGCAGCTCCACAAGTCCCAAACCAAGCAAGCCAGTGGCGAGAAGCAAACTTCAGGGATTGACGAAAGTAAAGGGAAAAAAACCTAGAGAGAAACCAGGCTCAGCTGGCCGTGACCATTTCTCCTCTGGCCAAACTTCTTGTGCAGAGCTGCAGTCTAGGTGCTGGAGGCTGGAGAACACTGGATGTCCATTGTGGAGAAGCTGCAGGTGTGAGTAGTGCACCGGCGGGTGTACAGTCTGGCCCACGAGATCAATGCGGAGACTCGTCTGTCCTTGGGGTCTTTCAGGAATCAGTCTCATGCTCTCCACTCCTCCATGACCACCACAGCATCTGCTCAGGATACGGCCTGATCCAGGATTCTAGAGACCTCTAGAAGTCCACTGTGGTTGGCATCATCTCTTCTTATGTGTTGATTCCTTGAGGTCCTCAAAGGTTGGCATCATCTCTTCTCAGGTCTTTGACCACATCAATGGTGCTGCACGATCTCTAGAGGCCTCGTAACGAGTTTCGAGAACAATGAAAGCCCTATTCAAAACTGAAAAATCATTAATTCACTCTTTGCTTATGACAAACCTTTATGAGTTTCTTTCGTCTGTTGAACACAACAGAAGATAATTTGAAGAATGCTGGAAACCTGTAGCCACTGACTTTCCGTTGTATTTGTTTTTCATACTATATAAGTCAATGGTTACATGTTTTCAGCATTTTTCAAAATATCTTCTTTTGTGTTCAACAGAAGAAAGAAACGTATAAAGGTTTATAACCACTTGAGGAAGCGTAGATAGCTAGTAAAATGTCATTTTTGGGTGAACTATCCCTTTAAAAAATCCTGCCATAACTTCTCCTGCAAGAAAGCAGCATTATCCTGTTTTATTAAATAACACAAAGTCACATGCTGGAGTAAAACATGAAACCCAACAGTCATTCACCTTGTTTCATAAATTAAAATATTAAATAATGTAATTTGGTTGGTTATATTACATTCATGTGCAGCTTAATGTTAAGAACAACTTTGAACTAGAAACCTGAGCACCGTGTGGATGTTGAAAATCTTATTTCTGTTATTTATACTTTATTTACACTTATAGTCTAGCAAATTTCAGTTAGTCCCTTGATTTGTCTTTTTCTATTTTTAGTAATTGTAGTACTTCAAATTATTTCAGCTGGTTGCCTGTTTTATGTTATTTTATTCATTTATTCATTCATTTTCTTTTCGCCTTAGTCCCTTTATTAATCTGGGGTCGCCACAGTGGAATGAACCGCCAACTAAATTCTTATTTGCAGAACATGCAAACTCCACACAGAAATGCCTCTCTCTCACACACAATCTCTCTCTCTCTCTCTCTCTCTCTCTCTCTCTCTCTCACACACACACGCACACACACAAACATACACACTCATACTCAAACACGCATACATACACAAACATACACACACACTCCTACATACACACACAAACATACTTACCAACACACACACATACTCACACACACATGAACACACTTTTTAACAATTGGTAAAATAGTGTTTGGCATGCATTAATATGGCAAATATATACTTTTTCAGCCCAAATACCTATGTCCCAGATTATGAAGTGACCTGTCCCAGTTGATCAAACTCAGGCAGAATTTTTTTTTGGCTCAAAAACACTAATAGGTGTGGCATGGCTTTTCTCAGTATAATAGCTTTTATGTTTTCCTATGTGGTTAGAAAACATCTTACGGATTTCAGAAAAGTCTAATATCTGGTTCTAATTAGTTAGATAGACATTGAAATAGAGAGCTGAAGTAAAAAAAAGTGTCCCAAATGACCAGAATTCACCCTATTTATTTATTTTAAATCTGAGTTTCTCTTCACAAGCCGCTTTTCTGTCTGTCCACCACTCCACCAGCTCCATCATCCACATAGGCCTACTGTGTGAAGCTGAGAAGCAGTTTCTATGTTAATTTATTATGCGGTTTTCTGGAATACTCGCTTTGGATTGGTCAGTCGCGAAATTCTAAGGTATATTACTCCCAGTTCACAATAATACAAGCTCATCCGGGAACTTTGAAAGACCGTAACTGTTAGTGAATATATTAAAATTACACATGCCCGTAGCCAGGGGGGGTTCGGGTGGTTCGAACGAACCACCCCCCACGGCCAAAAGGTCCAGAATTTGTCCTTTGTGTAATTTAATATTATATAATATACTTATTGTATAATTATATTTATCTTTATTATATATTGTAATAAAGTGTCATTTTAACTAACTATGGCCCATAGAGCCTCAAAGCCGTGAGTCACATGACATAACCCACTGAGTGGTCATATCCAAAGAGCTTACAACTATGCTCTTTGTCCATACAGAGAAACGCTATGGGTCAAAAAGAGAAAGAGAGGCAGAAAAGGCAGGCAGCGACATCATAATCGCAAAATATTGAACATATGTTCAAAAAGACTGCCAAACAGAGCAAGGCTAAAGTTACGTACTTCCTAACAGATGAAAATCTCTCCCTATCCATGAGGTTCTAGGCTAACTGGCCGCATTAGCCAGGACGTCCTGTATGTTTAATGACTTGTCCAGTACATGACCTCCCTTTCCCTATTTTTGACACAATTTTTTTAAATAACTGTCCGACGAAGGCTTTAATGGCAAGTCCTCAGCCATTAGATGTCACTTCACAGCAAAAGGCGCTAACGTTAATCCTGTCACGTCTGTGTTTATGAGGCTGTTTGCTCTCTTCATTCGTTTTATTCTGATCAGATATTTGATCGCTCAAACCACTTCAGAAGGTGATCTGTGATGCATTCCAGATGAAACTGGACAGGTATGATCATTTTTAGACAAAATTAATATAAAAAATTAAATGATGACCTGGAGAAAGTCTGCCCTGCGCCTGAAACACCTGTAGGTGCGCTTTTACAGCCACAATTCTATTAAAAACATGTTTACTATAAGCATAAAACATGTCCTAACTTTTCAGGCCTTTAGCCAGGGGGATTCGGAAGACCCACCCTCACTGACAAAGGTCCAGAATTTGTCCCATACATGAGCTCATTTGTCCTATTCTGACTGCTCTGCCATCATAAGTAATGAAAATAATCCATCGAAAAAGGCTTTAAGACCAAACGGAATCCTCTGTCAGCTGTTGCTTCGGTGGGACTATAATCTGATGTAGGAGAAGTCTTTTTTCACTACTGTACATTTTACAGGTAACTTTATTCTAAATCTTGGATCTTATTTCTGAAATAAAAATGAGCAATAAAAAAGTGTGAAGCACCAGAAGTGGACCATATTAAATTCACTTGAATATATTTTGGCTGTTGTTGATATCCAGGAATTTTCAAATGTCCCAAGAGACTTGAAAAATTCAGAAGAATTCATTATTATTGTTTTATTATTATTATTAATATGTTTTAATTATTATTTTTATTGAAATGGCCAAATTGGGACTGAGGACAGTTGAATGTGCTGGCTAGTTTGTTTTTTGTCTAATAAATGACAGTAGGCTACAGTTTTTTTACTTTAAAACTTTAAGATTGTTATTTTTTCCTGAAATATTTTTAGCACATCATTAAAGTGTGGTTATGATGACATCTGACTAGTTAATCCAGCAAAAAAAATCACTAAAATGCAGTATTTAAATCTTATAGTATTAATTAATTAATATTTTATCCATAACCAACAGTAAATAAAAATAGTAGTTAATAGTTCCACTGGTCATTTTCACAAAATTGTGTTGTTGGAAAATGTATTTTATATACTTAAATTTGACTTTTGCATGCTAAAAGTACTTGAGTAAGAGACATTTTACTTGATTTGGGTCATTGAAATAACTCTACCAATATTATGATATAGATACCTGCTGTAGTCAACCTAAAACCTACAGTAGTTTGACATAAAACCAAAACAATCCCCATTCTTGTCTTAGGACCTTTTTATTAAGCAAATGTTAGAATAACAGACAGTTCATGACGTTTTAAATATATATAGTATATTCTGCTGGTTTTAAATATACAGAATAATAATAATACAGCTATGTAACAACCATAACATTACCATTATGTCTTAGGACATCTTTGATTAGCTTTTTATTACCTAATGTTGACTAATGAAGGTACATTTATAACAACTATTTATTTGTTAGACTACTTTATTGTCAAACCATGTTGCATACAAAAGCATTCAACAGATTTGTTTGACAGTGTATTGCTGTAGAGGACAAAGAAAACACGAGACAGGTGTTTAGAAAGAGTATAGTTTATTTTGTTTGATCTGCAAACTTATCTAAACCAGATAAACTTTCAGAAAACAGCACGGAAACATTATAATGCGCGCGCTCGTGAATATAACCCGCGGTTGTCTTCAACGGTTGTCTTCAACAGTCCTTCTTTGCTCAACAACTCTGCTGAAAAACAAAGCAAAACATTACAACAGCCAGACATAGAGTTAATACATTACAGTTACCATGGTTTCTATTTTAAACTATAGTAAACTAAAGTTTGAAACTATAGTTTAAAATAGACGATGAGTGGGCCTCGCTGCTCCCACCCACCATAACCCTCGCAGCGGGGTCCCACTACCGGCCTCCCGTGTTTCCCTGAGGGTCCTCACGGCTTGTATTGATCCCTGCCTAGGGTTCACAAGCCGCCTCGCCCCAGGGAGTGCACGAGCTAACCGGGCGCCAGTCCGTGCCAGTGTTCACTGGAATGTTGCTCGGCGGCACATTTCGAGCAACAAACACGTAATATTCTTCGCGATATTGCGTTTATGTACGCAAACCGCAAGGAACTACAGCACAGACGGGCCCGAGTGAAGCTTCACGAAGCGGACTTCGTGAGATTGGCGTGGCTCCACTCGTACCGTCAGGTATTGAACTCACCTTGGTCAAGTACAAACAGCAACACCGAGCGAACTGACAAGACTGAGAGAGAGCTGACGAGCTTTTATATGAATGCAGATGCAAATGTTTACAGTGCGACGTCACTGCTGTGAGTCTCGTTGTCATGGTGAGCGCTGAAGCGAGCACATCTCATTGGAGCACACAGACTCGGGAATTTACGTCACGGCGAGTGCGATTGGCTGTAGACAAAAGCATATTAAATATATAATTGACATTTTATTAGAATCAACATTAGAACAGAAAGTGAGCCCGGCTAGAACACACTGCTCTGACCAATGACTCTGACAAACTCCTAGTGGTGGTAAGCTTCTTAATATCCAAGATCGCCATCTAGCGGTCACATGACCTAATAGCATGTTAATTGCTACTAACCACCCCCCATGGCCAAAACGTCCAGCATTTGTCCTTTTAATTATTTTATGTAATTTAATATTATATAATATATTTATTATATAATTAATATAATATATTTCTATTCAATATATAATCCCGTCACGTCTGTGTTTATGAGGCTGTTTGCTCACTTCATTCGTTTTATTCTGATCAGATATCCGATCGCTCAAACCACTTCAGAAGGTGATCTGTGATGCATTCCAGATGAAACTGGATAGGTATGATCATTTTTAGACAAAATTCATATAAATAAATTAAATTATGAACTGGAGAAAGTCTGGCCTGCGCCTGAAACACCTGTAGGTGCGCTTTTATAGTCACAATTCTATTAAAACATGTTTACTATAAGCATAAAACATGTCCTAACTTTTCAGACCTTTAGCCAGGGAGGTTCGAAAGACCCACTCTCACTGACAAAGGTCCAGAATTTGTCCCATACATGAGCTCATTTGTCCTATTCTGACTGCTATGCCATCATAAATAATGAAAATAATCCATCGAAAAAGGCTTTAAGACCAAACAGAATCCTCTGTCGGCTGTTGCTTCGGTGGGACTATAATCTGACGTAGGAGACGTCTTCTTTCACTACTGTCTTGTTTTTAAACAGAGAAAACATTTTACAGGTAACTTTATTCTAAATCTTGGACCTTATTTCTGAAATAAAAATGAGCAATAAAAAGGTGTGAAGCACCAGAAGCTGATCATATTAAATTCACTTGAATATATTTTGGCTGTTGTTGATTTCCAGGAATTTTCAAATGTACTTTTTTACCAAAGAGACTTGAAAAATTTAGAAGAATTCATTATTATTGTTTTATTATTATTATTATTATTATTATTATTATTATTATTATTATTATTATTATTAATATGTTTTAATTATAATTTTTTATTGAAATGGCCAAACTGTGACTGAGGACAGTTGAATGTGCTGGCTAGTTTATTTTTTTGTCTAATAAATGACAGTAGGCTACAGTGTTTTTACTTTAAAACTTTAACAGATTACTATTTTTTCCTAATGATATATGATGT
This sequence comes from Danio aesculapii, assembly GCF_903798145.1. Lineage (NCBI taxonomy): Eukaryota > Metazoa > Chordata > Actinopteri > Cypriniformes > Danionidae > Danio > Danio aesculapii. The sequence goes on along the minus strand of NC_079452.1, from coordinate 28,938,887 downwards.
AATAAATTTGTGTTTTAAACATTAGTCTTGTTTAAATGTTTTTTTTTATTGCAATTTTTTAGGAAATATTTTTAGTACATAATTAAAGTGTTGTTATGATGACATCTGACTAGTTAATCCAGCAAAAAGTTCACTAAAATGCAGTATTTATATGTCATACTTAACTAGAAACTGAGGTGTATAACTGCAAAAAGGTCCACTTTTTGAGAAAAAAAGAACCACCCCTTTCACCAGGCTGGCTACGGGCCTGTTACATCCACATTCATATCAGCTTGTTTGTCACGCCACGTTTTTTGACTGTTTTGGACTTGTTTTGGATTGTTTGGCGCCGCTTGTGAATGAATAAGATTTAGTTTATGCTTTATTCAGCCGGTTTCGTTTCTGTCAGCTTTGCGTTTTTGACCGTTTGGCGCCATCTTGTGACTGAATCATGCGCAGGTTAGTGCAACGTAAAACTCCCATCAACTGTTTTCTTTACTGTCAGCTTTGCGTTTAAAGAATTCATCAACTATTACGGCTCAAAACAATGTTTTATGTCTAATTTTCATATTTTGTGTAAAGTAGCCGTGTAATAAGCTTTATAAAGTAAATTCAGGACGGTTGTTTTCACAGTATAAGTCTCTTCAGTCATAACGTTACAACATTGCTCCGCTAAAGCTGTCGGGCTTTATTCTGCCATAACAACCTCCTGGATGTAACTGTTACTTTATCCATAACATAAAATATTTCAAAACTCTGAGGACAATATTCTCCCTCAAACATTTCGATCTGAATGAAGTAGGCTAAAGTTGGTTTTATATTGCCACATTCGGACTTTCTTCTTAAAAATATAGGCTAATTTTGGAAAATTATTCTTTGTAAATTCTAAATAGGACCATCAGATTAGTATCCAATGACTATCAAAGTACACCACTGTTCAGTTAATTAAATGAAATAGTTCTAATTTTGTTTTGAAGTCATACTACATGCTATTTTAGACTGAATGATTAAAGTGCAAGTCACAAGTGGGAAAAAAAAATGTGTGTGCGAATATAAAACCAACTTTACCTCAATATCTATCCGTGATCAGAAGGCCTGTGATGAGTTTTGAAGACGCTTGACTGACAAAATCTCTTTTTTCCCCTCAGTTTTCCAAAGAAACTCTGGCTAATATTTATTCTGCGTACATCGACAACTTCATGAATGCCAAAGATGCAGTGAGAATCGCCAAGGAGGCCAAACCTGCTTTCCTCAAGTTTCTGGAGGTACAGTACAGCTTTCTTTCTGCTTAAAACAGCAGTTTTCACCATGTAGAGGCGGATTAAGACATCATACGGCCGAACTTAAATATCTGTATTTTGACTTGCAAAGAAATCATGCTGAACAGGTTCATTTTTTGTCTTTATATTGGACTTTTTGGTCTTTAGTTGGAGATGGCGACACATATGAGGTGAAACTGTGTTATTTTAGAGTTTTTGTTAGCATGTATTTATGTTTTGAAATAGCTTTCATTTTTATAAATAGTCTATATTATTTTTATAATTTTGATGTGTTTTATTTATATAATTTCTTTATTAAGAATTATAAGTTTGGTATTTTAAAGGTACAAAATGTTGAATAGCTGGCTATTAAACATTTTATTAGCTTTACCCAGTAATTATTATAATATTAATAGTAAGGTATGTTTTAGCATCATTTGTTGTTTGTTGTATTGTTTTTATTTTAATCTTTATTAGTTTTTTCTTTTGTTTTTATATTAATACAGTTAGCCTATTATAATAGTTTTACTTTAAAAATTTAGTCCTTTAATGTTAATTAGATGTTAAGTATAATTTAATATTTTAAAAAAATAGTTTATTGTGTATTTCTTGTTTTAGTTCATCCAGTACTTCAAATTATTTGTTACGTGCTATTTTACTGCATTAATTTTCTTAAGAATCAAAATTAAACATATTTTGTTTTTAATCACTGTGTGTTTATGTAAAAATTAAAGGTTTTATTAGATTTTTTTATATAGTTTTTTATTGTTTATTTTTTTTTCTGCTAACTGCTAAGGTAAAATTACTTATTTTAGTTTTGTACATTTTTTAATAAAATCATTTAATTTTTATTTTAATTCTGCACCGTATGTAATACTTTTATTTTAGGTTTTAAATGGCATTAGTTTATATTTTTATTGTTGTTTAAATGCTTTATGTGTTTTAGTTCCCAAAGCAGCGGTTCTATTTTTTGTTTATGAACAATTATATTATAACAAAGAAAATGTAGTTTTTTGTTAACAATAACAACATTGTTAAATACATAGCATTTTTATATTTCTGATTTTATTGTTTCTAATGAATCATAAAGTAATGTTTTGAAACAACAATAATTTATCTTATATATAATTTTGTATACATATTTAATTTTAGTACTTCATTTTTTGTTTAGTTGCCAAAAGCAGCAGTTCTAATTTTTGTTTATAAACTTAAGTTTTTCCAAATACTTTTTTTTATTTTACTTTTATTTCAAAAAACAGCACAGTTACAACATTTCTACAGTTACAACATCGTTAAATACATTCTCATATTCCTACTTTTATAGATTCTGCTGAATCATAAAGTGTTTGAGAAATGAATGCGATGATTTCTGCCCTCTAGTGGTGAAAGCTGAAACTTTTAGTACAGGATGGTTATAAACTGTTGTGTTTTGTTAATTGTCTGTAATCGTTTGTCTTTCCTATTCAGCAAAGTATGCGTGAGAACAGAGAGAAACAGGCTCTGGCTGACCTGATGATAAAGCCGGTTCAGAGAATCCCTCGATACGAGCTGCTGGTCAAGGTGACACTCACATTATTCCTTAAACTTCTGAAAATGAATGAGTGAATGAATGAGTAATAATAATAATAATGTTAATAATAAATGTTAAAATAATGAATAACAATAAATGAATATAAAAATAAATAACATATAACATATAATATATATATTATAATATATATATAATAGTAATAATAATATATTTGTAGAAATAATAATGTTGTATTCTTTTATTTGCTTAATATTTTTAAACATATTTTTATGGTAGTCTCTTGGTACTTTATATATTATATTATTTTCCAAAATTTGCCAGATGTCCACCCCAATAAAAGTTCAATAATTGAACATCTGAAAGACAGAAAAAGTAATTGACACAAAATAAAAAAATATGTATTTTAATGTTTTATTACATACTCTTAATGTTACTTAATTATTTATTTATTTATTTTTATTTAAATTTTTTTTTATTTATATACTTATTAATTCTTTCCTCCACAGTCCAAAGACATGTGGGACAGGTTAATTGAATAAACTATATTGCCCGTAGTGTATGTGTGTAAATGAGTGCGTATGGATGTTTCCCAGTACTGGGTTGAAGCATGGAAGGGCATCCGCTGCGTAAAACATATGCTGGATAGGTTGCCGGATCATTCCGCCGTGGCGACCCCTGATGAATAAATGAATGAACTTATTTATTGTAGTTGTAGTCATACTTTAGAGTATTTTATAATTATCCAGATGGCATAAAATTTGTATTATCCAAATTGTGCAGCTCAGCAAACCTGAAGTTCTTTAAAAATTAAAAAAGAAAAAGAAAAGAACATCCAAAGTAGGAATAAAAATTGCTATGGAATTCAATAGCTGTTTTTTGTGTGTGTGTTCAAACTGAAAGAAAGAAAAAGTCACACAGCTTTTATTGACAAGTGGAGAATGAGTAAGGCCCAATCCAAATTCTATATTTGTACTCCTTCCCCTTGGCCCTTAAAACAGAGTGTGAAGGGAAAGGGCTTCTAATTTGCCCCTAAAAAAATGGGACAGAACCACATCACCTGCACACGTCATCATATGTCATCACAATCTCTTGTTCATTTGAGATTGACGATGGCGACTGCTGTTGTTATTCCAGTTGAGTTATTTTATTTTTGGAATTGGAAATCACAGAAGGCATTGATATCATGTTATCATGTTGGCAATAAGCTCGTAACTGTACTGTGCATTTACATTGTAGCCATATTCATCTATGTAAACAAACGAAAACAATATTAACGTTATAGCAGACACTGTAAAAAGCTGATTCCCAGGCACTAGACTTTTCTGACAGGGTGTTTGAGTGTCATCGAGTGACGTGAGATGTTGTGAGACGACTATACAGGAGTTATTATGGATTATAGATAGCAAAATTTAATCTTTCCTTTTTAAAACATGACCGTAAAACACGAAGACAATCATGAATGTATTAAAACATATGCTTGTTTGTTGTGAAGATTCTTAATAATGCCCAAACATACTTAAATTTGTGCATCGCTTGATTCACGGATGCAGCCGTGTTGCTATTGTAGATGGTGTATTCTGGGAAATTTCCTACCCCTTGGTTTCTAGTGTGTACTATTTTCCTGAAAAATATCGGTTTCAGAGGCTATCTAGCCCTTCCCCTTAGCCCTACACCTTTAAACTAAAGAGAATTGGGACCCCCCTACCCCTTCACGTGAATGCGCAAGGGGAAGGCTTAGGGGTAGAATTGGAATTGGGCCTTAAGTGATGCCAGAATTTTCATTTCTGCGCAGATTCTCTCAGTGTCTTGGCCTCTGCGTGTTTGGTCTGTGCGTGTTTAGATTGTTGTGTTTATGTTTGTCAGGATCTGCTGAAACACACTCCTGAGGATCATCCAGATTACCTGTTTCTGCTGGACGCTCAGAAGAACATCAAGCGTTTGGCCGAGCGGATCAACAAGGGCCGCCGCAGCGCAGAGGAGCTGGAGAGAGAAACACGCGTCATGCAGGAGATCGAGGCGCACATCGAGGGTGTAGAGCATGTAGGTCACCCACACACACACACACACACAGAGGATTCATCAGGCCACACATACCCACACATAGAGCAGATCAGGCCATACACACACACATAGAGTTCATCAGGCCACACACACCTACACACACACATAGGATTCATCAGGCCACACATACACACATAGAGTTTATCAGGCCATACACACACACACACACACACACACATAGTGTTCATCAAGTCACACACACACACATAGGATTCATCAGGCCACACATACACACACATTAGCAGCATTTCCATTGTCGGGCCAGTGCGAGGCAGGGCTTTTATCGGGCCAGGCCAGTAGCCCAGGAGCTTGAGCAGTGAGGCTGAAATCATGTCACGTTTCCACTAATAGCTAATTTCCGCCAATAGCTCACAGCGCAGCACGCAAAACCCGCCCCCAGTACGCCCCCGAAACGTCGCACAACTCGCCCAATTCAGCATGAAGAAGAAAGTCATATCAGAATCAGGCAGATAAAGCACACCATTGCATCATCACGAAACTATTAAAATGGAGACAACCGAAGCAAACAAATTACACGTTACTGCACACCATTACATGATATGACTATACACATAGGCCTGTGTATTTTCATTCATCATATTCGTTTACTCGCCAGTCGACTGCTGGCATCAAGTGGTCATTGCCACTAATGGAGGGATGACCCAGCGGGATTTCTCCAGTAATAACTTGGTATAAATCGTATGTTATAACATCCTCGTTTTGGTAGACGTCGTCAAACATTCAGCCCAAATGCTCCAGAGAGACCTAAAACAGACTTGGGCAAACTCCATCTATGCTTCCACTCCGCCCCGAAGCTTCAACTGGCCCTCTTTGGCCTAAGGCATTTGGCGGGTCAAAAAAGACCAGCCACTGGCCCCGAGGAAATTGCTATTTTGCACGATCAGGTCCCTGGAAGTGACTGTGGAAACGCGACTGGCCCTGGCTTGCTTTTTGTATGGGTAGTAGTAGTATTTCATGATCATGATAGATGACAGTACTGTTGTTTTTTAAAAGCCTTTTTTGTAAAGCATTTTGAATGAATATTAAGTATTAAATTTAAACAAATGTAATTTAAAGAAACATGCTTGATCCGCTATTTGATTATTGTACAACTAGTCACCAGGGGTTCGTTCTTCATACGTGGATTACTCAGTTGGTTATTGACGATTTGACACGATCCAGGATCGTTTCGTTCTTCAAAACTCGAGATTTGTTGTCATAGTAACAGGTCTGGTAACTCAAACCTGCTCGGGAGCAGGCTCATTTCATATAAACAGGATTAGATCGGTCTTTTCAAGCAAAGGTAATACTGAAAGTATGTACCAAATTCTGATATCTTCTCACAGCAGTAGTTACATACACTTGGGAATATAGTAAATAGTTACAAAAAAAATAAATACAGAAATAATTATATATACACACATACACACACACACAATCTGCACACCGAAATAATAAAAGAACAAAAACTGTCACGGGGGGTTCTATCCCCAAGGGGTTCAAAGAGAACGTTTATTATTATGGACTTATTAGATACCAACGCGTCCTATTTTAAGGTTGCAGCTTTAGTACAATTTGTGTATGATAATAGACATGCGCATAATTAGACTGTTTTTTGTTTGTTTGTTTGGTTTATTTTTTTAAGGAATGATCATTCATGCAGTCAAGCACATGTTTCGACTGGTATGACGGTATTTATGACTGGTATTACGGTATTTATTTTATTAATATGACGGTGATTTGATGTTTTGCAAAAGTCCCAAACACCTTTATTTTTTTGATGCAAAATTAATTTGAACAGCCAGTTATTGTTTACGCTGATTAAGAAACTTGAATAGGCCTATAGGCTACTACAATAAAGAAAATCCGTTGCGTATCATATTTAACAAACCGTTTACCACAAATTGTACATAATTTTGCTCGCATGGATAATTGAATATTAATCAGATGATGTCATTGCGCTGCTGTGCCATCAGCCAATCATTGCACTTCTGATCATGATTTCGAGGATCGATAGATCTGTCCTTCACAACACACGCAGAGATCTCAGATCAGTTCATCCAGTCATTTTAATCTGATTCGCAAACTTGTTTGAAGAATTAATTAGCCAGAGATCAGTTATCAAGATTAAAAGATCCAGGATCTGCCAAATCATCTTAGATCATTTAAGCGAAGTACAAAGAACGGACCCCAGCTCACCACTTATTTTGTTTACATTTTTTTCGTGTGTGAGACTAAATATGTACTCAAAACAGTACATTTAACTACTGTGATGGCTACTTTGTCCTCATAATTAGTTTTTTTTCTTGTCAGATCCTGAACCCACAGAGAAAGTTCCTGAGACAAGAGATGGTGGTGGAAACGGTAAATAAATAAATGGAAATAAATAGAAATCCTGTCATTTTAAATGTTAACTCATTGTGATATTTCAAACCCTCTGTGCAGAAAACGGTGGGTGGGAAGAAGGACCGCTCTCTGTTTCTGTTCAGCGATCTGCTGATCTGCACCACGCTCAAGAGGAAATCCGGCTCTCTGCGCAGGAGCTCCATGAGTCTGTGAGCAAGTTTTTCTATCTGTTTTGTGTTTTAATCCTGTGGTCCTAGAGTTCTGTATATACCCTTCACCCTGTAGGTCAAAAATGAGCCACCTTCACTAAATCTCCTATTTTACATGAAGAAACAACCTCATCTTCATCACAAACTCTGTGAATGTGCCTCACCAGTGTGGAGTATTTAATCAGAGGGCAACACTCATTTTTGACTTAAGTAATAGGTGTATTTTCTAATGCTATACATACCTGCATAAGTGTAAAACATTTTTTAATACTTACAGACAGTACACTTCCCAAAAAAAAGGTAAACGACAAAATCTGCCTTTTCAAAAGATACATTTTTGTTCCTAACAGGTCCTTAAAGGTACATATTCCATGTAGCAAAGAATTCTGCCCCAGATTTGGCATAAAGCTGGCATAGCAGGCATTCGTCCGTCCCTGGAATACAGGATGTGTGCCAAACACACCCCGGGTTTGGTAGAGGTGGCACCATCTTTAAGGCAGCACACAATACTTGTGCCAGATAACAAATGAAGTATTTGGACCAGATGTTTAAAAAATTTATATGTGGGCCATGTATGTTTGGCCCATCTTGACCCACTTTTAAAATACATTTAAATTATTTTTGAATAAAGAAAAAATTCTACCAATTGGGTCGCTTAGAGAAAAAGCACGGACATAAGGCAAAATGCTTCATGGGTTTATCAAATTCTTTGCAGTCGTGACACACCAAAATATGTGGCCCAGTTCTGGCCTAGTTATGGGTTATTACCTTGGCTGAGACTTGGCCCAGATATGGTCCATGTTTGGCCCTTGTTTGGAAGCCAGACTTTGTCCAATCATGTACTGTAATTCACCGTGGCATGGGGGCCAAGCAAAAGCTGATTGTGCCTGAGCTGGGCCAGAGAAATTTAGCCATGTGGATTTAATACCTAAAAAGTAGAAATGTACAAAAGTGTACCCTAAAGGTACTAATGTCCACCTGTTAAGTACAAAAGTGTACCTTTTGAAAAGGTCCCATCCCAGTGTCAGATTATGTACTTTTATTTCTGAGTCTTAAAAGTTAAAGCAGCAGATTCTGATGTGTGCGTGTTTGAGATGTGTGTGTGTGTTTGAGATCTGAAGGCCTACCGTTGCACCCTAAATGTGTACAGCCTTCATGAAAACATGAAAATTTCCCAAATCAAATTCATTTTATTAAACTATTAGAATTACCATATGTTATCCATAACCTACTGGAGAGCAAAATAGTAGTTAATAGTAACATTGTTAACATGTTAATAATAAACATAAAATAAAACATGCAAATAAAAAGCTATCAGCCTTTAAATTTTATTTATTTTTTGTGACCCTGGGATGATTACGCTATATTAAAGATAGCAATAGCATCAAATACAGAACATTGATTTTATGGCACCAAGTTTAACTTTCTGACACCTTTACTGCACTGACATGCATTAAAAATAAATACCGGCCACTACTGAACATGGAGTATTGTCTCCGAGTGGCGTTCTCTCTTTGGTTTGTGTGCAAGGTTTATATATTTATAACCACCTCTGACAATATTGGGGGTCGTGAGTCACTGGCATTGTTTTGTTGGGGGTCACGGGCTGAAAAGTTTGGGAACCCCTTATTTGAAAAAATAAAGTCACTAAACTAAAAAAAAAGCATTGTTTAGGTTTTTTCTGATGTTAAAATGGTGCCAGGGTATTTTTTGACCATTAAGTCAACATCAGGGTTAAATAGTGCAGAGATGACGAGAGCAGGGCATGAGAAAAATACTGTTTACTTTAGAAAAACCGCGAAATCCCTCGAGTGTTTCTGCTCTGTCATTGAACAACACTGAACTCTACTGAACGCTCAGCGGAACTGCACCTCTGTCAAAATAACACTGCAAAAATGTTTTTTCTTACTTAGATTTTTGTGTCTTGTTTATTTATTAATTTTTTTTCGGCTTAGTCCCTTTATTAGTACCTTTATTAATCAGGGGTCGCCACAGCGGAATGAACCGCCAACTTATGTTTTACGCAGCGGATGCCCTTCCTGCTGCAAACATCCATACACAATCACTCACACTTATACACTACGGACAATTTAGCCTACCCAATTCATCTGTACCGCATGCCTTTAGACTGTGGGGGAAACCGGAGCACCCGGTGGAAACCCACGCGAACGCAGGGAGAACATGAAAACTCCACACAGAAACGTCAGCTGACCCAGCTGAGACTCCAACCAGCGACCTTCTTGCTGTGAAGCGACAGCATGACCTACTGCGTCACCTTTTGTCTAATGTCTTGTTTCTAGTCTAAAATCTGACAATTCTTAAATCAAGAAGCATTTTCTAGACAAGCTAAAAATACTGTTTTAAAAATTATATGCCATATTTTAATGAGTTTTTCCTTAAAACAAGCATAATAATCTGCCAATGGGGTAAGCTAAATAATATTGTTTTTCCTTTTGACATAAGGTTTAGTTTACCACGTTGGCAGTTTTATTTGGCTTGTTTTAAGATAAAACTCACTAATTTTGGCCTATTATTTCTTAAAAAGAAGATTTTTTTTTACTAGTCTTGGAAATGCTTCTTGATTTCAGGATTTTTAGAAATCTGGAGTAGTAACAAGACACAGATCAAAGTATGATAATCAGTTTTTGCAGAATGCACACAGTCAGGCCTTTTTCTAGAGCCAGAATCATTTTAATGGCTTATTAAAAGACTTTGTTTAAGGATCATAGTGTAGACTGAAAATGCTAATTCATTACACACTCATTTGTAAGTCACTTTGGATAAAAGTGTCTGCTTAATGAGTGGATTTCAATGAGAACCGACTTTAAACTTTTATGTTGTTTCCTGTGTCTTTCAGATATTCTGCTGCTAGTGTCATCGACACCTCCAGTAAATACAAGTTCCTGTGGAAACTGCCTTTAGAAGACATAGAGGTGGTGAAAGGTAGAGTTATTATCATCATCTCAATAGTCATGCTTGCGCTTTTTCTTAATTTTAAGAGTTTAGACTCATATTAAGTCCTTCTTTAGTTTTATATATTTATTATGTGCTTGTTTGTTTTATACTGTAAATATAATTATTTTATTAAGTGTTTTATTAATGTATATAATCCTGTCATTTATTAATATTTACTCTTTATGGTTTAGTGCATTATTAATATTATTATCATCATTATTATTTATCTACCTTTATGTATTAGTCATTTATTTTATTAGGTATTACTTAGGTTTATTTATTTATTTGATTTATTCTCTAATAAATTTTGTGTGCAGCTGTTGTTATTAATATTATTATCATCATTATTATTTATCTACCTTTCTGTATTAGCCATTTATTTTATTAGGTATTACTTAGGTTTATTTATTTGATTATTTTCTAATAAATTCTGTGTGCAGCTGTTGTTATTCATTTTATTATCATCATTATTATTTATATCTTTCTGTATCAGCCATTTATTTTATTAGGCATTACTTAGGTTTATTTATTTGATTATTTTCTAATAAATTCTGTGTGCAGCTGTTGTTATTAATATTATTATCATCATTATTATTTATATCTTTCTGTATCAGCCATTTATTTTATTAGGCATTACTTAGGTTTATTTATTTGATTATTTTCTAATAAATTCTGTGTGCAGCTGTTGTTATTAATATTATTATCATCATTATTATTTATACCTTTATTATGTATTAGTCATTTATTTTATTAGGCATTACTTAGGTTTATTTCTTTGATTATTTTCTAATATATTCTGTGTGCAGCTGTTGTTATTAATATTATTATCATCATTATTATTTATCTACCTTTATGTATTAGTCATTTATTTTATTAGGCATTACTTAGGTTTATTTATTTGATTATTTTCTAATATATTCTGTGTGCAGCTGTTGTTATTAATATTATTATCATCATTATTATTTATCTACCTTTATGTATTAGTCATTTATTTTATTAGGCATTACTTAGGTTTATTTATTTGATTATTTTCTAATATATTCTGTGTGCAGCTGTTGTTATTAATATTATTACCATCATTATTATTTATATCTTTATGTATTAGTCATTTATTTTATTAGGCATTACTTAGGTTTATTTATTTGATTATTTTCTAATATATTCTGTGTGCAGCTGTTGTTATTAATATTATTTTTTTACATGGTCTTAAATTGAAAAGTGTCTATATTTTATTTATTGCTTGTTTCTATTGTTATCATGATCATTATTGTTATGGTGACACTTTACAATAAGGTTCATTAGTTAATGCATTTACTAACATGAACTAATCATGAACAACACTTGTACAGCATTTATTAATCATAATTGAACATTTACTAATGCATTATTAACATCCAAGTCCATACTTGTTAACATTAGTTAATGTACCGTGAGTTAACATGAGCTAGAGTAACAATGAACAACTGTATTTTCATTAACTAACATGAACAAATACTGCAGTAAATGTATTGTTCATTGTTTGTTCATGTTAGTAAATGCATTAATTAACATTAACTAATGAACCGTATTGTAAAGTGTGACAATTATTATTATTAATTTGATTCTGTCAATATTGTTATATATTTTATTATACTTCTTATGTATCATTATGATCATCATTCTTGTCATTTATTAATATGTATTATTTTTGTTTGTTATTTGTTAATTCTGTCTTATTGTTTTTTTCCTGTTGACTCTGACACTTTTGGTCATTTCTTCCTCACAGGTTCTAATCAAGCCACTAACAGAGAAAACATCCAGAAAACCATCAGTCGTCTGGATGAAGATCTCAGCACACTTGGACAAGTCAGCAAGCTGTCAGAAACACTCAGTTTCCCCCATCAGGTCTGTCCATCTGTATGCCTCTAGTTATTAACATCACATGCATCCGTTTGACTTGCACAGTATGTTTTTTTCCTTTTTCCTGGTGTATTACACAGATTGGGGCTGAACAACATATTGTTTGAGCATTGATATCCAAATGTGTGTATTTGCAAAATCACATTACAGGATTAGGTTATTTATTAAAGATTGAAAGAGAAAGATATTACAATGATTTTTATTATTAATAGAATGATGACCATGTTATTTTACATTCACATTGTTTTTTATTATTAATAGAATGATGAGCATGTTATTTTACATTAACATTGTTTTTTATTACTTATAGAATGATGACCATGTTATTTTACATTCACATTGTTTTTTTATTACTTATATTTTTTATTTCTGTATTGAATACTGTTAAACTCCTCAGAAATGCTATTTACCTGTTTATTTTTGCATATAATTTATTATTTTTTATGCAGATGCACTGCGTAGAAAAATACTTGATCATCCCAGTCGATCTAAATGCATGAAATCTTTCCAAATAGAGCTGTTCAAATCATCTGGTGAAATTCTATTCATATCGCAATCTATATCTCAGCAAAACAAAATATCTCAATGTCAGATTTTTCCAATATTGTGCAGCCAAGTGTCCAGTTTGTAGACAACAGCAAAGGAAAAGAAAAGAATGTTGAATGCAAATACATCAAATGCACTTCAACTCTATTTGTGCATCTTTAGAATTGATAATATACACAGTTGAAGGCAAACTTATTAGCCCTCCTGTGAAATTTAAGACATATTTCCCAAGTGATGTCTCGTTTCTTTTAGTTTGCTAGAATAAAAGTATTTTATTTAATTATTTTTTTAAATTAGATCAATATTATTAGCCCCTTTTGGAAATAATATTTTTAATTGTCAACAGAACTAATCAAACTAACTAACCCTTTAAATGTCACCATAAGCTAATAATGTCTTGCAAAATAACTAGTAAACTAATATGTACTGTCATCATGTCAAAAACAAAGGAAAAACAGTTATTAGAAACTACTTATTAAAACTATTTTTTGATGTAACTACAATGCAACACAATGTAACTTGATGTACAAGTGTATCCCCCGTAAAGTAATTATGATGGCAATACCTTTTATTTATTTATTTATTCTTAATTTATTTTTTATTTTTTTTATTTATTTATTTATTTATTATTATTATTATTATTTTACTATTTTAATTTTTTATTTATTATTATTATTATTACTTTAATTATAATTTCATTATTGCTTTTTATTTATTTATGTTATGTATCACCTCATGTGTAAGGGGTTAAATTGTTGGGGAAGGGGATGTTCTGTAAAAAAAATATATTGATATATATATATATATATATATATATATATATATTGTTTAAAATGTGTTGGAAAATCGGGTGGCATGGTGGCTCAGTGGTTAGAACTGTCACCTCACAGCAAGAAGGTCACTGGTTCGAGTCCCGGCTACGTCAGTTGGCATTTCTGTGTGGAGTTTGCATGTACTCCTCGTGTTGGCGTGGGTTTCCTCCGGGTGCTCCGGTTTCCCCCACAGTCCAAACGTATGCGCTATAGGTGAATTGAATGAACTAAATTGGCCATAGTATATGAGCGTGTGTCAATTTGAGAGTGTATGGGAGTTTCCCAGTACTAGGTTACAGCTGGAAGGGCGTCCGCTGTGTAAAACATATGCTGGATAAGTTGGTGGTTCATTCTGCTGTGGCGACCTCTGATGAATAAAAGGACTAAGCTGAAGGAAAATAAACATGCTGGAAAAAACTCTCTGTTGAACTGCACTTTAAAATAATTTTTAAAATAATTATTTTAAAAAATTATAATAATTAAAATTTAACAGGAAAGCAAATAATTTTTTCTTCAACTGTATATAAACTGATCAACTTTACAAAGAAACTGTATTAAGGTTGTGTCAGTCAGCCTATATACATTAGTATAAGTACACCTCTCACAAATCTATCTGAAATTCATATTTTTAATAGGAAGCTATATGATGTTATATTTGTGCATATACAATAGATAAGTCAGTAGTGAAGCCAGATCTGGTGCTTATCTAATAAAATAACTTACGATAACAGTCCAAAACTAGCACACCCAAATTTATTCGTTATAGAAAAAAGAGGAAAAATTTATAGAAGCAAAAAAATTTAAAAATTTTGTTGAAATGTTGTAGGTTGTAATTTTTTTTTGCAATATTTTGCTTGTATTTAATTGTATTATCTTTCAATTTCTAAATATGTTTGGTGACTAAAATATTATTTTAATAAATATATCTGTTTATTAAATCTGTTTTGTTCAAATGCACCAAAATACATTGCCTAAATTTTTTGACCATTAAGTCAACATCAGGGTTAAATAGTGCAGAGATGACGAGAGCAGGGCATGAGAAAAATACTGTTTACTCTAGAAAAACCGCGAAATCCCTCGAGTGTTTCTGCTCTGTGATTGAACAACACTGAACTCTACTGGACGCTCAGTGGAACTGCACCTCTGTCAAAATAACACTGCAAAAATGTTTTTTCTTACTTAGATTTTTGTGTCTTGTTCATTTATTCATTTTCTTTTTGGCTTAGTCCCTTTATTAGTACCTTTATTAATCCAGGGTCGCCACATCGGAATGAACCGCCAACTTATCCAGCACATGTTTTACGCAGCGCATGCCCTTCCTGCTGCAAACATCCATACACACTCACTCACACTCATACACTACGGACAATTTAGCCTACCCAATTGACCTGTACCGCATGTCTTTGGACTGTGGGGGAAACCGGAGCACCCGGTGGAAACCCACGCGAACGCAGGGAGAACATGCAAACTCCACACAAAAATGGCAACTGACCCAGGCGAGACTCCAACCAGCGACCTTCTTGCTGTGAAGCGACAGCATTACCTACTGCGCCACTGCGTCACCTTTTGTTTAATGTCTTGTTTCTAGTCCAAAATCTGACAATTCTTAAATCAAGAAGCATTTTATAGACAAGCTAAATATATTGTTTTAAGAAATTATATGCCATAATTTAAAGAGTTTTTCCTTAAAACAAGAATAATAATCTGCCAATGGGGTAAGCTAAGTAATATTGTTTTTCCTTTTGACATAAGATTTAGTTTACCTCGTTGGCAGTTTATTTTGCTTGTTTTAAGATAAAACTCACAAATTTTGGCCTATTATTTCTTAAAACAAGACAATTTTGTTACTAGTCTTGGAAATGATTCTTGATTTAAGGATTTGTAGAAATCTGGACTGCAAAGTGACTGCAGTGAATCTAAATTCACTGAGAAATGGATCAAAATATTCATTTTCAAAATGGGGTGTACTCAGTTATGCTGAGCACTGTATGTGTATTTCAGTGTAGATTGACTGACATCTTTTTCTCTGTGTTTTTGTGTCAGAGTTTGGACGATGTGATTAAGGATCTGATGGCGTCAGTTCACCGTGAGCTGGCAGATAAGCAGTCTCTGGCCTTCAGCATGACTTTACTGCCCACTAAACTGGAGCTGAGCTGCACTTCAGCCGAGAGCAGCTTCATCTTTGAGTTCAGCAGTCCAGACACCCGCAGCAACTTCGAGCAGGCCTTCGAGGAGGCAAAGAAGAAGCTCGGTAAACACAGACAATATTCAGTCATGTGACTGCAATTTACATTACATAGAGTTAAGGGCAAAATTATTAAACTATCAGCCCTTATGTGCAATATTTTTTAATGATACTTGTTATATCAAATTAAGGACATTTTCGCAGTAATTCCTATAATATTTTTATTATTTATTTGTTTTATTTCGGCTAGAATAGGTTTTATTTTTTAAAAACCATTTTAAGGTCAATATTATTAGCCCCCTTAAGCAATTTTTTTTTTTATGATTGTTTACAGAACAAACCACTGTGATACAATGACTTGCCTAATTACCCTAACTTTAAACTAATTAACCTAGTTTAGTCTTTAAATATTACTTTAATCTGAATACTAGTATCTTGAAAAATATCTAGTATACTATTATGTGCTGTTATCATAGCAAAGATAAAAGAAATCCGTTATTAGAAATTAGTTATTAAAACTATTATGTTTAGTAATGTGTTGGAAAAAACTTTCTTCTGTTAAATAGAAATTAGGGAAAACACAGACCGTTTTGAGGGGAATAAACGATAACAATGGTCCTAACGTATTTCCTGTATTACATTTTAAATTTCCATAGCTTTCAAGAATCTAAAAAGGTTCACACATATATATATATATATATATATATATATATAACATATATATAACATATATATGATTAAATTGCCTCTTGTTACAGTTATGAAATAGTTTGACAACAAGCAGGAAATGTTCATAGGCCAGTGATGTTGCCACATTGAATTAGTCTATAAAACAATTGAAATTTTACATTTTGACTTTACCTGTACATGTAAACAGAGAATACGAAGAGAAATATATGTAACTTACAAAGAGTTAGCTTAAAATCTGTGTGAATAAGTGGTTTCTGAGACCTTTAGTTTAGTATGTTGATGTAGTTCCAACTGAAACTAAATATTGACTTTAGCAATTTTTAATGAATATTATTCCAGCCAAACTAAAAGAAATAAGACTTTCTTTTGAAAAAAAATCAATAGGAAATACTGTGAAAAATGTGTTAGCTCTGTTAAACAGCACTTAAAATGTAAAATATTTAACTGTATATTTTTATATGCTTAATATGTTTACGTTCATTTGCTACATACAGTTGAAGTCCAAATTATTCGCTCCCTGTGATTTTTTTTTTTTTCTTCTTTTCCAAATATTTCTTAAATGATGTTTAACAGTGCAAGGGATTTTTCACAGTATTTCCTATTACAGTATATTGTTTCTTCTGGAGATCTAACATTTTAAGTTAAATATTATTAGCCCCGTTAAGTATTTTGCCTAATTGCCCTAACTTACCTAATTAACCTAATAACCCTAGTTAAGCCTTTAAATGTCACTTTAAGCTGAATACTAGTATCTTAAAATATCTAGTCAAATATTATTTACTGTCATCACGACAAAGATAAAAGAAATCAAAAATAAGTTCTTTTTCAAATAAAGTAAAAAATAAATACCTTTCAGAACAATGACTAATTAACAAAGCTACAGCATTAAGTAACTAACAAACAAGCAAACAAACAAACAAACTAACTAACTAACTAAATGGACAAATAAACAAATAAATACACATTAGAGCAATAGTTAAATAATACAATCTACTGACTAACCAACAAACTAAACTAAATAAGTTAAATAAGTTAATAAATCAAATTAAATAAAAAATAAATACATTTTAGAACAATGGCTAATTAACAAAGCTGCAGTATTAAGTAACTAACTAATTAACTAGTTAAGTATTCAACCAGTGAACCAACCAATTACCAACTGACTAAATAGTCAATTCAATAAATATAACGCAATACTTGATTTACACAAAGCTACTACTAAGTTATTAGAAATGAGTTATTAAAGCTATTATGTTCAGAAATGTGGTGGGGGAATAAACTCTCCTCTCTGTTTAACAGAAATTGGGGAAAACATATGAAATAATAATTTAAATTTAACAGGAGGGCTGATAATTCTGACTTTACCTGTACATGTAGACAGAGAATATGAAGAGGAATAAATGAAACTCACAAACATTGATCTTAAAGTCTGTGTGAACAGGAAGTTTCTGACACTTTTATTTTTATAACGTTGATGTAGTTCCAACTGAATCAGAATATTGACTTTAGCAATATTTACCCTAAACAAATATTATTCCAGCCAAACTAAAGGAAATAAGACTTTGTTCTTTTTTTAAATCAGTAGGAAATACTGTGAAAAATGTGTTAGCTCTGTGAAAAAGCACTTAAAATGCTTTTATATGCTTACTTATTATATTTATGTTTATTTGCTACATTCAGTTGAAGTCAAAATTATTGGCCCTCCTGTGCTTTTTCTTTTGCAAATATTTCCCAAATGATGTTTAACAGTGCAAGGAATTTTTCACAGTATTACCTATAATATTGTTTCTTCTGGAGAAGTTTTTAATAGTATTAACCCCCTTAAGCATTTTGCCTAATTACCCTAACTTAGCTAATTAACCAAATAGCCCTAGTTAAACCTTTAAATTGAACTTTAAGCTGAATACTAGTATCTTGAAATATCTAGTCAAATACTATGTACTGTCATCATGGCAAAGATAAAAGAAATCAGTTATTAGGAATGAGTTATTAAAGCTATTATGTTCAGAAATGTGTTGAAGAAATCTTCTCTCCGTTAAACAGAAATTGGGGGAAAAATATACAGGAGGGCTAATACAACTGTATATTGATATATCTGCTGTGTTTTCCTCTTGTTTGTCCAGCCTTGAACAAGGACCAGTGGGACCCGGAGTTCCTAAAGGCCATCCCGATCATGAAGACGCGCAGCGGTATGCAGTTTTCCTGTGCATCTCCCAGTCACAGCTGCCCAGAGAACACGTATGAGGTGTGGGTGTGTAACAGCGACGGGTACGTGGGTCAGGTGTGTCTGCTGAACATCCGGGACGAGCCCACGGTGGAGGCCTGCATCGCCGTCTGCTCCGCTCGCATTATCTGCATCGCTGCTGTTCCAGGACTCAAGAACAGGTCAGATGATGAGAAACACACACATGTGGACCACCTTTAGCTCTCAAAAGGCAAATTTAATTGGACAAAGTTTCAATCTACAATTTGAAACAATACAAGAAGCACCCCATTCACCAGGCTGGCTATGTGCCTGTGCTTTATGAATGCTTGTGCATGATCAGAAATGTTCATTGTGTCTCCTTCAGAGAGCGCGTGGTTCACTCCACACCGACGGCTCCATCAGACTCGAACTCTGCAGCGTCGACTCAACCGCAGCTCCACATCTGCATCTCCGGCTCGTCTCTGGAGCTCAGCGAGCCGCCAGCGGTGCCCACTGCAGAGCTCGTGCCCTTCGACAGCGACGACACAGACGATGAGGACTCGCCCAGCCCTTCATCAACACTGCAGAGCCAGGCCTCGCACTCCACCATCTCATCCAGCTTCGGCAGTGAGTCTACAAAAAAAAGCTGTTTAAAATTATTACCATTAAATAAACCTAGATAGTAAGGCAGCTGAACAAAAACCGAATATACTGATTAGGTAGGATTCATACTAGTTATTTGATGGCCCAAAGCTAGTCCTGACCTGTAAAGAAACAGCTTAACCCTCGTGTTCAAATTGAATTCCCTTTCGTTATGTTGGTGGCTGTTTTTTACCGCATTGACATGCATTATAACCACATTTTATGACCATGACAGCTTATAATCATGCTTTCTTGATCCTTGTTGTGAAGAATTAATGATTGTCATTTGTGGAGAAAATACTGGGTTCCACACAACCGATTTGTGTTTGGACAAAATGAAGGAATTAAGTTAACTTAATAGTTGTAAAAACTTAAGTCAATTGAACATGAAACAATTGAGTTGTCCCCCAATATATGTATGATTTTTGTGGTTTCAGCTCATTTTACATAAGCAGTTTGAACAAACAGCATACATTTTTTTAAAGTATACTAATTGTTTTCTTCTTGAATATAAATGAAACTGTAAAGCAGCAGAAGAGACTTCCTATGAGAAATTTCACGCAAATGTAAACCTTTCCATCAAAAAAAATGTTTTCGCCAAAATAGTGAAACCCTTTCTAAGTTTTTTGTGTGGGCTTGTATTTTACCGAAAAATACTCAAAAATGCCTCTGTCAGTGTTTTCAAACAATTATATTAGATTTTAGTCACACAAGTACCAATTTCACATCTGACACATCCATAACAGAGAGATGTCACATCCATAACCAAGCTTTTCTCTCATGAATGCAAAAGTATCAAATAAAATAAAATCAATCATGTTTGTTCTATAGCAGCGATTCTCAAGCTTTTTCGCTTCAGACCCACCTCTTTCTCCGGTTAATTTTTGACGACCCACCTGACTGATACTATAAAATTTTTGTCTACATAAAATGTTCATTTTAATCCTTTATTTATTAACATCATTAATTATTTATCATTTATTAAATATAATATAAAATATAGAATTTTATTTTAAAAAATTTGAACATACACTAATTCAAAGAGAACCACAGGTCAACAGGGAAATTGCAAAAGACCAGCTTCTGCTTTAAACTGGACTGACTGAATCTACTATTCAATATCTACTATTCAAAAATATACAAACAAATGTAAAATACTGTAGAACACCCTATATCTGTTGAAACGCATCGTGGCGGTTGAGTTTGCAGCTGGATGTTATTGGGAGATTGCTGACAGGAACGGTGTACAGCTCTGCCAGAGCACGGGCAAGTTTATTTTACAGTCTATGGCAGAAAGTCCACTGAGCCTTGCTAGATCGTTCTGTATGGGCGCACGTCCGTTATAAAACACTTGCAGGACATTCATTTGGACAACTATGCGGATATTTTAAATTGTTCACATAAAAACACACAAAAAGAGACTTTCACACAGTTTGTGAATGAACAGACTTGCGTGTACAGGTCGCAGACGCGATCACTATGAGGCTGTTTTTGCACCAAGTTTAAAGTAATCAATCAGAGAACCGGAGAAAGTCCTTTACTTTGATCCTTTTAATATAGAATATTAATAATGAAATCCAAAAATTATAGTAAAATATTGAGAGTTAATTATAAGCTTTTTAATCTCGCAGCCCACCTGCAGGATCGCTGAGGCCCACTAGTGGGCCGCGGCCCACTAGTTGAGAATCTCTGTTCTATAGTGAGCCGACTCTTATCCTTTTGATTAGGGTTGATTCTTTTGGCTTGTGCAATTTAATTCACAGAGTTTCTACAAAGTATGTTGTACACTGGAAACTCGCAGACTTTTTTGGTTGGATCCATAACGCATGTTTACATTTACATTTAGTCATTTAGCAGACGCTTTTATCCAAAGCGACTTACAAATGAGGACAAGGAAGCAATTTACACAACTATAAGAGCAGCAGTGAATAAGTGCTGTAGGCAAGTTTCAGGAGTGTAAAGTCTAAGAAGCAAAGGATTAGTAATGTAAGTTTTTTTGAGAGAGAGAGAGAGAGAGAGTACAGTTAGTGGTATAGCCAGAGAAGCAGTTACAGGTTAGAAAGGAAAGTGGAGACTAAATAGTTGAGTTTTTAGTCGTTTCTTGAAGACAGCAAGTTACTCTGATTCTCAGAGCTTTGAATTTGATGCGAGCAGCAACTGGCAGCCAGTGCAAACGGGTGAGTAGCGGAGTGACATGTGCTCTTTTGGGTTCATCAAAGACCACTCGTGCTGCTGCGTTCTGAAGCAGCTGAAGAGGTTTGATAGAGTTAGCAGGAAGCCCGGCTAGTAGAGAGTTGCAATAATCCAGTTTGGAGAGAACAAGAGCTTGAACAATGAGTTGAGCTGCATGTTCAGATAGGAAGGGTCGGACCTTTCTGATGTTATAGAGTGTGAATCTGCAAGATCGAGCAGTTCTAGAAATGTGGTCAGAGAAGTTCAGTTGGTCATCAATCGTTACTCCAAGGCTTTTTACCCTTTTGAATGCAGTAATGGTTGCCCCATCCATCTGGATAGAAAAGTTATGGTGAAGAGTCGGGTTGGCAGAAACTTCAAGCATTTCCGTTTCCTCATTTTCGTTTTACTTTCCTCATTTAAAATATAAAATATGTTTACAGATTGATATTTTTGTGTTACTGTAACTCTGTGGTTAGTAGCATTTTGGAAAATATAAACATGTTTCAATATAATGTTAACATATACTGTGAATTTTAAGTTTTTACTGCAAATGTCATATCCATAACGCTGGAATTGCTCTTATTTTAAAATATGCTACTCTGTCCACATAACATTAACTTAGATCAGCTCTCACTGACGCTGTTTGTGTGTTTGTCAGATGATGAAGCGGTGGTGGTGAAGGACATGGCCACAGAGACCACCAGTTCAGAAGAGGAGCAGGAGTTCCCTGTGCCCAGCTCTTTTGGAGCCCCTCGCCTCAGTGCTGAAAGCCCCATGGATGGACGAGCCATGCGCCGCTCCAGTCGAGGATCCTTCACCCGCGCCAGCCTGGAAGACCTGCTGAGCATTGACCCCGAGGCCTACCAGAGCTCCGTGTGGCTCGGCACTGAGGATGGATGGTGGGTCATTGCTTGAGAATAATGCTTACAAACTAACCATTTTGATTTTGTTTGCTTGCATACCTAATTTTGTGGTGAAAAATTCATCAGTGCATGTCATTACGAAAAAAAATAGCTTGCAGTTGCAATAATCTAAAATTGAAATCTGAAAATGCAATTTTGTTTTTAGTTAAATTCTCAGATTACGTCTGTCTGAGGTATTGGGTATATACTATATATGTATATACTGTTGTATAAACGCAATATCACACTCGTAGCAGTGCGATATGGCTGTATATCATCACTGGTGGGGCACCAAGGCACTCGGCCTGCGGTCTCGAGCCAACACACCCCTCCCACCAGTGTCGATATACAGCCATATCGCACGGCTACGAGTGTGATATTGCGTTTATACAACAGTTCAATGGCATAACAGTGTATAAAAAAAGAAAATCAAACAAGGAGAGTCTCTAAAACCCTTTTTTTTAACAAGGAACTACTTTCTTTCACCGGTTATTCACATCTGCAGCAGTAGTTTTAAACTTACACTGAGAAAATGCTGTTTTTTCTCCCCTAAGGACTTATTATGCGGTCTCTGATGCCATCTTCTGGCAGAACGTCAACCATCTTTGCTCTGCCCTAATGGCAGGCTAATGGCTATTTTTATTTTTTTTATATTTTTTATATATTTTTTATATTTTTATTTTTTTAAATATTTTTCACTAGTCGTTTTTTATTTTTATGGCTATATTTAAAACTATCCTTATAAATGAACTGCGTAGTTGCAATCTAAACAACTACATTCTTGACTAGAAAAGCCTCAAAAGTACATTATGTTGTCCAACAGCTGCAATATTAGTCTGTAGTGAGTTTATTTCTCTGCTGTCACTCTATGTGGGCAGAGTAATACACAAGAGTGAAGAGGCTGTATGAGTTCTGATATTGATAGATATCAAGATTCGAATACGCATTCAGATTCAAGAACCAGACAGAAATGTTGTGTAAATATACTATGGTATCGTTTAAAAGTATTTAATGCTATAATGGTTTTTTCATGTTTGCTTTTTAGAATTAAATTTTTTTTACATGATATTTATTAAAATCATCCAATAATGTTTGTTAATGTAGTCATCGTTGGTCATTATAAGTGTTCAGGCATGTCTTTAGATGGCATTCAGTTGGTCTAATTAAAAGTTACATGGTGCTGTAGGTTGGTTAAATCGTGGCTTTACAACAATAATATGTATAAGTTTTGTTTTCATTAGGCGGTGCTTGATTTGGTGCAACAGGATTTGATTGGATCTCAAAAAGTAGGCTGCAATATTAGCAGTTGGAATTAGTGTGCCGCCCACTTGCCCATGAGCACATCCGCATATATTAAAAAAGAAAATGCACATTTTAATTAAGTTAAGAAGTTTACAAAAATAAATCATGCTAATTTTGATTTCAGGTTTGTTTTCTAAAAAACTAAACTATAATTATTCCACAAACGTTAGCAAGAACCAAATATGTAGTTTTAAATATAACATGCTACAGAAACACCCAAATATTAGTCAAAATTAAGTTAATAAATTATAATATTGTTCAAGATTTTAAGGTTTTGTTCATATGCTTTTTCCCCCTTGAAGCCACTGACAAACTAGTCTCTGCTTAATCAGTCCATTTCATGTCAATCCAGACTATTTGAATGTTAAATTAATGATCTGTTAGATAATGTGTCAACTTAACTATTGGTAGTTATTAATAAACTAGTGTTGAAACATCACTGTAAACCCTCGGGCCTCATTAAAGCAGTGCTGTTGTCCTGCACAAACATCCTCCTCCTGCTGCTCCTGTTGGGTTTCAACTCTCTCCTCGGGTGACCCTGATGTGAATCCAGTTTTCCCACAGAGAGCGTCATCATTATCTCCTGTTCAGGCCTGCCCATGTCCTCAGAGCATCTCGCCACTTTCCATATAAACATTACTGGCACTCTTCTGCTTTCCAACTCTCACACACACACACACACACACACACACAGGTGGAAAGCATTTCTTCATGCCTCACTGCCAGTCCACAGACAAAACAAACCAAAACACTCTGTCAAACAAGCTGTCTGTGTCATGGATTTTGTTCCAAGAGACGTAGAGTTGATTATTGCATTAAAATGATTATGCATATGAAATGAAAAAAAATCTCAAGTGAGAAATATTTAACAGAGACATTTACAGTAATTATTATTATATTTTTTCTTATTTCTTTTAGTTTGGCTGGAATCAGTTTTATTTACTTAATTATTTACTTGATTTTGGTTTGATTGGCTGCAGATTGACTACGGTTGCCCAGTGTCTTGCCTAATTAACCTAGTTAAGACTTTAAATTGCACATTAATCCAAATACTATCTTGTAAAAGAATTACAAAATTAAATATTGCGTACTTTAATCATGGCAAAAAGAAAAGGAATTTCTCTTAATAATGTTAATAATTTGTTATTAAAACTATTATATTAAAATGTGGTGAATAAATTTCTATAGAAAGAAATAACTATTAAAAAAAAGGATAAAATCAGTTAAAAACAAATGCCTAATGATGCTGGATAAAGAAAGTCAGGACGCATTTAAAGAATATGAGAACAGAAAACTCAGGTCTGAATGAATGTAATCTACCAGTGGATTATTTTAATGAGTTGTTCCATTCAGACAGACGTGCAGCTGTGTTATGTGTACAAGAGCTTCGGATTGTCATCACTGTAATCACTTACATCATGCAGCTAAACACACAATCAGCTGCATTTCTCATACAGTAGACGCAAGCTATTGATAATACTGTATGCATCACAGTCCATGCAACGCAGGACTAAAATGCACCATTATCAAAGATATACCGGAATAATACACTGCATATTGATGTAAAGTTGTCTAATTAATTATTATTTTAAAGTGTTTGTTTAGGTTTTACAAAAATAAATAACATTTGTAACTTCAGTAATGTGACGCTTGACAGAAAGTACAATATTTATGCTGTAAAAATGTCAATGTCATTTAATTTTATTTTATTATTCATTCATTTTCCTTCGGCTTAGTCCCTTTGTTCATCAGGGGTCGCCACAGCGGAATGAACCGCCAACTTATCCAGTTTTACACAGCGGATGCCCTTCCAGCTTTCAGTACTGGGAAACATCCATACACACTCATTCACATACTCTTCGGCCAATTTAGTTTATTCAGTTCACCTATAGTGCATGTGTTTGAACTGTGGGGGAAACCGGAGGAAACACACGCAAACATGGGGAGAACATGCAAATTCCACACAGAAATGCCAACTGACCCAGCCGGGACTCAAACCAGTGACCTTCGTGCTGTGAGGCGACAGTGCTAACCACTGAGCCTCCCTGCCATCACTATATATATATATATATATATATATATATAAGCTTCAGTTTCTATGTGCTTTTGTCATATTTCAATATTTCATAACTTCTTATTTATTAAATAATAATGCACCAAAGCATTATAATGCATTTTATTCCTAGTAATATAAGCTATGTCCCAAATGGCACACTATGCATTGATGCACTATGTACTTATGCTCTTACACACTCAACAGCACAGTATACTGTATGAATGTAGTGTCATCCCAAATGGAACACTAATCTTTTTTTGAGTGGAAAGTCAAATTGCTTCCCTGATGACGTTTGACGGTTGCCAAATTAGTGAAATAAATGACCAAACTACCAAATAATGCCTGCCATGAGTATAACTGCATTCGCCATCGGGAGGTGGTATAATCACTTGGATTTCACAATCCAATGTAAATAAAGTAATCCAACATCAGTGCCTCAGCTTTTTCTGCTACGTGAGCAAAGTGTGGCTGTTGAGTGCGTGAAATGTCCAACAATACACACTTCATTTTAATGGTTGAATAAGTGGGTATTTAAACTGCACTTATTCTTTTTTTTTCACTGAGTTTTCACTGAATGCACTACTTACACTATTTATACTAAAAAATGCCGTAGAATACTGCATAAGTATGTGGTTTGGGACTCACCTATACAGTATATTATTGCACCATGGGCTATGTGCACACAGACTTTTCATTTTCAGCCAGGCAGCCAAGGGCTTCCTGTGAACTGTCTTTCCATTACAAAATTGTCACGTTTAAGATCTGATTTCTTTAAAAATCAGCGATCTTCACTGCCTGTTAGATATATGATATGAAGTGGGTCTCAGATCGGACAAGAAGCACTGCATTCAATTCCATTCGCCGCACCCCCCGCCATGTCTTTAATATATGAATATATTTAATATATGAATATATTTTCAATGGAGATTCTGCGCTAACCTGTTTCTACTGACGGCGCTAGTGGTTACAATGGTCTTTCATCTCGTTTTACGCTTGAACAACTAAATGAATGCTTAAGTCGATTTAACTGAATGTATTGTTATTACATTACAACATCGATGCTGTAAAAACAAACTTGTGAAATTGAAAATAGTCACATCAAGCTTTCACCGGAAGTTTATCATTGGCTTTAAAGCTCTGTTAAACAGATTTAATACAACTATAGCTGTTTGATACGTAGCCTTTTCTCTTTGCCACGATCAGTGCATAATATTTAACTAGTTACTTTGCAAGATATTATTCAGATTAAAGTGCAATTTAAAGGCTTAAACAGGTTAATTAAGCAAGACACTGGACAACTGGAGCCAATCTGCAGCCAATCAAAACAAGATTATGGCACTTGATATTTCTTTCAACAACATTTAACATTGACAAGTTTGAAAAAGGGACTTTTATGAGCAGTTTTAATAGTTTGCAGTGCTATATTGTTTGGGTTGGTGTTGTATATTACGCTACAAAAACCTTGTAATAAACTGTCAGTACATTTTCTGTTATTTTACAGACTTATTTCTCTAGATATCTTTTCTTATACATTATATTATTTTAAACTACTAAAATGTCAATAAAAGTCACTTTGTTAAACTGTAGAGTTTAATTTTCAACATCATAATTGGACAGAGCAGAGATCAACATCCCATAATGCAATTCACAACCGTGAATAAACTAAAAACACTTGTGAATTCCAAAATACAGAAACTGTTTGTTAACAAAAAATATTTTATTTTAGAGTAATACTTATGAACAGCAGTGAATATTAAGTTTGTGATTACCACCAATAAGCAGATACAGAAATAACTCATGTTAAAATCCGTCTGTTTTTTTTCAGCATCCATGTGTACCAGTCGTCAGACAACATCAGAAACCGGAAAAACAGTATGAAGATGCAACACTCGGCTTCTGTTCTCTGTATCCTGTAAGCAGACTCTCTCCACTGTAATCAATAAACTTTCAGCATAACTCAATAATTTATTATTATTATTAATATTATTATCATTATTATTATTACTCCCAGGTATCTTGACAATAAAGTGTTTGTGTCTCTGGCAAACGGAGAGGTGATTGTGTATCAGCGGGAGGCAGGTAAGCTCACAATCATTCAATAACAGCTGATATGACTGACAAAATTATTATTATTATTATTACTATTATTATTCAAATTTGATATTTTTAATTCCCAAGTGATGTTTAACAGAGATATTTTCTATGCATTTTTAAACATAATAGTTAGGGATGCACAAAAATAGAATTTTTGACTGATACCGTTAACCGATAACTTGCCGATTTACTAATAAATTAGCCGATAAATATACATATTTCACATTTTTCTGCATGATTCCAAGCACAAACATTGAACAGCTGATTTCATTTTAAAACTTTTCCTTCAGAAAAGTTTGAAGTGACCTCTGAACTTTATTAATCAACTATTATTTTCCATGGCCAACTTTCTGTTATATAAATAAAATATACCACTTAATAAAACTACCAAGTCACTAAACAATAATAAAATAATAATTACTGGCATGTGGTCCAACCAGCGGAAAAAATACACCATTTATCAGCTTAAAGATTTGGGCCTAATTTTGATATCGGACCAAAGATGATGACATTATAAATATAATTTATCGGCCGATATCAATATGGCCACCGATATATTGTGCATCCCTAATAACTAAGTTCTAATTATCTTTTTCCAGGATGCCAGTACATTATATTTTTATAAGTTATTTTGCAAGATGCTAGTATTCAGCAATTTAAAGGCTTAATTAAAGGCAAATTAGGGTAATTAGGCAAGTTATTGGACAACAGTGGTTTAATTTGTAGCCAATCGGGAATAAGATATTTCTTAAGTGGGAAAAATAATATTGATTATATATATTAAATATTGAAATTATATATATTTTTATTCCAGTCAATCTAAAATAAATGAGACTTTCTTTAAAAGAAAAATATAACAGGACATACTGTGAAAAATGTCTTGCTCTGTTAAACAGCACTTGGGAAATATTTTAAAAAAGAGAGTTAAAATTTCACTAATAATTTAGTCTTCACCCTCACATGTGTTTTTTTCTGTATCGTAGGTAGTTTCTGGGATCCTCAGAGCTCTCAGACTCTGTGTCTCGGGTCTCCAAGCGGACCTGTGACTAAAATGGTTCCTGTGGCAGGAAAACTGTGGTGTGGCTGTCAGAACCGCATCCTTATCATCAACACCAGCACTTTAACACAAGAGGTTAGACACTAATGATTATATTTAGTAAAAGTATATTTAGTAGGTTTTATTAAGTTGGTATAAAGTACATTCAGGAGGTTGTTATCACAGAATAAAGCCAGACAGGTTAATCGGCTGCCCGATGTGTAGCGAAGCACTGTATAAGACTGAAGAGGTGTGTTCTGCGAAAGCTACTCGCCATAAAACAAATTAGACATAAAACATTGTTCTGAGTTGTAATAGTTTATTAATTCTTAATTTATATGCAGAGCAGACAGAAAACTGCTGATGGAGTATACACTAACCTGCACAATATTCAGTCACAAGATGGCGCCAAACAGTCAGAAACCAGGGTGTGACAGACAAGCAGACACATATAAATGTGGATGTATGTATTTGGATTTGAACGTGATTCGAAGAGTCTGTTATTTAGCAGTTGTTAATTAGGAATAACATACCTTGGAATGTTGCGACTGACCAATAACAATTGAGTATTTTTAGATGGCCTTTTAATAAGATAAGTTGATAAAAGTTAAAGATGAATAAATACAGTGTGTATTAAAATGAAGTAAAAACATGTGTTTAAAAAAGAATAATTACAATGCTATAATAAGTAGAACAAAATAGGAACTCAATAGGAACAAAACAAAAATTCTAATAATATTTTGGACCAATTCCTAATAGTAAAATTTCACATGCTAAATAGTCTTTTGAAAATCATCATCAGTCTGATGTTGTGTTGTGTGTTTTGTCCAGCACTGGTTTCAGGTGGGTCAGGACAGCGGGCGCTGCGTGACCAGTATGGTGTGTTTTGGTAAAGGTGTCTGGATCGCTCTGCAGGGCAGCGCTCAGGTGCGTCTCTATCACTCCTCCACATATGAGAGCCTCACCGAGGTCGACGTTGCTCCAGCCGTCCACAAGATGCTGGCAGGTACTGCTGTTTTATTCTTGAAGAAGCCAGAATTTTAATGTAACGGTACAACAATTATGTTATGTTATGTTATGTTATGTTATGTTATGTTATGTTATGTTATGTTATGTTATGTTATGTTTTGTTATGTTATAAGAAATAGATATTACCATATTTTTCCAGGTTATTTATTATAGTTCTTTAAGGCAGTTTTTTGCAATGTTTTGTGAAATGATCAAACAATTAAATTACGCAATTGTGTATTTCACATGTAGGAATTAAATGTTCACTAATTTATTACCAGAACAATAATCTGAAACCAGCTTCAAAATTCTTGTTTAATTTTGTTAAATATTTCAATATAAAATATTAAATATGAATGATTTGATTTCTAAATGCATTTTACTTAATTGTTCATTTAATATTTTAATTAATAATTTATTATTATATTATATTACATTATGTTAATATTTAACTGTTGAATTTTAAATATTTTTTGTACTTTTTTTTTACTAATTACTGTCATTTTATTGATTTTATTATGTTTTGTGAAATGCTAAGATGTCATGTTTAATGCAAAATTTAAATCTAATATAGTTTAATATGAAAACATTATAATCGTGCATTTAATAATCGACTCTTCCTAGAAAAAAGAAAGCATTTTAATGTATGTAATTATAATCTACAGATGTAAATAGATATAAAATGTCAAAAAAAAGTGTACTGCAGTAAGGGAACAGTTCACTCCAAAATTATTTTCTCACTTTTAACTTTTTGCAAACCTGTTTGAGTTTCTTTCTTCTGTTAAACACATATTTTGAAGAATATTGGGGGGAAACAGCTATTGGCTTCCATAGTCTTTGTTTTCTACTATTCCTACTATGTATGTCAATGGCTACTTTTCCCAAATCTTTAAAATATCTTCTTGTGTTCAAAAGAAAGAAACTAGTAAATAATGGGTAACTGGTAAATTCACTTTAACAGGGTTTCACATGTGGACTGTTGTGCTTTTGCTATGGAGCCTTTTCACAACATTTAACACTCATCAGCATCTTAAATGCTTGAAAGATTTTAATATTTAGATTTTTTTAAAAACATATGCACATTTATATGTGTTTATGTATGTTAAATCATCTTTGTATCAAATTACAAAAAACGAATTACCGCTTATGTGAGGCGTTTATAATGCAACGTCTATGGAGGCAGGACAGTAAACTTGACATTATTCTCTCTTCTGTCTGCCGTTATCAGTCTCACACTATTTCTTTCCTTTTTCTGAAAGTTCTGATTAACCATCATGGAGTTTTTCTTTTATTATTTCAGCAAATGGGATTGTACAATAAAATGATTTGTTTACCAAACTATGACGACTTCCGCTGGAAATGTAAAAAGGGTCCATTTTAAAGATCTTCAGTGTAATAAACTGATATCTGTGTGTGATTTGCTCTGCTAGGCTCTGATGCTATTATCCGTCAGCACAAGGCGGCGTGCTTGCGGATCACGGCTCTTCTGGCCTGTAAGGATCTGCTGTGGATCGGGACCAGTGCAGGGGTGGTGTTAACTCTGGTAGTCCCGCCGGTGTCCTCCAGCACGGGATCTGGATCTCTGCGTGTCCCGCTGATCCCCATGGGTTCTGCTCATGGACACACCGGACATGTGCGCTTTCTGACCTGCATCGAGCTGCCAGAGGGATTCGACATGTCATTTCCTTTACCAGCAGAGTCAGGTGCGCTATTCAATAAATACAGATGACATACTGATTACATGTGCATTGCTGAAATAGGTCCCGTTTTATATTAAATGGCCTTAATAACTATCCAATTATATTTAAATTAATACACTTACTAAAAGGGTTGGACAATGAAACTGAAACACCAGGTTTTAGACCACAATAATTCATTAGTATAATGTACAGACTCCTTTTGCGGCCGATACAGCATTAGTTTGTCTTGGGAATGACAGAAACAAGTCCTGCACAGGATTTTGAGCCATTCTTCTTACATAATAGTGTTCAGCTCACTCACTACGTTTAAGGAAACCTTTCCTGACTCGCTCCTCCTAAAAATCCCAAAGAGGCTCAATAATATTTAGGTCAGGTTACTGTGCAGGCCATGGGAGATGTTCAACTTCACTTTCATGTTCATCAAACCACTCTGTCACCAGTCATTCTGTGTGTATTGGTGCATAAACATCCTGATATGCGCCACCGCTATCAGGATACAATGTTTGAACCACTGGGTGCACATTTGTTATTGTGCATAGTGCATAGTTATATTGTGGTAATACATTTGTTGGATTCATAGAAAATAGTTCCCATAGATATAACTTAGCAAATTATTTTATTTGATTTATTTTGCTCTAATCATTCTAGACCACAGAGAAACTAAATTTCCCGTGTTAGCTGATAAAAGCACACCGTACTGTCATAATAAAAGCAGTTGCACTGGTAACTGTTGTGATTTTCCTACTTTATTTTACAACAAGTAACCTGTTGTGGCTAATTTTATTCCTATCTTCACCTAGTATTAACATCCATTTAAAATAGTTCAAAATAGAAGCTGTTGTAAGGAGGGACCGCCTACTTACCTGCAGGAATAGGGAAAAAATACATTGAAATGTCTTTTAAAATAAAATACAAATACCTCAATTTTACATGTGTCAAAATAAACTATAAAATACAGCAGTCACTACAAGTATCAAAATAAATTGCTGTATTTTGTATTTTGAAAATGGGAGTATAACATCATGGGAGTATAACATTTCTTCGCAAACCTTCTATCAATAGGTATATTTGATCAATCCCTTCACCATTAAACTGACTTGGTGAAGTAAACAATGTTTGATAACAACAGCTTTTTTCTGAGAAGGTTTA
Source organism: Danio aesculapii (assembly GCF_903798145.1). NCBI lineage: Eukaryota > Metazoa > Chordata > Actinopteri > Cypriniformes > Danionidae > Danio > Danio aesculapii. Next base: position 28,906,166 of record NC_079452.1, on the reverse strand, counting down.
AGTCAGTCACTGTAGGACTTGTTTTTATGTTGTTTGTCTTATTTTTTTGGCATCTACATCAGCAATCCATCCAAAACTATTATTATATGTGCGGTTTACTCATTCTCCCAAGATTTTTCAGTTCTTTAACTGTAAGAGTCTTAATTTTACCCCCTTAGTGAACACCAGCTTCACCACCAGTTCGTCTGAATTTCCGCCTGCAGCACTGAGACTGAGAATGATTACGTGCTGAAGGCTCCACATGCTGTTCTAAAGGACTGATAATTTATTTCATCTCATTTCTTAAGCAAATATGCATAACTTCCATCCATACTACAAGCATTGACCACCTTTGTAATCAGTTTTCTGACCTCAAGCTTAGGCAAATAACTGAGAAAGCATCAATCCGAGGTCGTATTTTTCTGATGTCATCATGTAGACTTACAAAGTATTTTACAGTATTTTAAAAATACAAGACACTAAAGTATTTTGATACAAAATATTAACCTATTTTCATAAACCCGATCAAGCAAACTACTATTTTATATTTAAAATATGTATTTGAAATACTTGTATCATAAATACTGCCCATCCCTGCTTACCTGTTAGTCAACCAGTCAGCTGATACTAGTGTTTAATACTTACCTAAAGTCATGTGATGTACAGTTGAAGTCATAATTATTAGCCCTCCTGAATTATTAGCCCCCCTGTACATTTGTTCCCCAATTTCTGTTTAACGATTTTCAACACATTTCTAAACATAGTTTTAATAACCAATTAAAATGACTAATTTATTTTATAAATTTTACTAATTTATATAAAACTAATTTATTTTTTCTTTGCCTTGATGACAGTACATAATATTTAACTAGATATTTTATCAACCATTTGTGCGTGTTGAGAATTATTATTATTTTTTAATATTTTAGTGAACTCAGCAGCACAGAACAGCTCGGACAGCGGCGGAGGAGGCCTACAGAGGCGAGATTCGGCCCGACGGCGCGCCTCTACCCTCCTCCCTACTAAATCCAACCTGCTGGTCATCAGCGGCGGCGATGGCTACGAAGACTTCAGACTGACCAATAGCAGCGAGACGGTGGGGCGTGACGACAGCACCAACCACCTATTGCTGTGGCGTGTCTAAAAAAAAGCCCCGCCTCCTCTACGTACAAGCTGCTGGACGCGCCCACGCACTTCACCCCAAAACCCCGCCCCCTTTCTGTTCTCTGATGATGCGCTTGTAAGACGTCAACAAATGGGGTGTTTGTTTTTTCTCCGTTGTGTATTTCGTAAATGGTTTAAGATATCGATCGCGCTTCGCAATGTGATGTTTCCTGTGGGCGCTTTTGAATATTGTGTACGTTTAGAAAATCGGATGAAAGAGAAAAGCGGGAATGTTTAAGATGACGTAAGAATTGATCGAGAGACGGTTTAAATTTACATTGATGTAAATGTACAGTGATGTAAATGTACATTAATGTAAATTTGCGTTATGTAAATGGGCTTAAATGCTAAAGCAAGGAGGATTTTGGGTAATCTGTGGATGGATGTTAAAGAACGTATTTTTTTTTTATCGCAGAGGTCAGTCCGCGCACTATATGGTCAACTACTGGTCTAGAAAGACTGTGATTTCATTGGAGAATGAAGTTTTTTTTTGTTAAAGCTCTCTTTTTGTGCCGAGAGTTATTCTTACGTAACCAATGTGCAATATAAGGCTAACGTACCTACAAAACCGCTATATCACACACAAACACACACACTTTAACACTCCATTAATCAACAAACTCACCGTCAGAGTTATTACACATTATCACTTTATTCTTTTGGTTATCGAATCATTTTTATGTATAAAAAAAAGATTAAGTCTTCACTATGTTATGTTAAAATACTGCAATGACATTCCATATATAGGTATTGTGACAAAAAATGGTTTTGTACAGTATTTATGTTTTTCATTTTTAGTTAAGTCTTTTTTATATAGCACTTAATTTATAAATAAAGCGTAGTCTGGCGTTTTTTTTTTTTTTTTCTGCTGATATGTTTTGACGTTATATAGGGTCACATTTGTGAGATTATTCAAAGATTATAACATGATGAAACATCCAGGTTATATTTCATTCTTAAAATCAAAATAAACTCAAATTTAAAATGTTTAGCAAGAAAAGGCCTGTTTTTTTGCATTATTTTCAACACAATTAAGCAGATTTCCCTCTAATAATGGCGTACTTTGAAATAGGGTTATCACGATTCTGGAATTCGATACAGAAATTTAAAAAACGTCCTTTTACTGCTAACATTTGAGCGCGTTTGCCAATTGTGTTCACGTGCTCAACAGAAATGACTGTGATTGGCCGTGAAGGTCATCAGTTCACTGAACTCACTGCTGTTTACTGAGTGTAATCACAGATACAGGGACGCTGAAGCGTTTTAAAGCTAATTCATCAGTGGATCGCTCGTATGTCAGCTTATAGACAATCCAGCTGATGGACATGACTTTAAAATGCTCCAGTGTCCTTGTATCTGAGGTTACACTCAGTAAACAGCAGTGAGTTCAGTGAACTGATGACCTTCACGGCCAATCACAGTCATTTCTGTTGAGCATGAAAACACAATGGCAAATCAGAACTGTTTAAGAACACACTGAACAGTGCTTAAATGTTAGCAGGAAATAGATGTTTTTAAAATATCAGTATCGATTGGTACCGGATTCAAGTATTGTGACAACCCTACTTTAAAATGGAGCTGAAAAATAATAATATTTTGAAAAAATATAATTTTCTATTACATTTGATTGACCAGACCCCCCGCCCCAAAAAAAGATTCCTTATTTTAGTCTCAGTTACACATCTAATTTGATTTAAAATGTAATGCAAGTTAAATTCTTTTCAGGGAGCTTTATAAAATTGAATACAAATTATAAATATATGATTAAAAATATGATGTAATATATAAATATATATTTTTAGGTATAAAAAATTGTGTGTGTGTATATATATATATATATATATATATATATATATATATATATATATATATATACATATATATATATATATATATTCTTTTGGCAAGTATAATTTTGGGGAACTATGGTGTGTTGTTGTGAGAATAATGTTTAAAAATTATGGAGAATTTTTTTTTATGATTATTTTAAGCGAAAATAATGAATTATTTCACCATAAAATATAAAAATATAATAGTAATATAACAAACAATCTCACTTAAATAATGTACTTCATGTGAATTATTTCCCGGTAAATTTCATCACTCCAGATCTTTTTTTTTCTTCTGTATTTTCATTTTTCCCTGACCTAAAAAAAGCATCTATTTCATAAAAAAATACCTTTTCAGGATGAAATATAACCTGGTCATATTCCTTTACAGCATAGGTGTCAAAGTCAATTCCTTGAGGGCCGCAGCTCTGCACAGTTTTGCTCCAACCCTAATCAAACACGGCTGATGCAACTAATCAAGATTCTTTTGAACACCTCGATTAGTTGCATCAGCTGTGTTTGATAAGGTTTAGAGCAGAACTGTGCAGCGCTGCAGCCCTCCAGGAATTGCCGAGTGTGCCGGTGTCCTGCAAATTTTAGTTCCAGCCCCAATCAGACGCACATGGGCTGGCTAATCAAGCTTTAACTAGGCTTTCTAGAAACACCCTTGCAGGTGTGTTGAGGCAAGTTGGAGCTAAAATCTCCAGGACACCAGCCCTCCAGGACCGAGTTTGAACACAACTGCTTCACAAGTTGTAATTTCAATGATTGTTTTCATGGCCATGATAATTCAGGAAAGGGAACTGCGTTGCTTCTTAAATGACGATCCTCCATCGATTTGACCAACAGAGTTAGATATATTCTGATGTTTATATAGTGTCTGTTTGTAGATGATGACACACAGAATGAAGTCAGACGGGTTTCAGCCCTTCATCTGCATTATGAGAGACAAAAAAACTACTAAACCGCTCTGCCTGTGAAGACTTACTGTTGAATGAGCTACTCCAGCTGCCTTTTGTCTGTCTGGAAAGAAGTGAATCAGTCACTAAAACACACCCGAAACACAGCCAGTGACCTGAAGGATGTGATGTCAGAGCTATACAGAAAGCATGACAGCTTATTATGAACAAGAGAATCATATTTTCATAAACCATTTTCGCTTTTTAATATCTAAATCAGCCAGTGATGATTGTGGAGTCTTACTGTTGTAAGCCCTTTCTAGTGAAAGACCGCATCAATGTTTATTGTAAATATTTGGTATATATTGCCTTTCTCTGTACATAGTGCTCTCACGGTCCACGATTGTTCATATGAATCTAATGGCATATTTTTATAAGTATTTTGTCTGTTGTTTTCTTCATTTGGCACGTGCCGTCTCATTTAAATTAAATCTATTACAGTATTTTAAAAGAAGAAGAGAAGCCACTCTGCGGGTCCTGTAACAGTCCTCGTGCTTATTTCACACCGTTGTCCTATTTTGTCACTGTGGGTTTCTTTGTAATTAAACATTTCACTGATGCCAGAATCCATTTAGGCTTCGCTTCGTCATTTTCAAACACGCTCACACACGATCGCTCTCAGATGAGTCACTCGGGGTCAGCAAGTTCACTAGAAACCAAACAAAATGAAAAGGTTTCAATCGGCTACACGGCAAACTCACATGAAAAAGATGGAGACCAGAAATGCCAGTTAGAAATAAATTGAAGAATTAAATTATCAGTTTATTAATCGAAGCATAAACATTTACATAAATAAACCACATTTTTAATGGACAAATAAATAGACCTATTTAAATGTGTCTTTTTAAATTGTATTGTTAATTATCATTTGATTAAACAACGCATTAAAAATACATTTCAAATGTATAAATAAATAGACAATTTTATAACTATTTTATGTTTTAAATCCCGTTAAATGGCCATATTTAAAACCGTTAAAGTATATTAAATAAATAATTTTAAAATGATTTATTTATTTATCACTGATTGATTAATCAGAGTTTTTAAAACATGAAATAGTTATAAAATTGTCTATTTATTTATACATTTAAAGGTTATTTTAAATGCATTGTTTTATTGCTTTATTAAATGAGATTCATAAAAACACCATTTAAATATGCCTATTTATTTGTCCATTATTATATAAATTGAAGAATCAAATTATCAGTTTATTAATCGAAGCATAAACATTTACATAAATAAACCACATTTTTAATGGACAAATAAATAGACCTATTTAAATGTGTCTTTTTAAATTGTATTGTTAATTATCATTTGATTAAACAATGCATTAAAAAATACATTTCAAATGTATAAATAAATAGACAATTTTATAACTATTTTATGTTTTAAATCCCTGATTAATCAAACGGTTAAAGTATATTAAATAAATAATTTTAAAATGATTTATTTATTTATCACTGATTGATTAATCAGAGTTTTTAAAATATGAAATAAATAGTTATAAAATTGTCTATTTATTTATAGATTTAAAGGTTATTTTAAATGCATTGTTTTATTGCTTTATTAAATGAGATTCATAAAAACACCATTTAAATATGCCTATTTATTTGTCCATTATTTGTTCATTTAATTTTTGGTTTATTTATTTATTTACATTTTTATGCTTCAATTATTACATTTATAACTTGATTCTTTGTTTTATTTCTAACTGGCATTCCTGGTCCTCCATTAAAAATCATTGTATTTTATAGAAAATAAATACTAGGCTATGTATATTTTGTGAATTTTCTTGAATAATATTCAAATTCAATCCCATACTAGAATAGTAAATCCCATACAAGTATAGTAAAGTACTTGGATTAATTTGTTGTGGTAATTCTATAGTTGATATGGTACCACCACAACAACAAATATACTAATATAAACAAATTGCATAATACTGCAGTTTCAACTACAATATAAACTTACAGGCCACTTTATTAGGTACTCCTTACAAGTACCGGTTTAGACCCCATTTTGCTTTCAGAACTGCCTTGATCCTTCATTGTATAGATTCAACAAGGTACTGGAAATATTCCTGATAGCATCACGCAGTTGCTGCAGATTTGTCGGCTGCCCATCTATGATGCGAATCTCTTGTTCCAGCACATCCCAAAGGTGCTCTATTGGATTGAGCTCTGGTGACTGTGGAGGCCATTTGAGTACTGTGAACTCATTGTCATGTTCAAAAAACCAGTCTGAGATGATTCACGCTTTATGACATGGTGTGTTATCCTGCTGGAAGTAGCCATCAGAAGATGGGGACACTGTGGTCATAAAGGGATGGACATGGTCAGCAACAATACGCAGGTAGGCTGTGGCATTGACATGATGCTCAATTGGTACTAATGGGTCCAAAGTGTGACAAGAAAATATGTCCCACACCATTACACTACCACCACCAGCCTGAACCGTTGATACAAGGCAGGATGGATCTATGCTTTCATGTTGTTGACGCCAAATTCTGACCCGACCATCCGAATACCGCAGCAGGAATCGAAAGTCATCAGACCAGGCAACGTTTTTCCAATATTCCATTGTCCGATTTTGCTGATCCTGTGTGAATCGTAGCCTCAGTTTCCTTTTTTAGCTGACAGGAGTGGCACCCGGTGTGGTCTTCTGCTGCTGTAGCCCATCCGCCTCAAGGTTGGATGTGTTGTGTGTTCAGAGATGCTCTTTTGCAGACCTCGGTTGTAACGTGGTTTGAGTAACTGTTGCCTTTCTATCAACTGGAACCAGTCTGGCCATTCTCCTCTGACCTCTGGCATCAACTAGGCATTTGCGCCCACAGAACTGCCGCTCACTGGATATTTCCTCTTTTTCAGACCATTCTCTGTAAACCCTAGAGATGGTTGTGTGTGAAAATCCCAGTAGATCAGCAGTTTCTAAAATACTCAGACCAGCCCGTCTGGTCTCAACAACCATGCCATCTTCAAAGTCACTTAAATCCCCTTTCTTCCCCATTCTGATGCTCGGTTTGAACTGCAGCAGATTGTCTTGACCATGGGATGCGTCCAAAATCACATACTTCCAATCTATATAGTACGCTAAAAACAGTATGTGAGCCGAGTTGTATGTCCGAATTCATAGAAGTCGAAAAACAACATGCGAGAAGTACCCAGATGACTACTTCCGGCGAGATTCTGAAGTGCGCATCCCATGCACGCTGCACTATCCCTTGATGCCCCACAAGAGAATTCATAAATGGGAGTGAAGCGACGCAGCTCACATGGGTAGGTCACGTGATCATGACAAAATGGAGGATGTAGTTCGTCCGAGTTCTGTTCATACTGCTCACATTCATACCAAAGAGCTTAGAATGGCCAAGAGGCGACACTCAATAGAACGTTCCATTGCAACAGCAGCGCCCAGCAACAGCACCTGATTCCACCATTTTGGAGTAAAAGCAGAGAAAAATAAGATAACAGACATCTGAATAGAAAAAAAATGGAAATAATATCTGATTAAAGTTTAATTCATATTTTGTACGCTGGAAAAAATTATAATAAATAAAGTAATAAAAAATACTTTTAAGTCTGCAATTTTGTGTTCGAGAAACCTCATAAATACTATAGTAGAATTGAGCTGTTGTGGTAACACTAGTTGCTATGGTAATACAACAACTATAGTAATATAAACAAGTTACCCAATTTATATATATATATATATATATATATATATATATATATATATATATATATATATATATATATATATATAAATGTACTGTGGTTTAAAAACGCTGTGGTATTTACTTTAAACCACTTTAGTGATGTTCATTTGGGTTGTAACCGTTTGTAGCGTCGACATGCAGTGTTTTGCCAAAAGAGAAACTTTTTTTTTTTTTTTTTTTTTTTTTTTTTTTTAATTTTTTTTTTTTTTTTTTTTTTTTTTTTTTTTTTTATTAAAGCGTTCAACAATACAGAAATTTACAGAAAAGGTACAAACCTTCAACAACAAAGGTAGAGAACAGAACAAAACAAAATTACAAACTAACGAATATGCCAGGGGGAATATGAATTACAAAAAGCACTTTAGATTTAAAGCAAGGTCACAGTGATGTTTACAAGATCACATACAATGCAGTCATCTGAGTATTATAAAAAAGAGAGAATATTGTAAGATTCACATAGTGTTACGGATTTTAAAGCTTTAACATTGCTGGAGGTAGAGATTGTATTTAAATAATATTTCAAATCTTTACAAGCCAAAAGAGAAACTGCGACCAAACCTGACGATACTGTACGTCATCATTAGTCTACATTACATGTTGAAATGCACGAGCAGATAGTAAGCAGAAGCCAAGCCTGTGTGGCGGAAAGTGTGTTTCTCGTGAGGTAAATGTCCCAGATGTGTATTACAGGTGTAAGAAACTCCAGACAGAAACACCCTGTTCCTGAATGTCCAGAATAGTCTTCAATTAGCATATTAATGGATCCCTATAGCTAGCATCGGAAAGCCATTAGCATTCCGTGACGATGCTCGTTGAACTCACGTTTAACAAAGAGTGTATGGGCTAAAGCAGTGAAAAACCGCAGCTGCAACAGTTATGTTGTAAAAAAAAAAAAAAAAAAAACGTCATCATACAGGAGTGCACGTGTTTGGACTGTGGAAGAAACCAGAGCACCCGGAGGTAGCCCACACCAACACGAGGAGAACATGCAAACTCCACTCAGAATGCTACTGGCCCAGTTAAGACTCGAGCCATCGACGACCTTGCTGTGAGGCGACAGTCCTAACCGAGCCACCGTATCACCCTGTAGTTTAATTAGGTTTATTAAAACTGTATAATGTGAACAGTATTTTAACTGAGGTTATTGTAAATAATAGCTATAATCATATATTTTACCTTAAAATTTTATACACTGAATAACGTTTGGAGTGTTATTTGTGGTACATTTATGTGATAAAAATGAATAACAAAATGAACAATATACAGTATATATTTTTATTTAATGTGTCGTGTTGTATTTGCTGCATCAACATTTTTCATAAACTACGTGATGATTCACAGCCAATCGTTTTACTCACCTCGTTGTCATCACTGCCTTTGGCGAATGTGATTAATAAATGCAGTGAATATAAAACACTCCGGTGTAAAACAGGATTCAAATTATCTTTGAACTTTTACTGTAGTTTATTTTATGATGTTGTGAGGTTTTATTCATCAGATGCAGCCTAAAAGGTCACAACCTATGGCCCAAGTCTACACTTTGATGAGGTAAGTACATTTAATCAAAGTTAAAGTTATATTGTGTAATAATGTTACAATTTAAGCAACTGATCTGAATTTAATAGGATGGTTCACACCCAAAGTTACACACCATTTACTCTCCCTCAGGTGGTTCCAAACCTTTATGGGTTTCTTACTTCTGTTGAACACAAATGAAGATATTTTAAAGAAAGGTGAAAACCATTAACTAAGTAGGAAGAACAAATACAATCTAACTTTCTTCAGACTATCTTCTTTTGTGTTTAACCGAGGAAAGAAAGTCAAACAGGTTTGGAAAAAGTGAAGGATGAGTAAAAGATGACAGAATTGTTATTGTATGTGTTCTGTCCCTTAAAGGCTCAATTTTAGTCTTCTCTCTATTGGGATCCTTGAGGAATTGTTTGAATTTGTTTCTTTCTTTTTGTACAAGTGGTGATATATATATATATATATATATATATATATATATATATATATATATATATATATATATATATATATATATATATATATATATATATATATACACAGTTCTGTGCAAAGGTTTTGGTCCCCGAACAGTTTTGGCATTTTAGTAAAGTTTAATGACCTTCCAGATATAAGGCTGGTCTCTGCATTAAGATATAAACAGATAGAAAAGAAATATGTACACAAAATTAAGGAAAACAAAACACTGTTTTCAGAATAAAATGGCTCCTGCTAGCAGAAGACTGTATTTACTGTAGTATGAGTCCATATACCAGAACTAATTCATCTTCTAATTTATGTGCTTTTTTCTCTTTCTGTTCAGGCAATCCCATACTGCCTCTATAGTATATTAAGGTCTGGACACTGTGGAGGCCATTTCATGACTGTTTTAGCTATTTTTTGTCTAAATATATTGTACTACTATAATCAACATGATTATCTTTAAATGTCGTTACTTTTCAAGTGAAAAGCAAGAGATTATTATACTATATTATAAATAAATATAAATAATTATATTAAAATGACAAATCTATCTTACTATATTAAGGTCTGGATACTGTGGAGGCCATTTCATGATTGTTTTGCTGTTTTTGTCCATAAATATCTTGTACTTTTATAATCAATATAATTATCTTTAAATGTCGTTACTTTTCAAGTGAAGAGCAAGAGATTATTATACGAAATATAACTAAATATAAATAATTATATTAAAATGACAAATCTATAATACTATATTAAGGTCTGGATACTGTGGAGGCCATTTCATGACTGTTTTAGCTGTTTTTGTCTATAAATATGTTATACTTTTTTATAATAATTTTTTTATGGGCTTTTAACCTTTAATTTGGATAGGATAGTGGAAGTTACAGACAGGAAAGTATTAGGAGCAGAGAGAGAGGAAGGGTCGACAAAGGACCTCGAGCCGGAAATCAAACTCGGGTCGCCGTGAGCACCATGGTGCTATATGCCAGTACTAGGCTAGTGGTACAAACTAAATATCTTATACTTTTATAATCAATATAATTATCTTTAAATGGTCATTACTTATCAGGTGAAGAGCTAGAGATTATTATACTATTATACTTTCTTTCGAATCAAAAGTCTTACTAATGCAGCTGTACTGTTAACAGCGCTATAGGCTCTGAATCACTCATATGAACTGAATGAAATACACAAGACTGATTCACATCATCTCACAGGGAACTAGTTGTGTGAGAGCACAATGAAAGCTTTATTGGATCACACAATGAACATTCAAGGCCTGATCCTGCAGTTCATGCTTTGTGTGAGAGATCTGGTTTATTCTGACGCACTATTCAGTGTAGCTGGCGTAAAGCGAGTCTACAAGATCTGTCTATCAGGTTACAGGAGCCATCGTTTCATTAAACATTTAAAGACAACATTTGTAGGTTTCTATAGAAGGGCATTGTCACCTCACAGCAAGAAGGTCGCTGGTTCAAGTCCCAGCTGGGCCAGTTGGCATTTCTGTGTGGAGTTTGCATGTTCTCCCCGTGTTGGCGTGAGTTTCCTCCGGGTGCTCCGGTTTCCCCCACAGTCCAAACACATGCGCTAGATGAATTGAATAAATTGGCCGTAGTGTATGAGTGCGTGTGTGAACGTGAGAGTGTATGGGTGTTTCCCAGTTCTGGGTTGCGGTTGGAAGGGCATCCGCTGCATAAAAACATATGCTGGAATAGCTGGTGGTTCATTCCGCTGTGGCGACCCCTAATAAATAAGGGATTAAGCCGAAGGAAAATGAATGATTGACAAAAAACAATTTGCTTATGCATGGAAGGTTATCATGGCAAAAAACGAAGTGTGAAATGTAATTGTGAACTATTTGATTGTTCAGTTGACTGTTTCAGTACATCAACATGCACAACAACCAATGAAACTGCTGCATTTTACACTATATTTGCATATGTGACAAAATGGAGAAGTTTCTTTGTGTGTGCTTTTAATATGTAATTAGTTTCTTTCAAAATTATGATGCAGACATATTTTAGAAGTATTATCTTGCTCTGATGGATGTGCTTTTCTGTTAGATGACCTAAAGGGATAGTTCAAGATTTTTAATTCTGTCATTATTTACTTGTTCCAAACTTGTATGAGTTTCTTTATTCTGTTGAACACAAAAGAAGACATTTAGAAGAATGCTGGAAACCTGTAACCATTGACCTCCATTTGTTTTTCCTACTATTGAACTCAATGGTTACAGGTTTTCAGCTTTCTTCAAAATATCCTCTTTTGTGTTCAACAAAATAAAGAAACTCATAAAGGTTTGGAACCACTTGAGGATGAGTAAATAGTGAGTACATTTTCATTTTTTGGGTGAACTATCCCTTTAAGTGGCTTAAAAAAATTACATTTTGAAGAATGTTTGGAAACTGATAGCCAGTAGGGAAAAATTCACTATGGAAGTCCATGGTTACAGGTTTTCAACATTCTTCAAAATAAATTGTTTTGTGTCCAATAAGAAAAAGAAACTCAAACAGGTTTGAAAAAGGATGCAGTGTTGCCAGATGTAGCTGGCCAAAAGAATATCCAAAACCCGCCGAAATGCAAAAAGACCCACTCGGTCATCTAGAAATCGTGCTAAGTTGGGGGTGGGGGGGTTGGGTTGTGACAGTTGGCGAAATCACGCTAAGTGGTGGGGGGGAGGTTGTGACGTGTGCCAGAATCATGCTAAGTGGGGGAGGGGCCCTATGATGCGGGGGGCGGGCGTTACGTTGCAAAACCGCCTAATTTTTCACCAGCCGCCTATGTCCTATTTTACCCGCCAAAATAACTTCAAAGCCGCCCAATATGGCAATACTGAAAGGATGACAGAACTAAAAATTTTGGGTAAACTATCCCTTTAAGTGGTTCAGAAGATGACATTTTGAGGAATGTTAGAAATCGGTATTCATTGATTTTCAATATGTGAATACACCATGGAAGTCAATGGTTACAGGTTTCCAACATTCTTCAAAATATCTTGTTTTGTGTCCAATAAGAAAAAGAAACTCAAACAGGTTTGGAAAATGATGTTAGAATTTTAATTTTGGGGTGAACTGTCCCATTAAGTCAGTTTCAGTTTCCTTTATTTTTCTCATTCAAAACATCACAATAAAATTGTAATTACGTTGCAACAGAACATAAAAAACATCACTACACAAACACTATAAAATCCTAACATAATAAATAAGCTTTTATAATTTCATAAATATATCAAAATATAGTTATATAAAATATAACCCAATTTAAAAATCTCTGAAGAGAATAACTTAATACTTAAATACCTATTTCACCATTTGTTATAATAGTTGTAATATTAACAATTCATGCTAGTTTAACTATTTATTGATTTATTATTTCACACTAGCTATCAAAAGCAAAAGTGTTTAAGAAATGGTATTATTCAAAAGTCTTATAATGACAGGATAAAAACTATCACGAAACCGCAATGATTTGCTCCTCAGGCTTCTGTAACACCTGCTTGATGGCATGAGCGTGAGCAGACTATGGCCTGGGTTGGTTGGATCCCTTAAAATGCTATTTGCCCTAGACAGACAACGTCGTTGATACAGTTCCTCTATAGAGTCATTTTGACTCCAACAGACCTTTCAGCTGACTATTATCCTCTCAATGGTGTTCTTGTCAGATACACTGCTATTCACTGCCTAAAAAGATGACATTTGAGGAATGTTGGAAACCGGTTGCCATCGATTTTCATAGCAGGAAAAATACACTATAGAAAGTCAATGGTTACAGGTTTCCAACATTCTTCAAAATATCTTCTTTTGTGTCCAATAAGAAAAGGAATCTCAAACAGGTTTGGAAAATGATGACAGAATTTAGATTTTTGGGTGAACTATCCCTTTCAAAAGACAACATTTTGAGGAAGGTTGGAAACCGGTTGCCATTGATTTTCATAGTAGGAAAAAATACACTATGGAAGTCAATGGTTATAGGTTTCCAACATTCTTTAAAACATATTATTTTGTGTCCAATAAAAAAGAAACTCAAGCAGGTTTAGAAAATGATGACAGAATTTTCATTTTTGGGTGAACTATCCCTTTAAGTGGTTCAAAAGATGACATTTTGAGGAATGTTGGAAACCGGTTGCCATTGATTTTCATAGCAGGAAAAAAACACTACAGAAAGTCAATGGTTACAGGTTTCCAACATTCTTCAAAACATCTTCTTTTATGTACAATAAGAAAAAAAACTCAAGCAGGTTTGGAAATGGATGACAGAATTTTCATTTTTGGGTGAACTATCCCATGGTTCAGAAGATGACATTTTGAGGAAGGTTGGAAACCGGTTGCCATTGATTTTCATAGCAGGAAAAAAACACTATAGAAAGTCAATGATAACAGGTTTCCAACATTCTTCAAAATATCTTCTTTTGTGTCCAATAAGAAAAGGAAACTCAAGCAGGTTTAGAAATGGATGACAGAATTTTCCTTTAAGGGTGAACTGTCCTTTTAAGTGCTTCAAAAGATGACATTTTGAGGAAAGTCAGAAATCGGCAGCCACTATCTTTTTTACAGAGCTTTAAATCTCGTATTGCATAGATACAGATGGAGTACACACTAAAGAAACATCATAAACTCTTCAGACTAATGTGCAATTACACTTCATATTGTCATTGCAGACTTTACTATTAAGATCTATATAAGTTATGACCGCATGACAAGGTAATACTTCAATAATCTGGTTTATTGAGTTTTGCTAAGAGTGAAATCACCAGACAAAATCTGCAATGCTGAATTTGCTAGTTTTTGCCGCAGGGTTTAGTTCACGACAGAGCCTGAGCAGAGAGAGAGAGAGAGAGAGAGATGCAGCCAGAACAACAGGATATTATTGTGAGATCGTGTTAAAATGGCCTGCAGCATGTGTTCATGAAGGAATGCCATGCACACACGCGAAACCAAAAGGGTCAAACAGATGCAGACAACATTTAGATTAATAAAAAAAGTGTAGTTTCTTTC
>NC_079452.1:28656537-28889037 GCF_903798145.1 Danio aesculapii | reverse complement strand
TAACAGACATGCTAGGGACGGTTGCGGTGCGGATGCGGCATTTTTGCCGGTTGTAACGTCTATTTCTTCAGTTACTTCAGTTGCGGTTTCTGTTCACTGAATATTCAGATAATATACTGTACTAAACTGTAGGCTACGTAAATAAACGTGTGTTTTTAGAGTTTGAGTAAGAAAGCCAATGACGTTTTGCCTATGTTTTCCACTTAATGTTAGAAATACGACAGAAATTAGCAGCTTTGAGTTCGCTAACGTTAGTTTCCTGTCATTCACTTCAAGTGCCAAAACACAGTTATTATATTATGATGTAGCTAACTTATGTGTGTGCCATTTCAAAAAGTGTTGATAAATATGATGTTTGATATTTACTCAATACATTTTAAACGTACTATTCATTCCGAGTGCATCATTTACAGCCTAAATCTGAAACACTTTATTATCATGAATGAGACGAACTCATATTATAATATTAGACTGTATAATGCTAAACAGATCATAAGCATGTTATTAACACATCATACAGTGGAGTAAAACTGTGCTAACTCAGTATTAACCAACAAAAACATTGAATGAAGGAGCAAAATCCTGCAAAAAATTTAGGAAACATGTTTACAGTGTATTATATTAATTTATTGTGCTTTTACAGCACAGCCATTGTAGTAGAAAATTATAACTAATATCATTCAGTACTATCAGGTTAGAAATACGACAGAAATTAGCAGAATTGAGTTCGCTAGTTTTGTGTCATTCACTTCTAGTGCCAAAACATTGTTATTATGATGTAACTAGCATATGTGTGTGTTTTTTAAAATAAGTGTTGATAAAGATTGTTTGATATCTAATTAATACATTTTAAACGTAGTACTCTTTATTCCTTATTATTTATTCTTTATTAGTTCATCAATTACAGCTCTGTCAAAATCTGTAACACTTTATTATCATGAATAAGAAAAATTATGACATTAGACTGTATAACGCTAAATAGATCATAAGCATGTTATTAACAAGTCATAAAGTGAAGTAAAACAATGCTGACTTAGTATTAACCAACAAAAACAAAGAATGAAGGAACAAAATGCATCAAAAAACTTGTTTGAAGTGTATTATATTCATTTATTATGGTTTCATAGCAGTCATTTTCGTAGGAAGTAGAAATGATATAATTTATGGTTATCATATTATTCAATGATACATTTTAATTTGATTGATTGATCAAATGTATTAAAAATAAAATGCAAAACCAGTTAATTAAGAACATTTTATTAGCATTATGCACCAAAAATGACATTGACATTGCAGCCAGGAACGTTGTGTTTCGTTTTTTCATGTTATGAACTTACCAACAGTATTTAAAGATGGTCGAATCACTGTAGAATCTGATATATGGGAGAATAAAGAGGAACAGCATTTATTGGTTTTATCAAACAAAGCATAACATGATAATATATTATTACTGTTTACCTCCTGTGACCGTCTCATCCACTTCTGCTCTTTAAATCATTTCAGGGATCTCGAATTGCTCTGCTCTTTTTTAGTGAACTCGGATAACTAAGAGAAAGAAGTGAGCATGTTTAAATAGAGCTCATCATAATGTGTCGCCCACTGGGCAGTTTCACACACACACGTTTTAGCACCAGACTTTGGCACACGCTGCGCCAGCTGCAGTTTGTGCCAGCTGGAAACACATGTTTGTGCTGCATGCATAATTTATAGCCTACACTATAAACAAAAATGCTGCGTTATAACGTATGTTTCACGTATACCTCACAAAATTTCCTTTTATAAATCTTTAAGGTACAAGGCACCACCCTTGTGTGTATAATTAACATCTTTTATAAAGCCTCACATGAATATTGTAGTGATATGCAGCATTGGCACTGAGCCTGGATATTATAAAGCTGGATGTGTAATTGCCATGTCTTTGTAGTTAAACATCCTCTTTTTTTGGCTGAAGAAAAATGCCTTAACATGTTTTATGCTCACGTTTGAAATCAATGTATGAGACACAGATGCTTTAAGGCTCATAAAGTACTAGTCTAATTAAATGCATGAGTCTAATACAGATGATGTTTGTCATGGGACGGGCCAACAGGCTATTTTGGCATTGTAATATATTTGGCACGTTTTAGTTTTTGACTCATCGGTGTTACTGTAAGTCTTAACAACGTGTTCTGATTCGTCCCATAGGGCAAACCTAAAGCGTTCAGTTCATTTAATGTTGGATGTAAATCCTATTCATTCATGCCACCCTTTTGCAGCATTAAACAGTGTGTTAACGGGATAGTTCACCTAAAACTTGAACAATCTATCTCGTTTTCTGCTTGTTTTAAGTTTGTTGAACACCAAAGAAGATATTTCGAAGATAGCAGATAACCATTGACTTCAATAGTATTTGTTTTTGGTACTATGAATGTCAATGGTTTTCAACTTTCTTCAAAATATCTTCTTTTGTGTATTTGAGAGTAAATAGTGTGTAAATGTTCATTTTTGGGATAATTATCCCTTTTAAATGCCTAAATGCTACTTCAGAGCCACTTTTTGCAAGCTTAGTGTAAATATTGCGATGCACTAAATATGGAAAATATGCACATTTTTACAAATGATAAAGTATTTTTGTAAACGTATTCGATTACAAATCATAGACACTGAATTATCCCTTTAAAATGCCTAAATGCTATATTACGCCCAATTCACACGGGACGTCAACGTTTCCTATTCACTTGTGGAATTGTGGATCCTTCGCCACTGCTTCAGCGGTGTTGCTCGCTGCAGAAGTTGGGAATTTCTCAACTCTTCGAGCGCCAATGGAAGCGTCAGCCAATCAGATGGCTTTCTGCAAATACCCCAGCTTAGACAGTGGCCAATTGCGGACTAATTTCATTGGCTGATGCTGCTATGTGTGAATTAGACGCTCTGTGTGAATTGGGCATTAGAGCCACTTTTGGGAAAAATGTGTAAACATTGCAATGCGAACATTGTTGTAATTTGTATTAAGATTGACTTAACCCAGATTTACACAAAATATTGAAAATATGCTAATTTTTACAATGTAGGGTGCGCTTTACAAATCATAGACACTGAATTATCCCATTAAATTGCCTAAATGCAACTTCAGAGCCACTGCTGTGCCAACTTAATGTAAATATTGCAATGCGAACATTGTTATATTTTGCATAAAGATTGACTCCTCCCAAATTTACACTTCAAATGTTGGCTAGAAGTGCTTCTGTACTTCACTTATCTGCTTGATAAGCTGAATATGTCACACAAGGTGAAATATTGTAATGGTTTTTATCCTTTCTCATGTTCATCCATGTAAATCAGATTTGACACAGTCTATATTGTTTAAAGCGCTATAGAAATAAAGATTACTTGACTTAGAGTGGTATTTAGGTGTCTTTTCACTTTTTAATGCAGGCCAGGACTACATAAAATACATTGCTCCGGGTTCATTTTGTTGCACGTTTCAGATGTCAAACCCACTAGAGGGCGCTGTCTACATTTTAGTGAATTTGAAATATGTTACTTACACTGTAATAAATATCTATTAATGAACAGTTTCTGTATTTTGTGATTCACTAGTGATTTCCGTTTATTTACAGTTGTTAATTGTATTATGGGTCGACTTTTGATGTTGAAAATTCAACTCTACAGTTTAACAAAGTGACTTTTATGGACATTTTAGTAGTTTATAGTTTAGTAGTATATTTAGAGAAATAAGTCTGCATAATAACAGGAAATCTACTGGCAGTTTATACAAGGTTTTTGTAGCATAATTTACAACACCAACACTGACAATATATCACTTTAAACTATTAAAAATGTTCATAAAAGTCTGTTTTTCAAACTTGTCAAGATTAAAAGTTGTACTAAAAAAATCAAGGTCTCATAATTTAACTCAAAAGTATAAATAAATGAGGAAAAAATAAAAAAAACGAATCATAAAATTTGGAAAACTGCTAATTTACGGATATTTTTTTACTATGTAGGGTGTGTTTTGCGGTTTATGTTGTAAACGTATTTAATTGCAAATCATAGACGCCGGTAAGTTGTTTTGTGGTGTTTATTTGGTGAACTTCACAAAAAAAACGACTTTTTTTGTTGATAATATGTCCATTTAAATATCATTAGTGTGAAAAGGAGCAAAAATCCTTTCTATCACATTGCCCCCTAGTGTTTATTTTCACTGAAAAAAGTCTTGCATGCAAAACTGTTGCAAACAATTTATTTGTGTTGAATTTAAACAAACAAATTAATTTTAATGATAATAAATAAATTGTTTACAACCACTTAACGTAAAAAAAATTGAGTAAATCCAAGGAATCATCTTTGAATAATTTTATTCAGTGTAGAAACAGCAGCCAAATGTATGTTGATGTATGTTTTTTTTTTTGTGATTTCTCAAAAATGTATGCTGAAGCATGTATTTCCAATAAGCCTGAGCTGGTCTTTACACTAAATTTATGCAGGCATAGACCAGTCCTATCTAAGATGTGAATAGAACTATATACTTTACATTCTGAGGGCAGAGGTGGGTCAGAGAAGCCAAAAATTGACTCTGCTTTATTTGTGGCATATTTTTTTATGAGCAGACACGGACCAGGCTTGACTGTGTAAATGTATGCAGCTTACAGATTCAAACCCATACATGTTTCCTTACCTTTGCAGTCTAAACACTCACGATAAGCAAGCAAAGACCATTCAATTCCCATTGGATGATTCTGCAATCTGTTCAGACCAATCCATCAGCACCAGTGCCAAAATGGGCCGTAATGTTTCCATATGAACGAGACTTATGTGCGTATGTTTGCATAGCTGTCTGTGCATTTCTCACATGCTTGCATAATTTTGTTTTGATGGAGTTCATCTGACCGGTATCCGGATTCTGTGTGTCTCTGCTGTCCAAACAAAAACCAGTTCTGCCCGGAAGCCCGAAAGGTCTTGCTGGGTTTGTTATCTGTAATTACCCATGCTCCTTTTCTTGACCCATACTGGGGCAAAGTTTTGAAGTGGGAGTTTGGTTGGCAGCTCTGACTTTTGGGCACGCTTGTCTGAAATTATGAAGCAAGCATCTGGGCAAAATCCAAACCCTCCACGGCTGGATGCAGGAATCTATGGTTTAATTAAAGCTTTATTATTTGTGTTGGTGGACCATTTCACCGCATACAAACCAAATGAACTGTATACTTGTCCATACTCCGTGTACAGTCATTTACCTGTGATTGTAGCCGTGTCCGGGTTGACCTCTGAGTGGTTTGGCACAAAAATACTCTGACCTCAGATCAGCCGGGATTTACTCGGTGTCCCCGTGGGTTGTGCTGACTCTGCCATATCAGTACAGTGATACATTGAGTTCTGTGACTGAACATTGAAGGTGGAGTTGAAGTCAAATTTATTAGCCCTATTTTCTTTTTCAAATATTTCCCAAATGATGTTTAACAGAGCGAGGAATTTTTCACAGTATTTCCTATAATATTTTTTCTTCTGGAGAAAGTCTTATTTGTTTTATTTCAGCTAGAATAAAATCAGTTTTTAATTCTTAAAAACCATTTTAAGGTCAATATTATTAGCCCCCTTATGCAATATTTTGTCCATTGTCTACAGAACAAACCACTGTTATACAATAACTTGGCTAGTTAACCTGATTAACCTAGTTAAGCCTTTAAATGTCAATTTAAGCTGAATACTAGGGAAAAATATCTAGTTAAATATTATTTACTGTCATCGTGGCAAAGATAAAAGAAATTTCAGTTATTAGAAATGAGTTATTAAAATTATTATGTTTAGAAATGTGTTGAAAAAATCTTTCTGTTAAACTGAAATTGGGGAAAAATTATACAGAGGCTATAATAATTCAGGAGGGCTAATTATTCTGACTTCAACTCTATATTGTAATATTATTATTACCAGAGTGTGGTGTAACGCATTCCACAGTAACACGTTACTGTAATCTAATTACATTTTTGGGAACGCATTAATGTAACGTATTACATTTTAAATTTGTGTAATTTGATTACAGTTACTACATTTACATTTACATTTACATTTAGTCATATAGCAGACGCTTTTATCCAAAGCGACTTACAAATGAGGACAAGGAAGCAATTTACACAACTATAAGAGCAGCAATGAGCAAGTGCTATAGACAAGTTTCAGGTGTGTAAAGTCTAAGAAGCAAAGCATTAGTAATTTTTTTTTTTTTTTTTTTTTTTTGGAGAGAGAGAGAGAGAGAGGGCACAGTTAGTGGTATAGCCGGAGAAGCAGTTGCAGATTAGGAAGGAAAGTGGAGACTAAACAGTCGCGTTTTTAGTTGTTTCTTGAAGACAGCAAGTGACTCTGCTGTTCTGATGTAGTTAGGGAGTTCATTCCACCAACTGGGCAGATTAAATGTGAGAGTTCGGGAAAGTGATTTCTTCCCTCTTTGGGATGGAACAACGAGGCGACGTTCATTCACAGAACGCAAGTTTCTGGAGGGCACATATATCTGCAGAAGTGAGAGCAGATATGAAGGAGCCAAGCTAGAGGTCGCTTTGTAAGCAAACATCAGAGCTTTGAATTTGATGCGGGCAGCAACTGGCAGCCAGTGCAAACGGGTGAGTAGCGGAGTGACATGTGCTCTTTTGGGTTCATCAAAGACCACTCGTGCTGCTGCGTTCTGAAGCAGCTGAAGAGGTTTGATAGAACTAGCTGGTAGCCCGGCTAGCAGAGAGTTGCAATAGTCCAGTTTGGAGAGAACAAGAGCTTGAACAATGAGTTGAGCTGCATGTTCAGATAGGAAGGGTCGGACCTTTCTGATGTTGTAGAGTGCGAATCTGCAAAAACTACTAAAGTCAGTGTAATTGCGTTAAGTTACAAATATAGTTTTTGGAAGAAAAAATTGCTTGATTTAAAGAGCCCATGTTATGGGTTTTTGAAAATGCTCTTCCATATAGTGTGTCACACAGCTCTAAGTGAAGTGAAATGTCCAGCTAAGGCTTAAATCTGTAAGTGTACAGTGTTTAAAACTGTTGATTATTACTGTTATTATTCGCGGATATAACTGAGGACGCGGGTGGTGAGGGAGGTGTCGCCGACGCCGCTATGGACGCGCCGGCCCTGTGTGTGTGTGTGTGTGTGTGTGTGTGTGTGTGTGCGTGTGTGTGTGTGTGTGTGTGTGTGTGAGAAAAGAGCAGGTAGACTGTGATGGGCTAGGAGATCTCCTCGCCAGTTCTTGGACTTTTTGCTTGATAAAATAGTTAGTCGTCGGTATTTTCTAGTCCATCGTCTGTATTTACATTCACCCACTGGCAGCCAAAATCCACTATGAAGCGTGTGTGCACTGTGACAACTTTTATATTGTTGATTGTCTGTTGGGCATTTCACTCTGTCTCGCGCTGAAGGCTGTCAGTTTCGACCAATCGCAGCAGGCTGTCATCGGTCCAATCAGCGCAGATTAGCTTCGCGCTGAGGACGGGTTTGGGTACAAATGAATCGCTGAACGATTCATATGGGAGTCGCTGGAATAATTAGGTAAAAATAAATGCAGATTATAAGACCATGAAAGTGTTGTTTGACCTTGCATGCATATTAGACTGTTGTTGGAGACCCTTACAACCAAAATATGACCCTATTTCATGTATAATAGGGGCTCTTTAAATCACGTTTTCTGCTGCAACATCAGTTAATAAGCATGCACTTTTCAATTGCTGGGGAACGCAAGCTGAAATAGTTGCTGTCGAGAGTGGTTGCTTCTTCAAGTGGAAATACAGACATTACTTTGATTGAAAGTAAAAACAAAAATATTGATGTGAAATACAGTCTATGCTCAGCCTCTAAAGAAATTTAGACTGCTTTTAACGCGAGCAGGAGGACACCGGAGCACAGAAACACGACAGGCCAACTCAGCCGAAACAGGCTAAATTGAATTTTTGTGCAGGATCTGGAGTAAAGGTACTTTCTGAATGTGAAGAGAAGCCTAGCTGCTTATGCGGCCATTCACATATCACGTTTTAAGAGCGCACACTCGCATTTCCCGGGCCACTCAGTTGAAAATCGCGAATCACGTTACAAGAACTGACCAATCAGCTTCATACTGTGGAATATACACATTTCGGTAGACTAATTACCTCAGACAAGCACAGAACACCCAAACACTGCAGTGCTTTTTCATACGATGACGATGGTTACAGGTATCCAGTTTTCTTCATGTCCACTTTTGTGAAAAAATTAAAATAAAAAGACAAACAGGTTTGGAAAAAGTGAATGATAAGAGAATTTTAAGTTTTGGGGGAACTTTATGTATTTTGAATATGTCAAGCTCCTGTGATCCCATTGTATTTTTTTAGTGAATATTAAATTACTGAAAGAGCTGCAGTTTATTTTGTATTTTATAGGTATTTTTTATATGTTTTAAAAATAACTTCAAAGTAAAGTACATAGTAATCTGATTACTTTTACATGAAGTAATCATTAATGTAATCAGATTACAGTTTTCCAGTAGTAATCAGTAATTTGTAATCTATTACTTTTTTTAAAGTAACTTACTCAGCACTATATTCTGTATGCATTAATAAGCAGAACATTTGTATTACATAAACAATGCTGGGTCAAGCCATTGAAATGAATCAGCGATTATTTTGAAGACTTTTACACTTAATGACTCTTAATCATTCTAAAAATCATGTGAAAAATATATATGATCAATAAGTCATGTCGACATGTTTTTATGTTAATCATAACTTTTTAAATACAAGTTAATCATGTGTTAAGTTTATGTTTTAAGTCAGTTTAATATAATTTAAGTTATAATGACTCATATGGTTAATTTGAGTCAACTTAAAAATGTAAGGCAACCTTGTATTTTTAATACTTCAACAAGACAATCTTATTTTAAACGATTTTAAACTAAATTAAGCGCTTTAACCCAACAGTTGTGCTTGTTATACTTGAGTCATCGGGTTGTTGATTTGAGAACAGCCTTGAGCGATGTAGTCTGGTTTATGAACAAATCTTTTGTGGTTGAATGAGTCAGTGGATTGTTTATTTGAGAATCTTTCAGAGTGATTCACTCTGGTTTATGAAAAAAATTGTTCTTGCTTCAATGAGTTGAACATCTCTGAGAGATTCAGTCTGATTTGTGAAGAATTGGTTTTTAGTTCAGTGAGTCAGTGGGCTGCTGGCTTAAAAAGGTATTTGACTGATTCAGTTTCAGGACATGAATCACTCTTTGTTGAGTCAGTAAATTGTTGAATCAATAGCTCTGATTGATTCATTGTGATTTATGAGCTAGTCATTTTTTATTCATTAATCAAGTTAGCTATTCAAGAACACCTTTTGAGCGATTCAGTCCGGTTTCTGAACAAATCTTTTTTGGTTCAGATTGTTGACTTGAGATCTGTTGTAATTCTGAGCAATTCACTCTGGTTTGTGAACATTACAATTAATATTGGTTCAATAAGTCATTCAAATACTCTGACCAAATTGTTCAGTTTTGTTTACGAATCATTTTGCGATAAACTGGCCATCAATGAATGAAAAGATTTGACTCAGAAGAACAATTCTTTCATGACCCAAATTTGATATGCGTGTTATTCGCTGGCAGTCAAACCCATGATCTTGACATCACTCACACCCTATTGAGCTCCTGGAATGCTTGTTTTTACACTAGCCGTGGCCACAAAGACCAACACAAAGGAAAAGTGTAGCTATTCATGATGTGATGATACAGCATTTGTTTGCCGGGGCCACATTTGGGTCTCTTCAGGGTGTCATTAGAGTGCACAGACGAACATGTGACAGGAAGTACCCCTTCTTCTGATGCCAGGCCACATTACCCTGGCCATGGCCATCCATTAATTATCACCGGGTAGTATGGGTAATGTGACATTCCTGTAGCCGGAGCCTAATTACAGGTTTAGAGAACAAGACTCAGCCAGTGGAGTTGGATGACCTAGCCATCTAAAGGCTTGTGACCTCCTTATTCTAGACTTTTTGGCATCCATGAAAGAGTTAACTGATACTCACAGCAAATTTAATACGCAAAGTGTCTAGAACACCTTTTTAATGCTGGCAAATGGGTGCATTTAGCATTCCTGCTCTTACAGGACTGAGAAGGTGGAATTCCCCCCTCGGGAACAGAGATTGTTCCAACCTCCCATCAAAAAAAGTGTTTTACTGGTATTTAATTTGCAACCTGTTGAAATTAACTCGTATACCTCCAGGTTTATCCTTTTACTTCACTACCTGACAGAAGTCTTGTCGGTTATCCAAGTTTTAGGAACAACAAATAATAACTCGACTTCTAGTTGATAATTTGGTATCAGAAGTGGCTTATATGAAAGGCAAAGGCCTCTAGATTACGCTTATTTTACCAAAATAAAATATGATCATGCCTTGATTTATAATTATATCATTAGGACAGTAAAGTCTGACTTTGCTTAGATAAAAGTCTTGTCACATAACAGAAACAATTTACAGTATAGAATATAAAGTCATGGTGCAGTGGGAAAAGAATTACTGTTGTGTATGACGAGTGCATCCATACATCTCTGCAATGACTCAAATCACTTATTAATAAAGTCATCTGGAATGGCAAAGAAAGCGTTCTTGCAGGACTCCCAGAGTTCATCAAGATTCTTTGGATTCATCTTCAATGCCTCCTTCATCTTACCCCAGATATGCTCAATAATGTTCATGTCTGGAGACTGGGCTGGCCAATCCTGGAGAATCTTGACCTTCTTTGCTTTCAGGAACTTTGATGTGGAGGCTGAAGTATGAGAAGGAGCGCTATCCTGCTGGAGAATTTGCCCTCTCCTGTGGTTTGTAATGTAATGGGCAGCACAAATGTCTTTATACCTCAGACTGTTGATGTTGCCATCCACTCTGCAGATCTCTCGCATGCCCCCATACTTAATGTCACCCTAAACCATGATTTTTCCTTCACCAAACTTGACTGATTTCTTTGAGAATCTTGGGTTCATGCTGGTTCCAGTAGGTCTTCTGCAGTATTTGTGATGATTGGGATGCAGATGATCCTTCAGAAAAATCCACTTTCTGTCACTTTTTGTTCTTACAACTGGGATTAATGACAAGACTTTTGTCAGGTAGTGTAGTTTTCCAACAGACGTTTCCTTTTCATGAATATACTTCTCAGAAAAAGTAAGTAAATACAAGATACTATATTACATTTTTGTTTGTTTGCTTGTTTGATTTTCACAAGATTTTTTTTTAGAAAAGATAAGTTGATAAGAAAGTGTCTGGTGCATGTGGAGAGGAAAGATTGTGGTTTGTCACACTCAGGTGTTACAGGTGGTTTGTCAAGTGCGCTCACCTGTGTGGAGCACACTCAGAATTGCACAATGTTTTTCAAGAAGTATGGGGTGCTTATAAGAGGTTGTCTGGTGCATATGGAGAGGAAAAGTGAGTCGTGTACAGGTGGTTTGTTAAGCCCACTCACCTTCATTTATTTATTCATTATCCTTCGGCTTAGTCCCTTTATTCATCAGGGATCGCCACAGCGGAATGAACCGCCAACTTATCCAGCTTATGTTTTACACATGCACTTCCAGCTGCAACCCATTACTGGCAAACATCCATACACTCTCACATTCACACACATACACTATGGCCAATTTAGTTTATTCAATTCACCTGTGCCACATGTCTTTGGGGAAAACTAGAGCACCTGGAGGAAACCCACGCCAATATAGGGAGAACATGCAAACTCCACACAGAAATGCCAGCTGACCCAGCCGGGACTCGAACCAGCAACCTTCTTGCTGTAAGGTGACAGTGCTAACCACTGAGCCATCGAGTCGCCCTCACTCACTTCTGTATTAGTAAATTACTTAGACACTAAAAGGGTCTAAAAATTCGGTCATTCTGTCATCCAAACTTATAATTTGTTAGTTCATTTTCATATCATAATTTAAATTATATGAATTTTTCTCTGTTATGTCTTCTATTGTTTTTGAAATATTGTTAAAGTGCGCAGTCGAGCATCAACAAGCAATTCTGATAAGCTAAAATATTCTTTGATGTTATTTCTATTGAAGTTCATGTGTCAAGTATTTAAATATATCTGTGAAATATATTTGAATTAGCAGTTTTGAACATTTAAAAAATATACTTTTAATGAAATACTTTAATTGAAATCTAAATCAAGCACTTTATGTACTATTAAGTCCAGGGGTCACCAAACTTGTTCCTGGAGGGCCGGTGTCCTGCAGATTTTAGCTCCAACTCTAATCAAACACACCTGAACAAGCTAATCAACATCTTACTAGGTATACTTGAAACACCCAGGCAGGTGTGTTGAGGCAAGTTGGAGCTAAACCCTGGAGGGACACCGACCCTCCAGGACCGAGATTGGTGACCCCTGATTTAGTCAAATCCAGAAATGTACTTTTTAATTATTTAATTATTATTAAACACGATATGACGTGCTTATTACACTTACATAGTAAGAAACATGCATGTAGGTATACTCTTTTAAAGTATTTCAGTAATATAATATTATCTGGAGGTACAGTATATATCATTTGAAATACTGTTCAGATTTTAACTTCCCCAAATGTGCATATTCACTATAATTAAGTACATTTTCCGCCTACAAGAGTATGGGTTTGACTGTATGCAATTTGTGTGAAACTGAAAATGCATACAGCCAAACCCATACTCCTGTGGGGCGAAACAAAATGTGCATCAAGCTGTGAGAATTTCAGTTTTTGCCAACATGGAATCACTCAACATATGGATTTCGTTAATATTTATTTGCTACAAATGATCTCAGCATTGCTATAGGGTGATGATTTAAATTCCTGCTTTTATAAGTGGTGTTTGGCAAGTCAAGGATCTTCGAGTTTCTTCTTCCTTGTTTTGTTCTACTCTTGAATCGATGAAATGGCTTCCTCTCTTTTGCTAGTTAAATGTTCCCTGTGATATTCAGCAAGCAGTTCGAATTTAAAGGTGGTGAAGTCAGTCTGTCAATCAAACGGGTGGAATTCAACACCCTTGACGTTCTTGGCTCTCTGTGTCAGTTTACATGTTTACCGCAGCTTGTGTTTACTGTAGCAAACATTGAATAGAAAACTGCAAACATCCGTCCATGCAAACCTCCATGCTATGTTTTCCTTTTTTTGGCGTCTTACTAGTAGTTTATTTTATTATTATTTAATGGCATTTAATTGGTTTATAGCACATCTAAGAGTCATTCAAAGACATTTAAATTATATAAATTCCTGAATGTTGATGGCAAACGAGAAAATATTAAATACTATTTAAAGCAAACATTGTAATACTTTTGTATTTTCAGACACTTGCACGAGTTTGCACACTTCCGTAAACACTCCATATCACTATAAATCATTGTGCAGTTCTGAGTGTTCCTCACACAGGTAAGTGGGTTTGACAAACCACCTGTAGAAACTCTTCTCTCCATATGCACCGGACACTATACTTAAACTCCATCTTACAAGGACTCAATAAGGAAAACAATGTTTACTTGTGAATGATCCAATAATCATGTTGCACTACTTGCTTTTTCAACCGTGAATACATATTTTGCACACTATCTTGCACAATATTGTTCTGTCTTATGTAAACAGTTCTATCTGATTATTAGAGGCTTCTATCTGTATTAGACAGAACTGAATGACGACAACCAACTAAAGGAAAAATGTGAAAAATGCTTTGATTAATATCAACTAGTGGTCAAATTATATATTGCCACAGCCGCAATATCGGCAGATATTTTTTCAAATATCGGCATCGGCTGTTTATTTTTTTCCTGGTTGCATTATGCCGGCGTTAAAATGATCAGCCAATACTGAAATTAAAAAAATATTGGCAGATATATTGACTGTGGCAGTATATCGGTTGAAAAAACTTGGCAGATATATAGGCTGTGGTTATATACTGGTTGAAAAATATTGGCAAATATATAGGCTGTGGTGATATATTGGTTGAAAAATATTGGCAGGTATATAGGCTGTGGTGATATATTAGTTGAAAAATATTGGCCGATATATTGGCTGTGGTGATATATTGGTTCACAAATATTGGCAGATATATAGACTGTGGTCATATATTGATTGAAAAATGTTGGCCGATATATTGGCTGTGGCAATATATCAGTTGAAACATATTGGCAGATATATAGGCTGTGGTGAATTATTGGTAACAAAAATATTGGCCAATATATTGACTGGTGATGTATATCGTTTGACAGATATTGGCAGATATATAGGCTGTGGTGATATATTGGTTGAAAAATAACGGCCGATATATTGGCTGTGGTGATATATCGCTTAAAAAAATATTGGCCGATATATTGGCTGTGGTGAAATATCGGTTGAAAAATATTGGCCGATATATTGGCTGTGGTGATATATCGGTTGAAAAATATTGGCAAATATATAGGCTGTGGCGATATATCAGTTAAAAAAATATTGGCCGATATGTTGGCTGTTGTGATATATCAGTTGAATAAAATCAGACGATATATTGGCTTTGGTGATATATCGGTTGACAGATATTGGCAGATCTAAATAGGCTGTGGTGATATATTAGTTGGAAAATATTGGCCGATATATCGGCTGTGGTGATGTATCGGTTGAAAAATATCAGCCGATTTATTGGCTGTGGCGATATAGTGGTTGATCACTAGTTGGTGTTAATCAAAACATTTTTCATAAGCATACATAATGTTTGAACTTTTGTAAAATAATAAGTAACAGGAAAAGTGAACGAAAAAAGTAGATTAGTTATTAGAAGTAGAAGTAGAGGTGTTATTTATTTTAAGAGTTATCTATTTTTTTTAAAGTTATTTATTTTAAAATTGCTAATAATTTAACAATTTTGTTATATTTTACTGTAAAAAAATTGTATATATATATATATATATATATATATATATATATATATATATATATATATATATATATATATACAATTTATTTATTTATTTATTTTTTTTGTTTATGCTGTCAATTTTAGTTCATAGAAAGAATCTGTATTGGCAGGTAACAGTTGCCAAAAAGTCAGCAATTGGAATCGGCCTAGAAAATTGCAATCAGTGCATCTCTAGTCTAAACTGTTTGTGTTATGTCAAAGTAACTCTCCCAACACTGAGTAAACAACAAACAAACCTAAATACAGACACAATCTAATACGTATGACACAATCATGTATTTAATGGTGAAAACAGCAGTCGTTATGCTATCTATAGTGGTTATGAATTGTCAATAGGAGTAGATAATGGGCATTTTGTAGTTATTTTGTCCAGAATGGTGGTTTGCAACTGTTATTTAGCTATGACATCAAGGGCCTTATTTTGAACAGCAGATGTTTCATCTCAGAGAATAATTGGTTTTTCTTAGCAGAAACCGCAGTAGAATGATGCACATGGCCCGTAATCATGTTTGTGTATCGGTGACCTTGTCTTTTAACAGCAAACGCTTCAAAACAGGAACCTGAGACGCTTCCAAACAAGCAACAAAACACTTTATTTGCCACTACAATTTCTTTAGCTCTGATTAAAAAGCTGTTTGGAAATGTTAAGTCATTCCTCCTGGTTGGCAATAAACAGATCCACCCTGCAATGACCTGGGATGTGCCAGGGTAAAGAAAATATTTTATAAATGTAAAAACTGTATGCAGTTTAAACTATTCAGAGACCAGAAAAACCTGTGCTGGGTTTTACCTTCACAAAAAAATTAAAGTGAAGTACTTTGTTTATCTATCTGTCTGTTTGTCTCTCTTTGTATACACTCAGAGAATAGATAATGGTTCAACAATAAAACATCCAATTTCTGTCTTTATCAAATTAAATAACACATAAATATATAACAAAAGATACAATTTTTTAAAATTAAAGTAGAAAGATACTAAATGTAATAAAATTTCAATAATGTAATCCTATTTAAACATGAAATATTTCTAAATATATATATTTATATAATAATAAATGGTGTCACGGTGGCGCAGTGGGTAGCACAATCACCTCACAGCAAGGTCACTGGTTCGAGCTTCGGCTGGGTCAGTTGGCATTTCTGTGTTGGCATGTTCTTCCTGCGTTCCCGTGGGTTTCCTCCTGGTGCCTCGGTTTTCCCCACAAGTCCAAAGACATGTGGTACAGGTAGGTCTGTGCAATTAATCGAAAATCCGATTTCGAGTTTGTCTTCTAACGGTTATGAAAACCCAATAATCGAGATAACGATTATTACATCATACACCGCCCCCTTTCCAGTTGTACACATTTGTTGCTCTGCAAAGCTCAGTTCCACGTGAAAATGACTAAAAGCATGTACTGTATTGTAACGTTTGCAGCACGGGATGCGCATCATTCGTTGATGTACATTCGAACCATTCATATTTTAAAAAGCGCTTGCTGTTGTGTGTGCGTGCGCTGCGGTTAGCCTCGGAGACGAGCAGAGCACACACATCTAACGCCATCTTAATGTGAGCACTTTAATGGTCAAATACATGCACATTTGTGTCAGAGCGTGGTGTTTAGTGATTATTCATATTAACCCTCATTTGTGTAATAAACAAACAAGTTCAGAATCAAAAGACATGTGAAAGAGAAACCATATCAGAGCCGCACTATTCTTAAAGTGACAGCGCGCAATATTCCTGCTGCCGCCTGTTTTTATTATTAATCAAATAACAAAAGGAGAAAATCCCTCACTGCTCTTGACTGAAGGACTTTTGCAGCTAAAGTTTTTTTCTTACAGTGAAGATGCTTAAAGCACAGATTGAACATAATAGTTTTAATAACTCATTTCTACTAACTGATTTCTTTCATCTTTGCCATGATGACAGTAAATAATATTTGCCTAGATATTCTTCAAGATACTAGTATTCAGCTTAAAGTGACATTCAAAGGCAAGTCATTGTATAACAGTAGTTTTTTCTGCAGACAATCAAAAATATATATTGCTTAAGGGGGCTAATAATATTGAGCTATTAAAATAGGTTTCAAAATATTTAAACCTGCTTTTATTCTAGCCGAAATAAAACAAATAAGTCTTTCT
The DNA here is from genome assembly GCF_903798145.1 of Danio aesculapii. Lineage (NCBI taxonomy): Eukaryota > Metazoa > Chordata > Actinopteri > Cypriniformes > Danionidae > Danio > Danio aesculapii. The sequence goes on along the minus strand of NC_079452.1, from coordinate 28,872,028 downwards.
CCAGAAGAAAAAATATTATTGTAAATACAGCAAAAAATTCCTCTGTTAAACATAATTTGGGAAATATTTATATATAAAAAAATTCACAGAAAGGCGAATGACTTTGACTTGAACTGATAATCGTTTTGAATAATCGTGATTACAATTATGACCAAAATAATCGTGATTATGATTTTTCGATAGTCGAGCATCCCCAGGTAGAGGTGAATTAAATAAACTGATTAATAAATGGACTAAGCCAAAACGAAAATGAATGAATGAATAAAATAATAAAGTCTAAAGACTTTTTTTCGATTTAATTTATTGTATTTAATTGTATTTAAATATTCAAATTAAATAGGACATCTTTGACCTTCATATATTTAGATATGTATAGGTAAAAGATATATGGATAGACTGAGATATATACTAATAATTAAAAAGTAGGTCAGTGGTTTATTATTATTATTTATAATAATAATAATAATAATAATAATAATAATTGTAGTAGTAGTAGTACTAATAATAGTTTCCAGATCATATTCCTTTGTCCTCCATTGCTCTGCCAAACAGATGGAATGCTGGGTCTCACACAATTCATTCATGTTGTTCCAACTCAAATTAAGTGGATTGAACCTAAAACAATTAAGTTGTCCCCAAAAAACTTAAGAATTATATATATATATTCATAAAATATTTATATATTTTTTATATAGAGTGTGTTAGGCTGATCAAGATCCTTATACAAACAGTAATGTTTTGATAGCATCACATTGTTTATAGTTTCTCAGAGCAGTCAACCAACGAATGGCTTCCTCACAGCTGCGTTGTTAACAGTGAATCATTTCGATTCACGATTCAGAAGAAACCACAGTAGAATAATGCACGTGGCCCATAATCCCTTGCTCAGCTCTGGATGTTCATAAGCAACACAAAATGAAGCCCAGTGCAACTTTATGAGCAGAAACCCCCTTTTTATCCTATTGTCTGTCCAGCTTTTATTTGGTGTCTCCGTTTGGACGCTGCAGTTGTTGCATAACTTTCCTCACGGATAGGATTGTGGTGGTCACCGACCGACCGACCGCAGCACGTGGTTGTCAAACACATGCTGGACATACAACAATACAGCGGAAAGAAAAGGGTGGTCAGGTCATTTAAAACAACAGAGAAAAAGTGTCTGGCTTTTAAAATCTCAGTCTATGTTTGTCAGGCTGGTGTGGATTTGAAGAAAGACATCTGTATTGAACAGGAAGTGACACATGGTGGTGTGGCACATGTTAGCACTGAGACTTGCTGACAGGAATTACAGGACAAGCTCACATGGCAGGAATTCTTTCACATTAGCTTGTTTTGGTTTGCTCTTAAATAAAAGTGATGCTTAAAAGTTTTGAGGTCAGCAATTATTTTACTCATTAAAGAGATTAAAGTTCTGTCAGCATTTACTGACTCTTCACTTGTTCAATTAAAACTATTTGAGTTTCTTACTTCTATTGAACACGATAGAAGGTATTTTGTAAAATGCTGGTTGAGTACGCTGCAAAAATGCTTTTCTTACTTAGATTTTTTGTCTTGTTTCTTGTCCAAATATCTAAAAATTCTTAAATCAAGAGGTATTTTCTAGAGAAGCAAAACATATTGTCTTGTTTTAAAAAATAGTAGGCCAAAATGAAGTGAGTTTTTCATTGAAACTGGCAAAATACACTCATCTGCCTCTTTATTAAGGTACACGCTCACTAGTTCAGGGTTGGACCCCTTTTGCCTTCAGAACTCTCTTAATCCTTCATGGCATAGATTCAACAAGGTACTGGAAATATTCCTCAGAGATTTTCGTCCATATTGACATGATAGCATTACACAGTTGCTGCAGATTTGTTGGCAGCACATCCATTATGCACATCCAAAGTGTACCAAGAAAATATCCCCCACACCATTACACCACCACCACTAGCCTGAACCGTTAATACAAGGCAGGATGGATCCATGCTTTCATGTTGTTGACACGAAATTCTGACCCTACCATCCGAATGTGGCAGCAGAAATCGAGACTCATCAGGCAACGTTTCTCCAATCTTCTATTGTCCAGTGTTGGTGAGCCTGTGTGAATTGTAGCCTCAGTTTCCTGTTCTTAGCTGACAGTGTGGTCTTCTGCTGCTGTAGCCCATCTGCCTCAAGGTTGGACATGTTGTGTGTTCAGAGATGCTCTTCTGCATTACTCTGTTGTAGCGAGTGGTCATTTGAGTTACTGTTGCCTTTCTATTAGCTGGAACCAGTCTGGCCATTCTCTTCTGACCTCTGGCATCAACAAGGCATTTGCGCCCACAGAACTGCCGCTCACTGGATATTTCCTCTTTTTCAGACCATTCTCTGTAAACCCTAGAAATGGTTGTGCGTGAAAATCCCAGTAGATCAGCAGTTTCTGAAATACTCAGACCAGCTCGTCTGGCACCAACAACCATGCCACCTTCAAAGTCACTTAAATCACCTTTCTTCCCCATTCTGATGCTCAGTTTGAACTGCAGCAGATTGTCTTGACCATGTCTACATGCCTAAATGCATTGAGGTGCTGCCATGTGATTAGCTGATTAGAAATTTGTGTTAACAAGCAGTTGGACAGGTGTACCTAATAAAGTGGCCAGTGAGTGTAATCTGCAATTCATGGGGTAAGCAAAATAATTTAGTTTTTGCTTTTGACATAAGATTATTTTGCTAACTCTACTGGCAGATTATTTAGCTTGTGTTAAGGGAAAATTCACCTAATTTTGGCTTATTGTTTTCTTAAAACAAGACAATATGTTTTGCTCGTCTATATGATTACAGTATATGTTTTTATAATATTATTTGTATTAGGGTTTCACGATATTGGAAAATATTGCCGGACATTGCGGTATTTAGTTTTTCTGCAATATATACAGTATTGAGATAGGAATACAATTTCACCAGATGCCTTGAATAGCTCTATTTGAGTGAATAAAATCATTAATTTAGCTTGATTGTAAGGCTGTAAATCATGTATAAAAAAAATAATAATCAAATTGCAGGCAAGAATAATTACAATAGAGCAAAGAAAAATGTTAATTAAACATTGCTTTATGGCTTTCCGCAAAGTCAAACAGTATTAAGGTACAGAAAATGAAAAATAAAACTGTGTCGTCTTCATTGTATTAATAATTCAATCAAAATTATTTTTCAGTTACAGATGTTGTATGTTATTGTGCCCAAATGCTTTAATCTCTCTTGAAATGCCTTTAAAACACATGCAAATGATAAAGTTTCACTCTGTTATGATTATACTTTGTTATGATTTCACAAATCGTTGTGATCTATAATTTCAACTCCACATTGTATATCCTGCGATGTGACTATTTCGGACACACACATTGCAATATCAATGCTAAACGATATATTGTGAAGCTCTATTTGTGATGTGATATTTTATTAGGATTATTTTTAAAGTGGAGTGTTCCTTTTAAGGAGGCACGGTGGCTCAGTGGTTAGCACTGTCGCCTCACAGCAAGAAATTTGCTGGTTCGAGTCCCGGCTGGGCCAGTTGGCGTTTCTGTGTGGAGTTTGCATGTTCTTCCCATGTTGGCGTGCGTTTCCTCTGGGTGCTCCAGTTTCCCCCACAGTCCAAAGACAAGTAGTATAGGTGAATAGGTAAGCAAAATTGTAGTGTATGAGTGAATGTGTGTGTGTATAGGAGTTTTCCAGTTCTGGACTGTGGCTGGAGGGGCATCCACTGAGTAAAACATATGCTTGAATAGTTGGCGGTTCATTCCGCTGTGGCGAACCCTGATAAATAAGGGACTAAGCCGAAGGAAAATAAATAAATGTTCCTTTTAAGAGGCTTTTATTAAGTCAAACTAAGAAACTTTTGTCTGTGATCAATTAGTATTATCATTATGGATTTAAGATATTAGTTGTGTGTTTCAACTTTTATTAGTTGCGCTTGATGTCTGACTATATTTAATTGTAGCCAATCAATACTTCTGAAAGCTTCACAAGAATGTGTCAATCAGGCGATGGCGAGACTGTGGTTTGTAGCCTGAAGTTTTGGCTGTAGAATAGAGCTCCACTCTTGGACCGGGACTCTTTGTCTTTGTCTTGGTCTTGTATTATGGCTCAATTCCGGTCTAAAAACTCCTGGATCGAGCTATAAAAAAAAACGCCACGCGTCCAAAAGTCAATCCAGGGCAACCTCTTTGGTCGTTTCCAATTTGTAAACATGACAGATCCTAAAATGGATCGTTCTTGGTGATTGTTTTATGTTTGTTGTTGTTTTATTTACTTTATACCGTTTTTTTTTCATGCGCTCCCAAAAGCCACGGAATGGGAAATTGGACAGTACGAAGATGGAGCTGCAAGAACTGTAATTACTGTTCGTTGGGACTTTATTGCTTTTTAATGAAAGAGCTAAATATAATCACGTCTGACTGGCAGCTGATCTCAAAATGTGGGGGCTCTTTCATTCTTTGAACATTTCTCCTAAAACGCCCTGTCATTTGTTCAGGAGGAATTGCCAAAACTGTGAACTTATTCGTTTGTTGCATTCATTCGTTTCAGTTTTTCTAAAATACGCAAGTTTAAATAGTTTAACTAGTCGTGATTTTAGTCGTTGCCCACCGGATGTGGTTAAGACTGCGTGTGTTTAGCAGAAATTTGGCTTTTTTTTAAAAGTGATGATTCCAGTTTTTAAATGAATATTTTTTCCAATAAAATGTCAGCTTTGATTTAACAATGAGTTCATTAATTGTAAAGAAATAGTGGGATTTAGGGTGACAACAATGAATTACAGACCTTAATACTTTTCATAGGGCGACACGGTTACGCAGTGGGTAAACAATATGTGTATATTTTATAATATTACATAAAACATGTATTTTACAAAACTGGTTTTAGCCCATTTTTGACCAAAAAGTCAAAGCTAGATATCTGAACAAATTATTCCAAAATCGAAGTTGATATCTGGTGACACAGTGGCTCAGTGGTTAGCACTGTCACCTCACAGCAAGAGGGTCGCTGGTTCCTGTCGGCGTTTCTGTGTTGAGTTTGCATGTTCTCCCTGTGTTAGCATGGGTTTCCTCCGGGTGCTCCGGCTTCCCCCACAGTCCGAACATATACGCTATAGGTGAATTGAATAAGCTAAATTAGCTGTAGTGTATGAGTGTGAATGTAAGCGTGTATGGGTGTTTCCCAGTGCTGGGTTGCATCCGCTGTGTAAAACATATTATTGATAAGTTGTCGGTTCATTCCGTTGTGGCGACCCCTGATAAATAAAGGGACTAAGCTGAAGGAAAATGAATGAAGTTGGTATCTCAAAAAAATTAGCTTTTGGTAAAATTTTCTTTGGCTGCAGTTCCAAAAATCACCACCAGTTGACATACAGTTTACATTGATGACCATACAACGGCACCCCCTATGTTTTGAGGAATGTGAACCGCAAATTTATTTATATTTTTGGCAATATTTAGGAAGTAGACATAAAATTCTAAAGCAGAACTTGCAGTTTGGTGGTATTTGACGTCAATGTAGCCTCTAAAATACATCTAAAACACATGAGGATTGCTGTAGCAAAGTAATACTTTACAATTCTCATGAGTATACTTTTCGAAAGAATAATAAATAACTATTGCTTAGCAATATCTATAATCAGTCACCAGAAAACTAGAAATTCTAAGCTTTCAATTGATATATAGTTTGTCATGATTGCTTAATGTTTAGATTACCATATTAGGGTTTAAATAGGTAACAGTAAGTGGTCCCACAATGCTCCTTTACTCATCCTATATTACAAAAAAAACTAAAAAGAGTAAAACTAAAATATATATTCAGAATACTCAGTCCCTTCCAGCTATATATGGTTTGTCACTATATATATTCAGAATACTCAGTCCCTTCCAGCTATAGATGGTTTGTCACTATATATTCAGAATACTCAGTCCCTTCCAGCTATAGATGGTTTGTCACTATATATTCAGAATACTCTGTCCCTTCCAGCTATATATGGTTTGTCACTATATATTCAGAATACTCAGTCCCTTCCAGCTATATAGGGTTTGTCACTATATATTCAGAATACTCAGTCCCTTCCAGCTATATATGGTTTGTCACTATATATTCAGAATACTCAGTCCCTTCCAGCTATTTATGGTTTGTCACTATATATTCAGAATACTCAGTCCCTTCCAGCTATATATGGTTTTTCACTATATATTCAGAATACTCAGTCCCTTCCAGCTATAGATGGTTTGTCAATATATATTTAGAATACTCAGTCCCTTCCAGCTATAGATGGTTTTGTCACTATATATTCAGAATACTCAGTCCCTTCCAGCTATATAGGGTTTGTCACTATATATACAGAATACTCAGTCCCTTCCAGCTATATATGGTTTGTCACTATATATTCAGAATACTCAGTCCCTTCCAGCTATATATGGTTTGTCACTATATATTCAGAATACTCAGTCCCTTCCAGCTATATATGGTTTGTCACTATATATACAGAATACTCAGTCCCTTCCAGCTATATATGGTTTGTCACTATATATTCAGAATACTCAGTCCCTTCCAGCTATATATGGTTTGTCACTATATATTCAGAATACTCAGTCCCTTCCAGCTATAGATGGTTTGTCAATATATATTTAGAATACTCAGTCCCTTCCAGCTATATATGGTTTGTCACTATATATTCAGAATACTCAGTCCCTTCCAGCTATAGATGGTTTGTCAATATATATTTAGAATACTCAGTCCCTTCCAGCTATAGATGGTTTGTCACTATATATACAGAATACTCAGTCCCTTCCAGCTATATATGGTTTGTCACTATATATTCAGAATACTCAGTCCCTTCCAGCTATATATGGTTTGTCACTATATATTCAGAATACTCAGTCCCTTCCAGCTATATATGGTTTGTCACTATATATACAGAATACTCAGTCCCTTCCAGCTATATATGGTTTGTCACTATATATTCAGAATACTCAGTCCCTTCCAGCTATATATGGTTTGTCACTATATATTCAGAATACTCAGTCCCTTCCAGCTATAGATGGTTTGTCAATATATATTTAGAATACTCAGTCCCTTCCAGCTATATATGGTTTGTCACTATATATTCAGAATACTCAGTCCCTTCCAGCTATAGATGGTTTGTCAATATATATTTAGAATACTCAGTCCCTTCCAGCTATAGATGGTTTGTCACTATATATTCAGAATACTCAGTCCCTTCCAGCTATATAGGGTTTGTCACTATATATACAGAATACTCAGTCCCTTCCAGCTATATATGGTTTGTCACTATATATTCAGAATACTCAGTCCCTTCCAGCTATATATGGTTTGTCACTATATATTCAGAATACTCAGTCCCTTCCAGCTATATATGGTTTGTCACTATATATACAGAATACTCAGTCCCTTCCAGCTATATATGGTTTGTCACTATATATTCAGAATACTCAGTCCCTTCCAGCTATATATGGTTTGTCACTATATATTCAGAATACTCAGTCCCTTCCAGCTATAGATGGTTTGTCAATATATATTTAGAATACTCAGTCCCTTCCAGCTATAGATGGTTTGTCACTATATATTCAGAATACTCAGTCCCTTCCAGCTATAGATGGTTTGTCAATATATATTTAGAATACTCAGTCCCTTCCAGCTATAGATGGTTTGTCACTATATATTCAGAATACTCAGTCCCTTCCAGCTATAGATGGTTTGTCAATATATATTTAGAATACTCAGTCCCTTCCAGCTATATATGGTTTGTCACTATATATTCAGAATACTCAGTCCCTTCCAGCTATAGATGGTTTGTCAATATATATTTAGAATACTCAGTCCCTTCCAGCTATAGATGGTTTGTCACTATATATTCAGAATACTCAGTCCCTTCCAGCTATAGATGGTTTGTCAATATATATTTAGAATACTCAGTCCCTTCCAGCTATAGATGGTTTGTCACTATATATTCAGAATACTCAGTCCCTTCCAGCTATAGATGGTTTGTCAATATATATTTAGAATACTCAGTCCCTTCCAGCTATATATGGTTTGTCACTATATATACAGAATACTCAGTCCCTTCCAGCTATATATGGTTTGTCACTATATATTCAGAATACTCAGTCCCTTCCAGCTATATATGGTTTGTCACTATATATTCAGAATACTCAGTCCCTTCCAGCTATATATAGTTTGTCATGAATGGATTTGAGGGGTGACATGGTGCCTCAGTGGTTAGCACTGTCGCCTCACAGCAAGAAAGTTGCTGATTCAAGGAAAATGAATGAATACCTTTAAGAGTGGTTTACAGACTGTTTTTTTAAATCTCTAAATCCAAACTGTGATCTTCTTGCTACAGTCACTTTCACTATTAGTGTAAACACATGTGTAGTGCAACAATAAACTTTAGCTCTAGTCATGCGCTCAAATCAATGGCGTAAAGCAGCGTGGGCTGAAATGTCAAACACACACGTGCTGTCTGAGCTCAGCTATTGTCTGTCATTCAACTTTTATATCGTTCACTTGGGTTTAACTTGAGTTATTTAAAAAACCCAAAAGACACCACCACAATGTGTAAATCATGCGATTGGAGGGTTGTGTTGAAGAGGGTGGAGCCTCTCTGGGTGGTGGGCGGAGCTGTGGTTTTGAGTGGCAGTATAAGGAGTGACAGTGTAATCCAGGCAGGTACAGTGAGAGAGGGAGCAGAGCATCCTTAGCTGTTACCACGGCAACACAACAACAGTGGCAGTCTGGGGTGAGTCAGGCTATCGGTGTCAGTGTGTGTGTTAAGCAGAGATTGTGCTGTATATTTTGCGATTGTTTTAGCATTTTAAAAGGGTTTGTGAATTTTTGTATAGTTTTTTTGGTGATATTTTACACTATTAATGTCTTATGATGTAAGTTATGATCTTGGTTGTGTTTTTAATATATTTGAATTCAATGAAAACTCTGAATACATATTGTGTTAATATTGTATGAAGGGAGTTTTGGCATAAATGTAAAACATACATATTTAAAATCATTTTTAGATTAGATTAGATTACATTAGATTAGATTACATTAGATTAGATTAGATTAGATTAGATTAGTTTAGATTGAACTTTATTGTTATTCCACATGTACAAGTACAAGGCAACGAAATGCAGTTATTAACCAGGAGCAACAAGTGCAGGATATACACTACCATTCAAAAGTTTGGGGTCGGGTTTTATTATTTTTTAATTATTCTGTTCATTAAGGCGGCATTGATTAAATGTAAAAAAAAGATTGTTAAATTGTTAAATACTTATTCATCAAATATTTATTTACCACTTATTGTATGTATTTTCAAATTAAATGATTAGTCCTGTCATTATTGCTTTTATTACTATTACCATTAATAATAATAATAATAATAATAATAATAACAACAACAATAATATTCATAATATAATCAAAATAATCATTAATATTAGAGTGATTTCTGAAGGTGACTCTGAAGACTGGAGTAATGAGGCTAAAAATTAATCTTAAAATCACTGAAAAAAATATTAAATTAAATTATAAACTACTTTTGAATAGTGATTTTTATAGTGCAATAGCTTTTCACTATTTTACAATTTGTACTGTATTTTTGATGAAATAAATGCAGCCTTGGTGAGCAGGAGAAGCTTATTTTAAAACATTTAAAAATCCTACTGACCCCAAACGTTTGACTGATAGTGTAGGTTATAAAGGGCAATTATAGAAAAACTATGGTGGTATTTACAGATGGATGTACTATGAACATTATATACAGGTTATATTAACTGTGAACCTAGATTTACAATAAAATGCACATATGTACAGGTTGCTATTAATAATGAGGGTATCCAGATAGATATGAACATAATTATATGTACAGTGGGTATGTGCAATTCAAGATGATTTAGTTAATGTAGTGCGATGAATATGAATATTTCAATTGAACTGTGATGTGTTGAAGGGTTAAAAGAAATGTAGTGTGTATGTAAGACGTTCTTATGTCTTCAAAATTCTCTATTAACAAAATGAGTAAAAATTGTTCCTTTAAAGTTAATAATAATTTGAAATAGTTCAGTGTTTTCATGGAAAATTGAGTTATTATAGTTTGACCAACTTAAATTGTACTTTTTTTTACTTAAATATAAAAATTGAAAAATTACAAATAAAAATGACAATATCACAACACTTTTGCTAAAACTTTAAAAGGGAAATTAAAAACTTCGTGAAAACCTTTCTTAAAACTAAAATAAAACTTAATTAATGGAAATCAAATAATCCTTTATACAGTTGAAGTCAATATTATTAGCCTCCCTTTTATTTCATTAATTTTTTTAAAAATATTTCCCAATTGATGTTTAACAGAGCAGGGAATTTTTCACAGTATGTCTGATAATATTTTTTCTTCTGGAGAAAATTTTATTTGTTTCATTTCAGCTGGAATAAAAGCAGTTTTTATTTTTTTTATTTCCATTTTAAGGATAAAATTATTAGCTCCTTTAAGGTAATTTTTCTTTTCAAAAGTCTACAGAACAACCCATCTTTGTACAATAACTTGCCTAATAACCCTAACCTGCCTAGTTAACCTAATTAACCAATTAATGTCACTTTAAGCTGTCTTGAAGAATATCTAGTCAAATATTATTTACTGTCATCATGGCAAAGATAAAATAAATCAGTTATTAGAAATGAGTTATTAAAACTATTATGTTTAGAAAATGTGTTGAAATCTTATCTCCGCTAAACAGAAATTAGGGAAAAAAATAAACAGGGGGGCTAATAATTCAGACTTCAAGTGTAAATACTGGATACAGCGACGTAGCGGTTATTTTAAAAGTGGGGGGGGACAGCTGTATGAGATCCAAAAGTGTACATTTAAATAATTATTAATCACCTGTTTTTAAATGGTCTGTCTCTAAAAGTCTGTATATATACATTGCATTTATTTAATCAAAGATACAGTGCAAATTGTAAAATTGTGAAATGTTATTGCACTGTAAAATAAATGTTCAAAAGTAGTTTATAATTTAATTTAATAATTTGTTCCAGTGATTTTAAAGAATGATTTACAGCTTCATTACTCCAGTTTTCAGAGTCACATGATCCTTCAGAAATCAGTCTAATATTATTAATTTTAATATTGATATATATCTAATTATTATTATTAATATTATTATTACTAATGGTAATAGTATTAAAAGCAATAATGACTGAGTAATAATTTTATTTGAAACTACATACAATAAGAAATCACTTAAAAGTTGTAAAAAAATATTTAACAGTTTTTTTTGCATTTAATAAATGCCGCCTTGATGAACAGAATAATTTTCTTAAAAAAAAAAAAAAAAAAAAAATATATATATATATATATATATATATATATATATATATATATATATATATATATATATATATATATATATATATATATATATATATATAATAGATATTCTTTAGATTCTTTTAACTTCCAAAAAAAGTAACAAAACTTTTAAGTGCTATCAAAACAGCATGAATTATCAATAGTATAAAAAATACCATTATTTTAAAATAGTCTTAAAGTCTTTATTATTCAGGACAGCTTTTTAATGTAACACTTCATAACCATATTGAAAAATAGCAAATAAAAATGACAGGAACATCATTTGAAATTTTAAAATAAAAAATAATAAAACTTCTGACCTGTTGATGTAAACTAAAATAAAAGTACTAAAATATTACTGGCTAAGAGCTGTAAAATGTTAGTGGTTCAGATCATTTGGTCAGGCGAGTTTTAAAAACATGTCTGAAAAAAAATCACAATTTTCAAAAAACAAAGTATATTTTACAATCTAGACCCTTTATAATATTTTTCAGTCTTAATCTTTAATATTTTTAAGTCAATTACTGGTTTAAGAAGCAAAAATCTTCATCTGCTCTCCAGCTAAACTCAAATCTCGATACAGTAGGAGAGGAATCTGATGATATAGTCCAGTATGTGATCATCAGAGAATCACAGCACATGCAGTAAGTGGTTTTTGGCTTGTCTGAGCATATGTGCTCTAAAAATAGTCCAAGAAAAGCAGTGCTGCCCCAAACCACAGGCCCGCTTTAGTTCTGCCGACTATTTATACCACGCTTTACCTTATAGATGACTTCTGTACGCATACAAACGCACTGTGTCCATCAGAGGAGAGTCTAAGTGCTGTTTACCTGGTTTTGGTGGTTTGTGCTGACACTGATGATGTTATATTTACTGCATGTGTGTGTGTGTGTGTCATTGAGCTCCTGTTGTGTCTTTTTCAGGTTACATGAATATAGAGGAATATTTTGAAGAAGATGAAGAACCACCTTTACTGCTCAGCTCCTGTCTGTCTGATCGTAAGTGTGTGTGTACCTGTGATCAGTGCAGTGTCAGTGCTGAATGACTGATATTACACTAGTGTTTCTCTCTGAACTCAGTGTCTCTCCTCTCCCTTTTCTGAATGTTCTTTCCTTCACTCTTTCACCTGTGACGCAGCCAGTAAAGAACAGTTCATTCTGTAACATACAGTACAATGAGTGGCTACAGTCTGGGACATTGACAATACTGCAAGACAATACTGGCAAACCTGCTGTTCTTCATGCACTGGATATTTTTCAGATTTTATTTCCAATATGTCTTGTGTGCCATAATGTGAGAAAGCATGCAAAATATGCATGTAATACCGTTTATTTTATTATACTTCATCTATTTGTATCAGTAAATATCCAGTACTATAATAGCTTTTTAATTCAGTTTTCTCAAAAAGAATCTGGCAACATGGTGGCTCAATGGTTAGCACTGTCGCCTGACAGCTAGAAGGTCGCTGGTTCGAGTCTCGGCTAGGTCAGTTGGCGTTTCTGTGTAGAGTTTGCATGTTCTCCCTGTGTTGGTGTGGGTTTCCTCTGGGTGCTCTGGTATCCCCCACAGACTCCAAACACATGCGCTATAGGTGAGTTGAATAAACTAAATTGGCCATAGTGTATGGGTGTTTCCCAGTACTGTGTTGCAGCTGAAAGGGCATCCGCTGTGTAAAACGTATGCTGGAATAGTTGCCGATTCATTCCGCTGTGGTGACCCCTGATGAATAAAGGGATTACGCTGAAGCAAAGTGAATAAATGAATGAGTTCATTGTTTAGTATCACAAATTATTACTGCCTTTATAGGCAGCACTTTGGCTCAGTGGTTAGCAGTCTTGCCTGGCAGCAAGAAAGTTGCTGGTTCGAGTCTCAGCTGAGTCAGTTGGCATTTCTGTGTAGATTTTGCAAGTTCTCCCTGTGTTGGTGTGGGTTTCGTCTGGGTGCTCCAGTTTCCCCCACAGCCCAAACACATGTTGAATAAACTAAATTGGCCATAGTGTATGAACGTGAATGTGGGAGTGTATGGGTGTTTTCCAGTACTGGGTTGTGGGTAGAAAGGCATCCGCTGCATAAAACATAAGCTTGATTAGTTGGCGGTTCATTTTGCTGTGGCAACCCCTGATGAATAAAGGGCCGAAGGAAAATGAATGAATGAATGAATGAATGAGTCTGGAATCTACACTACACTGGTTGCATTTATAGACGTCAAGGTTTATTCACTTTCAATTACTGCTATTAAAGTGAACAAAAATAAAAAATAAAACAATTTGATAATTTGGGAGTGATTAAAAGAGATTTCCAAAATGTTTTGCTTTAGCCAATGTTCAGATTTCTATTAGATAATTTAGATAACATCTTATTCGCATTTAAACAACAAATGAAGAGTTTCGCCTGAAATTTTAACCAAAAATGAACACTTTTCTCAGCCTCCTTTATGTTGAGATATTTCACTTTTTAAGACCAGGAAAATAACTTATTCTTTACCATTAATGTGATATTACTGAACATTCACACAGGAGCCTGAAAAAAATGCACATTTTAGAGAAAAATTCAAATAATCATTTTTATTAGCTATATTTTGAAATTATTAATGTATATAGTGATCATATTAAAATAGATCAGTAATATATATATATATATATATATATATATATATATATATATATATATATATATATATATATATATATTTCTGATATAATATAACTCTTATTTATGCTAAATTAAAAAAAAAAGTCAAACATTTAGACACTACTTTCCAGTCTTGTCTATTTAGTATTTATTTTCAGATCTAGGTTCACCTTTGGGTTGCTGTAGCCAATAACAGAAAAGCACCTACAGGGCAGGCGAGTTTAATAACAGTAAGCCTCCATCTAATCAACTTTGATTAAACAACCTAAATGCATTCATTCATTTTCCTTCGGCTTAGTCTCTATTTCAGAGGTCGCTACAGTGGAATGAACTGCCAACTATTCCAGCATATGTTTTATGCAGCGGATGTTTTTCCAGCCGCAACCCAGTACTGGGAAACACCCATACACACTCACATTTACACAAATACACTACAGCCAATTTAGTTTATTCAATTCCCCTTACTGTGGGGGAAACCGGAGCACCCGGAGGAAACCCACGCGAACACGGCGACAAGATGCAAACACGTAAATGCTAACTGGCCCAGTTGGGACTCGAACCAGAGACCTTCTTGTTGTGAGGCAACAGTGCTAACCACTGAGCCACCGTGCCACCAGCATTCAATCACTTCATTTATGTTCAATAACTTTAATTTATCGCATCTCTCTGCATTATGGAGATCATTTTTCGATATATTGTGCAGACTTATATTATAGTTTGATATTCTCAGTTAAGACTATTTAGGTCAGATGTCCATAAGTAAAAAAATGTAAACTTTCTTTTTACCGCTAAAAGAAAAGCAAAAAACTACTTTACTTTGAGTATATCAGTCGATTTTTACCTAATTCATGTGCCTTGCCTCAAATTCCACCTTACCTTCCTGTATTGTACATTACAGTTCATCCAGCAGTCAGTTCAGGTCTTGATTTGGTGTTGTCTGTGTGTCTCTTTAGCTGCTGGAGTTATGGGGGACATTAGCGACGCAGTGCCGGTGGGAGGACGGCTGTGTGTGTCCGCTCTGTCCAGCCGGGCACGAGCCCACGGTGAGAGAAAAACACAAGCAAACACACAAAACACACTTCTATTCCAGTACGTCATGCTCTCTGATCTCCATCACTATTGTTTGGGTGTTCATCAGAACAAGCATACCAGATCCATTTTGTCACAACTAAGGAAGAATTTCAATATGATTAATGCAGGAATTTAATCTAAATCTCTTAGTCTTCAATCTTTAGAAAAAGAAATCACACCTAAAAAGACAAAACATGGAGTATTTATTGGTCAAACTGAGTGTGTGAACAAGGAACAGGTGAACTAAATAAGAAACCATGGTTACCAATATATACTTGCTTTATTTTTTAATACATACACACTTTTTCTTTTCTTCATCAGCTTTACTGAAGCATTAACAAGAATGAAGCATCTGCCAAAACTAAACATGCATTACATTTTTAAAACAATGAAATATTTTAAAACACCATTAAATAACATACAAAATGACAGAAAAGATTTAGCATTATAGAGACTTTTAAAAATGAACATTTCCTTTTCAAAATTAAATAAATGAATGCATAAATAACATTTTTTAAAAATAGAATGAATTACTTTTATGTTAATAAGCTTTTGTTTATGTCAATGTCAATTTTATTTATATAGCACTATTTAATACAGCCAGAGGTTGACCAATGTGCTGCACAGTACAAATCAAAACAGATAAAAAAACAAATGTATATATAAAATTATTGCTAAAACAGACAATTTTCACTGATAAAATGCCAAATCAAAGAGGTAAGATTTTAACCTAGATTTAAAAACAGACATGGATAATACAGATCTGATACAGAGGGGCAGAGCATTCCACAGCCTAGGACCAGCTACTGCGAAAGCACGCTCACCTTTTGACAATACTAATTCCTTATTTTGTGTGTTTTCTTTTAATTTTGTGTCTACATGTAATCGAACTCAGCACATGATAGCCATCAGCCTTGGATATTTCTCTCTCTTTATATTCATTATCCCTATATTTATTAGCCCTTCTTAATTTTTAGCCCCCCTCTATATTTGTTCCCCAATTTCTGTTTAACGACAGAACATAATAGTTTCAACATAATAGTTTTAATAACTCATCTCTAATAACTGATTTATTTTATCTTTGCCATGATGACAGTACATAATATTTAGCTGGAAATTTGTCAAGATACTAGTATTCAGCTTAAAGTGACATTTAAAAGTTTAACTAGGTTAATTAGGGTAATTAGGCAAGTCATTAATGATGGTTTGTTCTGTAGATAATCGAAAATATATATATCGCTTAAGGGGGCTAATAATATTGACCTTAAAATGCTTTTGAAAAAATGTAAAACGCCTTTTATTCTTGCCAAAATAAAACAAATAAGACTTTCTCCAGAAGAAAAAATATTATAGGAAATACTGTGAAAGATTCCTTCCTCTGTTAAACATCATTTGGGAAATATTTGAAAAAGATAATAGTTAATAGTTTTCAATTGTATATATTATAACACATAGTTTTCAAATAGACTTCAACTGTACATATTATAACACATTTCTGCAGTGAATTTGACACCATGCTATGTGCACAGTTTGTTCTTTCCCAGTCTCTGAGTGTCTCATCTGACCTGCTGTGTTTTTGTTTCTGTAAGGCCTGCGGGGAACCTGAGGGTACCGGTGAGATCGGGTTGTGCCGGATCTGCCCAGCGGGAACCTTCTCTGACAGTCGGGACACTGAGCCTTGCCGTCCTCAAACCTCCTGCGGGACTCTCAACCGCTGGATCTCCACCAAACCAACCTCAACCTCTGACGCCGTGTGTGGAGGATGCCTTCCCGGGTACACAACACAAAACACTTGCTCATTGCTTCTTGTTCAAACTATTATTCAAAATGAGTTGAATCAAACACAATTCTTGAGTTTTTTGGGGGGACAACTTAATTGTTTTATGTTCAATCCACTTAAATTTGTAAAGACGATTAAGTTAGCTTCATTGATTTGTTCTGTGACAACATGAAGGAATTGTGTGGAACCTTGCATTTTTTACAGTGTTCATTCTTTCACTTTTATTCTGAAGTTATTTAATTGGATAACCTCTCATTTGCATTTAAACAGCATTACACAAAGCATATCTTACAAAACAAGACTCCAATACAAGTGAAATCAAAGTGAATAATAGATGGGCATGGCTCTTTATTAGGTATTTTAAAAAATCTTCATTTGCAGCGGGGAAATTAAATATTGAACAGGCAACCCAGGCTCATTCTGAGAACGTAGTCCCGGGGACGTTTCTGGAGGCCGCGGAATACGTCCCGGGAGGTACGTATTTTTGCAGTTTTTGTTTTCGCGAATCCGCGAGAGGCAGCTGTCGAACGACCTTCCGCCTGTCTGCCTGGATGACAGAATGATTGACCGTGCGACCGGCCAATCGGCTGACCCACCCTTCTCCTTCCCTAAACCCAACCAACAACGATTTACAAAAGCCGTCCAGAAAAAGAAAAGCCCTCATCTGATTTTTACCACGTTTTCGGATTTTGACCACATTCTCACCCTGTGACGAACTTGTTCGCTTCATTTTTTGGATTTTGTTTTTGTTTTCTTACCTGATTTCTGGAACCGCTCTTCCCCGGACTCGAACCCGGTCGTCGTCGTCGTCGTGGTCAGCCCCTCTCTGCGCCAGATGCGAATCCGCCAGAGTACACGAAGAGCTAACCGGACAAACTGGTTGCAGCTGGAAAGCCCTCCACACGGAGGCGAGCGGCCGGCTGGCCGGCCAGCAAGCGCCGAAAGGAACGGCGTCACACCGCCCCGCAGCGTTCGCTTAAAAAAATGAAATGCAGCCGTATGTACCCCCGGCTACGTATTTTGCGGTCTCCAGAAACTTCCACGGTACTACGTTCTCAGAATGAGCCTGGGTTGTGAACAGGTGATGATGTTTTTTTCTGGGAATAATATTTCTGAAGAAGCTGGAATTGAACCAGATTTAATCTAATATCAAATTAAATCATATAGAGAATGAAGTCACATGCATTGCTCAGCTGTGAGTTTTTCAAGAGTGTAAAAATCTTGATGGTTCTGTGGCTTTAGTCTATCAAATCTGAGCTTTATTTTGTATTCTCTATTGGATTCGGATCAGGTGATTGGCTGGGCCATTCCACAGCTTGATTTTCTTAGTCTGAAAGCATTGATAGTTTTCTTGCCTGTGTTTTGGATCATTGTCTTGCTGCACTCTAGTTTCATCTTCATCCTCCTGCTAATGTAGATGTTGGACTGAAGCAGCTGATATTCATTTACACTGAGGAAGGGCAGAGGGTTGCTGAACTACTGAGAGATTTCAGCTGCTGTCTAGGCTTTCACTGCTGTTCTACACCTCGCTTTCTTCATGTGTTCAGTTCTTTTTCCCTGCGTCATTTCATTTTATTACACATAACTTCATTTGCAAACTAATTAGTTTAGGGTTTTTTTGCATATATGGATTTCTTTGGTTGTTACCAACATCTGGTCAAAATTTCAAGTCAACAGCACCTTTAGAAATATGTTCTCTGAGAAAAACGGTGACGTGTTTAATACTTATTTTCACTGCTGTATTTGCACAAGAATTACTTTGAATATTAAATTGATTTTCTTTATCCAATCATTTTGCAGAGGAATTATTTGAACTGTCAACTCATTAGAACTTACAAACTCGTAAGCATAAATAGTTTCCAAAAGGGACTGAAATGGAAAGCATGGGCGTATTTCTGAACTGGCATATTTTTTTTCAGGTTTCACCCTGCTGCTACAAGGAGGTCCTCCACCCTCCACACCTGCGTCAGGAGTAAGTGTTCAGCATTTAGACACTATGTTCAGCCAAACATACTACACCGCAAACCTGTTTACTCTGTTCACAAACAAAGAGATGCAGAGAACAAATATGTTCCTCCATAAATATTTGAATTCAATAGTAGTCATGTTTGCATGTACACATTTTGCATTAGCTTGACAAGCAGTTTATGGCTAATGTATACTAATTTATTGCCTATTTTACTATAACTTAACTAGTTTGTCTCCGCATGTGGAATTGTTTTTATATTTTTTGCCTTTGTCTTTAATAGTAAATCGTGGTAGTGTATTTGTTTTATAAATCAAACTGCCCATTTTATTTAAAATATAAACCAGTACATTTAAATCTTTGTTTATTAAATTATTCATTGCATATTTGAACTAAACATGTTCATAGCTACTGGAAGTCATATATATATATATATATATATATATATATATATATATATATATATATATATATATATATATATATATATATATATATATATGATAGTATGCCTCTGTATCAATATGATATTGATACTTTTAAGCATCAAAACAGTATATGTTGATACTTACAAGGGATAGTTCAGGCTGAAATGAAAATGTACTCACTTTGTTTTAAACCTTTATGAGTATTTTTTCTGTTAAACAAAATAATTTAATAAGAACATTAAATTGAACATTATGAATGATCCACAAAAGAAAAAAACTAGTTTTTAAATAATTTAGAAAAAGAGTGGAGAGTGTTAAATAATAGTAAATAAACCATTTTTATATGAAATAAAAGCTAATTGATACTTTACAGTGTTTTATGTGATTTGCGATATTTTCAAAAGTCTGCGAAATGATTTTGATTCCGTTCAGTTTAGTGGAATATTGATGGATGTATCAATGTTAAGATATTATATGGCTGATTTATTTTTAAATAGAACATTAAATTATGGCTATTGCACATTATGTATGATCAGCAAAAAAAATCACTTTTGTTTTTTAAGTGATAGAGAAAAATAGTGGAGAGTGTTGAATAATATTAAATAAACCATTTTTTAAAAATGAAGTAATAAAAACTAATTATGGAGGTATCTACATTTACGATATTTTATGCGATATTTTATTATGTGGCTGATTTATTTTTATTAACAACAGTAAATTATGACGATTGTGCATATGATTCACCAAAAAAAAATTGATGTATTTTTCTTAAATAATATAGAAAATAGTGGAGAGTGTTAAAATAAAAGTAAATATATATTTTTTCAAAATGAAATAATAAAAATAATTATGGAGGTATCGATATTTTATGCAATATTTTTTATGATATTTTATATGATATTTTATATGATATTTTATATGATATTTTATATTATACTTTATATGATATTTATATGATATTTTATGTGATATTTTATATGATATTTTATATTATACTTTATATGATATTTTATATGATATTTTATGTGATATTTTATGCGATATTTTATATGATTTTTTATATGATATTTTATATATTTTTTATATTTTTTATGATATTTTATATTATACTTTATATGATATTTTATATTATATTTAGTATAATATTTTATATGAAATGTTTATATTTTTATGATGTTTTATGTGATATTTTATGCAACAGTTTATTCGATATTTTATGCGATATTTTATATATTTTATGCAATATTTTATTTGATATTTTATATGATATTTTATGCAACATTTTACTCGATATTTTATGCAATATTTTTATTTTCATTTGTAATCTGATCGATCCATAGTGTTACAGCCTAATGTTATTATTAAATAATGTCATTATTTGTAAATCAATAGCTATTATAAATATAAATACAGAAGAAAGAGCATTGAGATCTTGTGTAATGTTGAACCTGCAGAGCAGCACAGCCGGCGGAGACGAAACGTTGTTAAGAGCACCTCCATCCGGGCTGGAGCTGGATCTGGAAACACCACCAGCGTTCAGGCTCCGGAGGAGAAAACCACAGAGTACGCAGTGTTTGCTCTGGTGCCTGTTTTCTGCGTGATGGGGCTGCTGGGAATCCTCATCTGCAACCTGCTCAAGAAGAAAGGCTACCGATGCAGCGCTGAGAAAGACGGCGTAGATGCAGAAGCTGCCACTCCACAGAAAGAAGGTACAAAACACAATCACAGCCATGAATAAATACATATGTCTGTCTGTAAAAATGGCCACTGAAGTAATGAAGATTTAGCATCGGTGTTGTTTAAAGAAAGTAATACTTTTACTGGTAATACTTTAAAATAATGGTCAGGTAAGTAAGGGTTAAAGTATCACAGAGTAAATGCTGTTTTATAATATTTAAGGGCTTTATTCTGTGAAAACAACCATCCTGGATGTACTTTATCCTGCTTATTATATGGAGAAATGCCAAAAAACATAAAAATTAGATACAAAACATTGTTCTGAGATGTAATAGTTTATTAATTCTTTAATTAAACACAAGATGGCGCCAATTAGTCAAAAACACAAAGCTGACAGAATCTAAAACAGCTGACGGAGTATACACTAACCTGCGCATTATTTAGACACAAGATGGCGCCAAACACTCAGAAAACACAAAGCTGACATAAATGAAAACAGCTGATGGAGTATACACTAACCTGCGCAATATTCAGTCACAAGATGGCGCCAAACAGTCAAAAACACAAAGCTGACAGAAATGAAACAGCTGATGGAGTATACACTAACCTGCACATTATTCAGTCACAAGATGGCGCCAAACAGTCAAAAACACAAAGCTTACAGAAATGAAACAGCTTATGGAGTATACACTAACCTGCTCATTATTCAGTCACAAGATGGCGCCAAACAGTCAAAAACACAAAGCTGACAGAAATAAAAACAGCTGACGGAGTATGCACTAACCTGCGCATTATTCAGTCACAAGATGGCGCCAAACAGTCAAAAACACAAAGCTGACAGAAGCGAAAACAGCTGATGGAGTATACACTAACCTGATCATTATTCAGTCACAAGATGGCGCCAAACAGTCAAAAACACAAAGATGACAGAAGCGAAAACAGCTGATGGAGTATACACTAACCTGATCATTATTCAGTCACAAGATGGCGCCAAACAGTCAAAAACACAAAGCTTACAGAAATGAAACAGCTGATGGAGTATACACTAACCTGATCATTATTCAGTCACAAGATGGCGCCAAACAGTCAAAAACACAAAGCTGACAGAAATAAAAACAGCTGACGGAGTATGCACTAACCTGCGCATTATTCAGTCACAAGATGGCGCCAAACAGTCAAAAACACAAAGCTGACAGAAGCGAAAACAGCTGATGGAGTATACACTAACCTGATCATTATTCAGTCACAATATGGCGCCAAACAGTCAAAAACACAAAGCTGACAGAAACTAAAACAGCTGATGGAGTATACACTAACCTGATCATTATTCAGTCACAAGATGGCGCCAAACAGTCAAAAACACAAAGCTGACAGAAATAAAAACAGCTGACGGAGTATGCACTAACCTGCGCATTATTCAGTCACAAGATGGCGCCAAACAGTCAAAAACACAAAGCTGACAGAATGGAAAACAGCTGATGGAGTATACACTAACCTGATCATTATTCAGTCACAAGATGGCGCCAAACAGTCAAAAACACAAAGCTGACAGAAATGAAAACAGCTGATGGAGTATACACTAACCTGCACATTATTCAGACACAAAATGGCGCCAAACAGTCAAAAACACAAAGCTGACAGAAATGAAAACAGCTGATGGAGTATACACTAACCTGCTCATTATTCAGTCACAATATGGCGCCAAACAGTCAAAAAAGCGGACAGAAATCTAATTTGAATATAAAATAAATTCCTGACTTTTGAAAATCGATTCAGAATTGTTAGAGAAATATTTGACATATTGTTTTACAATAAGTTTGAGCATATAAATAAAGCCGGAATAAGTAAAAGTCTAAAAGTATTTGTATTTTTATATTTTCTGTTGGTTTTTTTTAATTCAGTGAATTTTTTTTCAACCTTCCAGCAAATTAGAATTGCAGTTTTATGGTTTGTACTTAAATATAACAACCCTGGCGAGCATAAGAGACTTTCAGAAACACTTTCTTACCTACATTCTTCAAGTTTCAACAATAATAGTGTAGTTCTTCATAATTTTGTATTTTCTCATTTAAAGTTTTTATGATCAGGTGACATACTCTCTGACTATTTTAGCACTGTTTAGGTAGCACTTATTAATGAAACTGCATTGATATGGGTGGTCATGTGATCAAATATGCAAATAAAAGTTCAGAGGAAGTTGGAAAGTTTTAGATAAGGTAATGCTTTTGAGTTAATGTATCCATGAAAGCCCTTATAACATACTGATTTCTTTTATCTCAAATTTGAATGTTGGGTCCCACTTTATATTAGGTGGCCTTACCTACTATGTACATAAAAAAATAAATGCGATGCACTTACTGTGTTCGTAATGTACAGTTAGGGTAGAGTTAGGGACAGGTTTAGTTCTATAGCTATAGGTTTAAAGCAGGGGTGTAGTTTCATATTTTTTCCACGAGCTGTTTGGGTATTACCACTTCTGAGGACCAATAATTGCATATACCCTCGGTATACTCACTTATTTTTCTGATAAAACTTCCCTAATTTTAGTGTATTATTTTAAATTATTACTTAAAAATGTATATGTGTGTAAATGTATATACATTTTTCTTTGTTTACCCCAAAATGATCTGTTCATGATCTAAAATGAAAATCCTAAAATTGCCCCTGTACAACAGTATTTCACATTTGTCTTAACTGTGCCCACCGATACAGGGAACGACACTATATATATAACACTAAAAAGGATGAGGCAAAGACTACTCATAAATCGCGTAACAATATGCGATTTAACAAGGTAACTACTAGTATATAATAGCGACAACAGAAGACAGACTCCTAATAGTTTGGTTTAAAACAAGCATGCACGAATGTGACAATCAAAAATAATGGCTGATTGATGTTTAAAGGAACCTAATAAATGTAAAGTAATAAGCCAGTAAAGAAAGCAAGTAAAAAAGCTGTCTTTACATGTATGCACAGACCCTATAGAGTTAACTTAAATAGAAGTTAACTAGATTGTTGTAACTATATATATATAGCTAATGAATCAAAGAAACATTGACTTTGGTCGTTTCTTTGCCTACTTTCATTTAAAATTTGGGTCGGGTGTAATAGTACACCACCTTTTTTTTTTAGGACTACACCACTGGTTACATACAGGTATTAAATCAATCATAAGTACAATGTAAAATCATGTATTTACATAAGCACATTGTAACAAATCATTGATTTCAGTGTAAGTGCAAAGCCACCTAATATAAAGTGGGACTGAATATTAATTTATTTGATCTCAGATTTGATACAAGCAAAGAACAAACCTTTTAATTAAAACCCCTGTAAAGACGAGCAAACAAAACAGTCAAGTACGTCAGTGCGAATAGCTTATCTTTAAATACAGCCATTTAAAACTCTAATATGAGCACAACAGAGGCCTGATTGTTTCACTAAAATCCCCTTTTCAGAGTGAAACTAAGCAAAATGACTGTCCACAATAAGAGCTTGTGTCTGGTTTTTCTGCATTTGTATCAGTGGGTGGAGACGAAGCTGTTCTGATGAACTACAGTAGTACAGTGACACTAGTTTATGATGATTCAGGTTCTGCCTGTAAAGCGGGTAAATGACACCTTAATCACTGCATGTTTACCAGCTGAATAAACACAGCAGAAGAGCTGGATTTGGGGCTTTTGTTCAGCTGACATAATTGTTCGGGGTTAGCAGAATTACAATGATAAAGGAAGTTAGTTACAGTCAAGCCCGAAGTTAGTCATTATTCAGACTGACACTTTTTGTTTGAATGTTTTTTTCCGCGATGCATCGTCTTGTTAACTTTTGGGAGAAGCCTGCATCAGTTTCGGTCAAAATAGAAATGAGGCTGGTTGAATAAATGTCACCAAGTCAGAATTTGCCAGGGTTATGAATAATGAATAATACGAATGTATATATCAAGATGGAGGTTGTGATGTATTTACAGGATATCATGAAATGGCTTTTGTTTAAATGGTATCTTTTTTGGATGTTGTGGTTTGCATTTGGCCATTGTGATTGACAGGTCGATCAGATTGACAGTGATTGACAGCTTGATCTCACGATTGACAGGTTGATCCCGCCCCCTCATGCCATTCATTAGAGAAGATTATAGATGTTGTTGAAGATATTTAAATTGAAATGTTGATTAAAAAGTACTGGTGTAATCGTTAATCATTTTAATTTAATTTAATTTAATTTAATTTAATTTAATTTAATTTAATTTAATTTAATTTAATTTAATTTAATTTAATTTAATTTAATTTAATTTAATTTAATTTAATTTAATTTAATTTTTTATTTCATTTTATCAGTGTGTGGACTGACAATATTATGTCACTCACTTCTAAAAAAAATAAAATAAATACTGTTTAATTATAATTATCAAATATAATCTATGAAATACATATTTAACATGTATTGAAACTTTTTAGTAAAATACAAATTCAAAAATATGTCAATGTGAGCAAATTGCATATAAGACATGCAAGTTCATATTTGGATTTCACATATATAAAATATGTCATATGTACAACATATGTTTCAAGATATTGCAAAAATGGACATTTATATTATTTTTTTGCAACCATCAAAATGACAGATATGCACATACTGTATGTTAAATATATTAGCTATCATTTTACATATACATGTATGGATGAATAATAAGCTAATTATTAAAGTTTTCAATGTAAAAAAAGAAAAATCTTGAGTTTGTGTTTATACGATTTTTACATAAATATGCTCAAATAAGCATACATACAATAAAGAAAATAAGCATAAATATGGTAAAAGAAACTGATTTTTTGCGAAAACATGCAATGGTTGTCAAATGGTTGCTGAAGTGTTCTATCATTTCTTCATCTATCTTTAAGCAGCGATGCACTCACTCTGTATCTTCTTACTTTAAATCAATAATTCAGTTTGTTCTCTGCTTGTAGATGCTCTATTGCTACACTGTTGACTAGTTCGGACATAATGTCAGCTATATCTGATTCACACTGACCCTATTGGAAAACTCTGAAAACTAGGCTTCGGGATATGCAAAACAAAACAAATGCTGTAGCTTTTTGTGATTATATTTTGATTATAGACCTGTCATGATAAATAAATATGGCACTAAAAATCACCAGTAGGTGGTGCAAGTGCCTGTCTTAATGAGGGATTCATTAAATGATTCGTTCAAAATGAGTGATTGAGAAAATGAGTGAAAAAAACTAAGGCCCAATCCCAATTCTAATTTTTACCCCTACCCCTTCCCTTTGAAACAAAGTGTGATGGTTAAGGGCTTCAAAATTTACTCCTAAGAAATGGGACAGCACTACAACACCTGCACACGTCGTCATATATCATGGCGTGCTCTTACTTATATGAGATCGATGATGGCAACTGTTGTAGTTGCGTTATTTTTTAGAATTTGTCTTAAGGAAATCACCGACAGCAACAATATCATGTTATCATAGCGATATAATGTGGCAATAAGCTTGTAACTGTACTGTGCCTTTACACCTTGGTCATAATCATCTATGTAAACACAAGAAAACATTATTAACGTTATACCAGACACTGTTAAAAAAAGCTCTATACCAGCCACTAGACATTTCTGACAGGGTATTCAAGTGTCGATCATATCGACTGACAGATTTGAAGTATGTTGTGGATCTACTATACAGAAGCTATTATTATTGATTATAAATAGATAAAATTTAGTGTTTTTTATTGTTGTTTTTTTTAAAGCATGACCATAAAACACTAACGCTGCAATGAATGTATTAATGCGTATGCTTGTTTGTTGTAAAAATTCTTAATAATGCCAAAAAATTTGTGTATATATATATATATATATATATATATATATATATATATATATATATATATTAGGGTTGCACGATATTGAAAAAATCTAACATTGTGATATTTTGATATTCTGCCATATTTATTCCAATATGAATACAATTCCACCAGATGACTTGAATGTCTCTATTAAGAAAGAAGATTAGATTGATTTAGATTGGTTGGGATGATTCTGTAGGTGAGCGCAACTGCATATAATCTAATAAACAATCTATAAATACAGTATTCTGGTAAAGTATAATAAATACAATACAATCGAATTAATCGTTATTAAAGTTACAAATGGAATCATTTCTGACACCTGAATGTTTTTAAAATCCTTATAGTCACAGGCCTCAAATACATGTGAATGATAAATTATAAAACAAACTTAACATTGCATATCCTGCGATGTGACTATTGCGAAGGATCACATTGCGGTATTGATGCTGAAACAATATATTGCAACCCTAATATATATATATATATATATATATATATATATATATATATATATATATATATATATCTATATATACATACAGTATGTTGCATATATGCCATATTGCATATATGTGAAATACAAACGTGATCTTGTATGTTCTATATGTAATTTTGCATATATTACCATATATCTGAATTTGGTCATGCTATTAACAAACCATTAACTAAGGCTATTAGCTCAAAAAAATCATAATAAGCTTCTTATTAACAGTTATTAAGCTAGTTGAGTTTAGATATTGGGTAAAATTAGGGATTTAGAATAAGATCATACTCTATATGTACTAATAATAATAGACAGGTAATAAACCAGTAGTTGATAGTGAGAATTGCTATTTAAACTAAAGCATTAACCAGATTTCTACATGAGAGGCTTCGTAACACATTCGATTTTAAGTTTGCGTATTATTTAAAGAGCAATTCTGATACTTGCAACAAAAAATATGACACATCTCTACACATAAGTCCTCTATTTGAATTCTTATATTCTCAGAAGCAGAAAATAGCCTATTGGGTAACATGTTGAAGTGATTATATAAGCCTCGGGAACACGCTGCAATGAAAATATCACAAGATATACCATAGCTATGAGCTGTTTAATAATGAAAGGCTCTGAAAGCTTGTGTTGTGTGTAAATCTGGGTCTGATCCAGCACTCGTCCAGCAGGTGAACACATCCAGATGAAACAAGCTCTCTGGGGTTTTAAAGGGGTCGAAACCATTTAACAAAGTGAAGACGTTTGCAGTCAGAGGCTGCTGGTGTTACGTCAGAATCCCTTGTCGATTTCTGTCTAAAATAAATCTTCAGTTCGTGGCACTTTTTCTGGGTGATTACATTAGCACATTGCTTTAAAAAACTTCAACCTTCATTCAGCATTTCAGTACTCTGATATAACCCTAACCTAATTTGATATCTGATAAATGCGTTTTGATTGGGTTAATTGATTATCAGCTCTGTTAGTATTGCTGGATGAGCTAGTAAATGTATGTTTCTGTTTGTTTTGATTGTTTCTGTTGTTCTCAGATGTCCAGTTGAAGACTAAATTTATATGTTCAGTAAATTTTCCATCTGGAAAAAGTTTATTTCTTTTAGTTTGGCTGGGAAACAATGTAAAACAACTGAAAAGGTCAAAATTATTGGCTACAGAACAAACCACTGTTGTCCAATGACTTGCTAATTCAACCCAGGCTCATTCTGAGAACGTAGTCCCGTGGACGTTTCTGGAGACCGCAAAATACGTAGCCGGGGGTACATACGGCTGCATTTCATTTTTTTCGAGTCCGGGGAAGAGCGGTTCCAGAAATTAGGTAAGAAAACAAAAACAAAATGCAAAAAATGAAGCGAACAAGTTCGTCACAGGGCGAGAATGTGGTCAAAATCCGAAAACGTGGTAAAAATCAGACGAGGGCTTTTCTTTTTCTGGACGACTTTGTGAATCGTCGTTGGTTGGGTTTAAGGGATGGAGGAGGGTGGGTCAGCCGATTGGCCGATTGCACGGTCAATCATTCTGTCATCCAGGCAGACAGGCGGAAGGTCGTTCGACAGCGGCCTCCAGCGGGTTTACACGAGAACGGCGCGGGAAAAAGCGCGCACATCGGTCTCTCGCGGACTCGCGAAAACAATAACTGCAAAAATACGTACCTCCCGGGACGTATTTCGCGGTCTCCAGAAACGACCCCGGGACTACGTTCTCAGAATGAGCCTGGGTTGCGCTAATTACCTTTATTAAGCGAGTTAACCTAATTAGTTAAGCCTTTAAACTGCACTTTAAATTGTATCTTACAAATATTATGTACTGGCATAATGGTAAAAAATTGTAAATAAGTCTCATGTTAAAAATGTGTTGATATAACCCTAGTCCTAACCCTAACTTTGTTAATATCATTTGAGTGATATGTTTTTGTAGTCGATTGTTTCTGTTATTCTGGGATGTAGACAATATTGTTATATTTTGCTTCTGGAACAGGTTTATTTCTTTGAATTTGGCTGGGAAACAGTGTAAAAACTGAAAAGGTCAATATTATTACCCCCTCTTAAGAAATTTTTTTTCCCCCAATGGGCTACAGAACAAGCCACTGTAGTCTAATGACTTGCGTAAATAACCCAAGTAGGTTTCGCTGCAGCCCGGAAACCTCCTGTGGGAGGGATTACACCGCAATTAGGTTGGGTGACCTCCAAGTGGGAGGGACTATCACAAGTAGGTTGGGTTTAGGTGGTGTAGGTGCAGCAGATATGAATAAAATACATCAGGTTACTGTGAGGTTGGGTTTAGGTTTGGGCTAGGTGTAGACGTTAAGAAAACATCAGGTTACTGTGAGGTTGGGTTTAGGGTTGGGCTAGGTGTAGACATTTATATAGCACAATATTGGACACCATGTCATGTACAACACATTAAATAAATAAAAACTCCAGGTTTGTACAGCCCACTTGGAGCCCGAAGGCCCACCGACTTGGATATCAAGTCCTACCCACTTGGAGCTGGCTCCGCCCTTAGTTTATACCCTTCTCAATTAACCTGACTGGCCTAGTCAAGCTTTTAAACTGAATACTAGTATCTTACGAAGAAGTGAAAGCACAGACAATTTTACACATGGAAATAGAGCTATAGAAAATAAGACCAAATATAAAAATATCTGTAATGACAACTCTGGGAGGGATTTAGCATGGTAATAAATATGTATAAGGCAAATTAAGTGTTTGGCCTTGGCGGAATAGATCTGCTATGCTGCTGCTGCTTCGATTGTTATGGCAGAGCAAGCACTAAACACAGGTGGAGGTGGGTTTCCAAAAAACCCACTTCACCTTTCCAGCATAGAACAACACTGAGCATTTAAAATGTTGAGACACAAGCTCATTGGCTGCTGAGGCGACAGCAACCAATCACAAGCGGCATGTAGTTAATGACCTGTTAGCAGATCCTTTTAACCTGCACAAGCTTAAAGTTCAAGACAGATCTTTGTATATATATTCTCTGCAATATTGCACTGCTGCTTTATATCTTTAAATGTGTCCATATTGTTTATGTAGCTTCTGTGACATCAGTATTACACTAATGAATTGTCTTTTTCTAATCGGCTCAATGTGGCAGTTCTGATGTTTATTGTTTGTCAGTATATCAGCGCTTGACTCTGGAACTCTGGGATTTCTCCATTCACCATAGACACACTGTTAAATGCACACTGAGTCCTCTGTGTCCAGTCAGTGTCTCACAATAGAGATGGACTTTGTTATTTTTGCAGTGGCGTGACAACATTTTGTTGTAAGACCAATCCTACTGTACCTTTCGTGATTAATGGTGAACGGGTGTGTTTTTAACTCACATGGATGTGTTTAATGAGGACACAGTGGCTTCTGTTCTGTTAAGCTCTTTAAAAATAGCTCTTTATAATGAAGACGGCATCATGTCAATACAAATACACACCTACAGTAGTGTTTGAAATAATTCCTAAGCTTAAAGTCATGTTTGTTCAGGGTGAATCTCACAAAACCGGTCTGTCACATTTAATATTTGTCTGTATGTTTTGCCTATATATTTAAGTCTTTTTATTTTTAAGCACGTTTAAAGAGTAGTATTAGTATAGCCTATTAGTATAGCCATATCACCCTGCAGCCCAAGACCGCTTAATCACTCAAACTAAGCAGGGCTGAGCGTGGTCAGTACCTGGCTGGGAGACCACATGGGAAAACAAGGTTGCTATTGGAAGTGATAATGAGGCCAGCAGGGGGCGCTTAACCTGTGGTCTGTGTGAGTTCTAATGCCCCAGTAAAGTGAGGGTGATACTATACTGTCAGTGAGCGCTGTCTTTCGGATGAGACATTAAACTGAGGTTCTGACTCTCTGTGGTCATTAAAAATCACATGGCACTTCTCTTAAAGAGTAGGGGTGTAACCCTGATGTCCTGGCCAAATTTCCACCATTGGCCCCTACTCATCATGGCCTCCTAATCATCCTCATCCACTGAATTGGCTCTATCACTATCTTTCCACTCCACCAATAGCTGGTCTGTGGTAAGCACACTGGTGCCGTTGTTCTGTGGCTGCCGTCGCATCATCCAGTTTGTGCTATATAAATACACATTACATGACATTACATTACATGTAGTGCTGTATAGTAGTATAGTGCTGTAGTATTTTAGTATTATTTGTATACTTTTGAAATATGTATTTTTAATAGTTTTGTTATTGTAAGATGAAATATAAATATTTAGTATTTTAAAATGCTCTTGTAATTTTTTTATCTATTTTTTATTGTTTTATTTTTGCAATTTCAGTACTGATTTCAGCAATTTCAGTACTAATTTTAGCGACTTTTGTACACTTAAATTTATTTCAGTTAATTTTTATATTATTTATTATTTTATATTATATTATCTATTTTTTTTTAATCTAATATTTGTATTTTATCTAATTTAATTTTAATATCTGAAAATGTTTTTTGGTAGTTTTAATGATTGTAATGAAGAAAAACAGACGTACATTTGAATTTGTCCTTCTAAATTTACATTTTTCCTCTTTTAATAAAAAGAAAACAATTTTTTAATGATATATTATATAAAAGAGAAGAAGGGAAATAATTTTACTATCCAAAATGATACAAAAGCATCATAAAAATGGGGCGACACGATGGCTCAGTGGTTAGCACTGTCGCCTCACAGCAAGAAGGTCGCTGGTTCGAGTCCCGGCTGAGCCAGTTTAAAAGAGAAGAAGGGAAATAGCCAGTCTGAGCCAGTTTGCCTTTCTGTGTGGAGTTTGCATGTTCTCCCTGTGTTGGTGTGGGTTTCCTCTGGGTGCTCAGGTTTCCCCCACAGTCCAAACACTTGTGCTATAGGTGAATTGAATGAACTAAATTGGTTGTAGTGTATGAGTGTGTGTGAATGTGAGAGTTTAGGGTGTTTCCCAGTACTGGGTGTCAGCTGGAAGGGCATCCACTGCGGAAAGCATATGCTGGATAAGTTGGCGGTTCATTCCGCTGTGGCGACCTCTGATGAATAAAGGGACTAAGCCGAAGGAAAATGAATGAATGAAAATAAAAATGACAAAATATAGTTTATTTTTTTCAAACATTAAGGTTAAATCAGATTGTGATATTCAATTTGCTCACTAATGTCATTTGTTTCTATACATTTCTTGGCTTCAAAATAAAAATCTGCATCAAATGTCAGAGAAAGTCTACTAGCTATAAACTTTCCTCTCTCTCCTCAGGAAACCCTTGTCCATACATTGTTGATGACCCCAATGAAGACACTATCAGCATTCTAGTGCGGCTCATAACAGAAAAGAAAGGTGTGTGGTGTCTCTTTCACATATAATATACTTCTCAGGTGTCCTCAGAATGCATTTGTAAAGGTTCAGCCCTAAATACAAAAGGGATCATATTTTAATACCATGCGTTATATGCCTCTTTATGGGTAGGTCCTGTTTTTGTGTGTGCCTCTTTAAATGTAAATAAGTTTCTGCTCCCACCCCTTTTCTAGAAGAGGGCGGAGACTTTACAGCTTGTGCCTCAGTTGCACCATAAACAACAAAAGATCTGCATGTATTTTTAAAATGTCATGTCATTTTATAATTCTGATTTATAAATATGGTTTTGCATGTTTAAAAAAAAAAAAGTTGTCATCCACCGCCATCATTTTTTAAAAGTTTTTCACCTAAATTTTGACTGCCCTCAGAGTCTTTTTGGCTAACAATATATAACCATATATATGGTTGAAGTCAAAATCATTCACCCTCCTGGGAATTTTTACTTTAAATGTTTCCCAAATGATGTTTAACAGAGCAAGGAATTTTTCACAGTATTTCCTATGATTTTTTTTCTTCTGGAGAAAGTCTTATTTGTTTTATTTCGGATAGAATAAAAGCAGTTTTTAATTTTTTTAACTATTTAAGGTCAATATTATTAGCCCCTTTAAGCAATATGTTTTTTTTTGATTGTCTACAGATCAAATTAGTTACCCTAATTACCCTAACTTGCCTAATTAACCTAGTTAAGCCTTTAAATGTCACTCAACAGTGCAAAATGACTAAATGAAATACGTTAGTTTAACTCACAATTTTTTAAAAGTTACTTTGACTTAATGAAAAAGAGTTATGGTAATTCATAAAATGATTTCATTAAGCAGAACTCAAACCTAATGAGTTATGAAATAATTAATTACTTTTTTTGTGTTAACTCTAATTCTAAAAGCAATATCAAAACATTTGAGTAGCTATATAGTTGTTTGGACCTAATTTTTTCTAGTAACTGAACTCAATTTTGTAACTGAACTTAAAATGTTTAAGTTACTATTGCTCTAAAGGTTTGATGATATCAACACAAGTAATATATGTGTGCATGACTCAATATATATATAGATATATATCTCTAGATATATCTATATATACATATATCTATCTATGTGTGTGTGTGTGCGTTCGTGTGCGTGCGTGTGTGTGTGTGTGTGTGTGTGCGTGCGTGCGTGCGTGCGTGTGTGTGTGTGTGTGTGTGTTTACAGTACTCAAACCATTTGGTTCAAAACTTACGTGCTTTGCCACAATTGGTTTCCGCAACTTTTGAGTTAACTTATCGGGTTTTACAGTGTAGTATCCTGAAAAATATCTAGTAAAATGTTATGTACAGTCATCATATAAAAGAAATCAGTTATTAGAAATGAATTATTAAAACTATTATGTTTAGAAATGTGTCCAGAAATTGGGGAAAAATACAGGGTGACTAATAATTCTGACTTCAGCTGTATATATTATGATCATATATTATAAGAGTTGATGATGTAAAACATTATTCCTGGTGAAGTGATTTTGCAGATCTTTTTTCATGCTCAAACAGCAGCTTTACTCACTAAATAAGGTTGCAAGTGTTTAAAACACAATCGGATTCTTTAATGCTTCTCAATGTGTGTGCAACAGAAAATGCAGCTGCTCTGGAAGAGCTTCTGCAGGAATATGAGGACAAACAGATGGCCCTTAACAAGAGCTCATCCATCAAGTAAGAACACACGCATACAGATGCACACACATGATGCCAAAAATCACAAACAACATATAGAGTAAAATGCATTGTCCATAAATAGTTATTTATTATTAACAGTGTTTCGTCAATTTTTTGTACACATCATGCATTTTTGCTCTTGTAAGAGTGATATTGGGGCAGCTCGGTGGCTCAGTGGTTAGCACTGTCGCCTCACAACAAGGAGGTCGCTGGTTCGAGTCCCAGCTGGGTCAGTTGACATTTCTGTGTGGAGTTTGCATGTTCTCCATGTGTTGGCGTGGGTTTCCACCGGGTGCTCCGTTTTCCCCCACAGTCCAAACACATGCGCTATATTGAATTGAATAAACTAAATTAGCCGTAGTGTATGAGTGTGTGTGTGTAAATGAGTTTGTATGGGTGTTTCCCACTACTGGATTGCAGCTGGAAGGGGATCCGCCGTGTAAAACATATGCTGGATAAATTGACCGTTCATTCTGCTGTGGCGACCCCTGATGAATAAAGGGAATGAGCTGAATTAAAATGAATGAATGAACAATGATATTTTAGGCAGTTTCATTCAAGTTAGTTACACAGAACTGGTTTTTCTGTCAACATAGAGCCACACTCCATTTTTCTATGGAACGGATCAAACACATAAAAAACAACTGTGGTTTATTTCCTTATATTTTTGTCAGGAATCTTCCATATATGTTTCACAATAGCGAGCTCTGGAGAACAAAAGGCTGTAGGCGTTTTAGGTAAACTTCTGATCGTAAGATGTGTCAGTCATGACCAGTGTATTAACACTTACAGTTATTTTCGCAATTCCATTTAAACCTTACCTTATGTTGCAGTTCCTAAGAAAATTACCAAGAAATGTTTTATTTGCATTTAATTATTGGGTAGCGAAAGAGTTTGTATATTATGCTCAAATTTTATGCTCAAATATTTTCATTATGACTATTATCATTTACAGTAAGTCATTTCTAAACAAGTTAAGTGTGTATTTTTTGGATAAGAAGTTCGATTTTGGGTTAAATGGGTAGTTTTTTGTAATTCACTCACCCACCGTTCATCAAATCTGTAGGTGACTTGTTTTTCTTCAGTAAAACAATCTAAAATGACTTATTAACTTACTCTCCTCTAACTTATACTCCTCATAATTACTGCACTGTTAACATTTGCACATTTAAAAATTGCATATATTTATTGCACTGATTAATTTATTTGAACTGTACATACCCACAGCACATGGACATTTGTTATTATTGACACACACCCACTGTACATATACATTTGTAATTATGTTTATCTATCCGCACACTTCCAATTATTAATAGCATCTGTTACAACCTCTTTGATGTTAGTCTAGGGTAAAAGTAATAACATTTAAACGGTGTGGTATTTTCACAAGTGTTGGGTTCAAGCAACGAGACAAACAACTAACTGCCAACAAAAGTGATTTAATATGCAAAGAAAGTGAAACCAGAATGCCCAAATAGATTTACAAAAATAAGAAATATTTATAATAATAAAGTAGCAAATGAAATAAAGTATCAAACAAAATTAGGTCAACTCAAGAGTAAGGGGACGCTAGTGAAGCCAAAATCAAAGAAATAAATATAACAAAACAATTCTAACTCATAAACAAATCCCTTACCTACCTAGAATCATGAAAAGAAAAAGAAAAGAAAAATCTTAAGTGCCAAGCGCCATAAACTTACCTATACTAAACTAAGAATACAAAAATATAAATACACAGATGGCGTTCACTTCTTACCTGGTGTTTTAAACAATGAATTGACTACGTGTTTGCAGAATGGAAGTCGTACGACATCTTCCTATCCACCTTACTCTGAGGACAAAGTCAACTCTTAATACAAACTCTTGAATTTTTGCCAGGTAAGAGCTGGGCCCAAAAGTAACAAACATACAATTGAAATTAAGATGTACAAAAATAACAAAGTAGTTCAAAAATGGGCAGAAATAATAATAAATAATTTTATCCAAACGAAAGTTAAGCAAAAACAACGAATAACAAAATCATGTCGGCAAAACACACAAAAAACAGGATCAAAGGAAAAGTGCTCTCCCATCCGCTCTCCCTGGCGTCCTTTTATGTCATCGCGCCACGTCACCCAATGATGAGTGACGGGTCTCCCAACCAATCGGCTGTCGCGAAGGCGGAGCTAAAGGATATGACGGGCTGAGAGGGAGAGAGAGAGAGAGAGAGAGAGAACAGGAGGCAAAAATCCTGACAATATACGGCAACCGTAACACATCCTGTACATATATTCATTTATTTTAAATCTGCTCATAGCTAATACAACCTGTATAAAAAATTCATAGTACATCCATCTGTAAATATCACCATAGTTTTTCTATAACTGCACTTTATAACTTATACCTGTATCCTGCACTTGCTGCTGTTGCACTGCTGGTTAGACCTAAACTGCATTTCGTTGCCTTGTACTTGTACATGTGTAATGACAATAAAGTTGAATCTAATCTAATCTAATCTAAAATGGCACCATTCACTGCCATTATATGAATCACCAAGGACCATTGATTCAGCTCAAAATCTCCTTTAATGTTCTACTGAAAAAAAGTCACCTACATCTTTGATTACCTGTGGGAGGGTAAATTAAAAGGACATTTTAATGTTGGTTGAACTATCCCTTTAAGAGTTAAATACAATGTTTTAAACCTTGTGAAACATACATCTTGCACATAGTGTTTTACAGGTATGACTACAATTTGAATGACATGCTCTCTTTTTTTAAGCTGCGTTAGTTTACAGCATTGATAATAATAAGAAATCTTTCTTAAGCGTTAAATCATCATATTTTGAAGTATCTTGAGACACTAAAAATAATAATACTATGAAGTAATGATGTTAAAAATTCAACTTTGGCATGCATTTCATTTAAAATATATTCAAATACAACACAATTCTTTTAAAGCGCAGTAATATTTAATAATAATATTCCTCTATTTACTGTATTTTTATCAAATAAGTGAAGCCTCAGTCAGTGAACATAAAAGTATTCCTTCTAATAAGAACCTCATAAGAAATAACAGTGTAGAGTTTATGAAATGAACGGTGTTTCTTCTTGAATTGTTGAATGAACCGTCTTTATTCATAATACATTTAATGATTGTTCACTTGCTGAGTGAAGCTCTAAGTGAAATTCCCAAGTGTAAAAAGGGAAGCATTTTTCTGTTTGCTCAGATAAAGGTGCAGCTAACTCCGTAATGAAGAATCAATGTAGTCCTAGAAGAGCTGAGAGAGAGAGGTTGTGGCTGTTAATTAGTTTGCATCTGGTCTGCGGCACTGACAAGCTTATAAATCACCATGAAGGAAGTGCGTGTTTATTTTCCCACCACTGTGAGGTCAGGGCCCTTTAAATACAATGGAAGGAGATACAAAGGTGTCATATTATGGCTATTTACAAGATGTAATATAACTCTCAGGAGCTCAAAACACGTTGCGGATTTATTCATTAATTACACTATGCTATAAATGCATCATTTTTGGTGTGAAAAAACTGTATCTTTAAATGCAAATGAGAAGAAAAGTGGGTGGAGTCTTTACAGCTCATACCTCAGTTACTCCAGAACCAGCAAACAATAACAATTACATGCGTTTTAAAGTTAGTGTCAAATCAAAATTTGCTGTTTATTTTGCTAGCGCACATTGTTATTCTTTAAGTGAACAAATTATTTATTCGACTTACTCTACTGATTAAAAAACAGTTCTTTTGGTAATCTTCAATCAAAGTCTGAGCGTTTGTTTCTGTGTTTGGATTGGCTCTTTCTCTGATGATGTCAGTTTGTCACTTCAGCCACAAAATTCTTAACCCCGCCCCTCTTACTGTTAGTTTGCTATGAGTGAATGATGTGCAAAAAGAAAGCCCCGCCCCCTAATCAATATTCTGTTCTCGTTGGAAGTACATCAACATCACCATTTAAACTACCCCTTCAATATGTACAACAAGAAACTAAAAGTATGAGCTTTAATACTCTGGGGAAGAATGTCTGAGTGCATCAGTTACATCAGGTTTCCACTTTTCTCTTGTGCTTGAATGTTAAAACGGCCCTCCTATGAATTGTCTCTGATATGGCCTTCTGCCAATTTGAGTTTGAGACCCCTGCATTAAAGTCTTGTTAGTTTCAAAATGTGAATAAGAGGATGGAAACATAGTGACAGACCCTTCTTCGCATCTCTGACAATCACAGTTGTACAGTGAGTGACCTCTCGTGAACATGCTGGCTCAGTTGTCCGTCGTGCTGCCATCATCAGTGCCTGCTGAAATAACAATGCTGGCTGCTTAGTTTAGGAGATCCTTTAATTCAGAATGTACTCTGCCTGCCAAGAGTGCTGCATTTTACAGCTGCCATGAGCTCTGACATCATCACAGTGGAACTCTGGGATGGGGGCGGCTGAATATCACGGCTCCACTAATGTATTTTGGGTCATGTGTGTTGTATCTCAGAGCGGGCCTGAAGTCTCCGGGTGTGGTGGGAGCACTTTTAGCTTAGCTTAGCATAGATTATTGAATCAGATTAGACCATTAGCAGAGTTTTGATAATTTTACTGTTTAAAGCTTGACTCTTCTGTAGTTACATCGTGTACTAAGTATGCAGAAAATGATTTTCTATTTTTCTAGGCCGATGTGGGTAGGAACTGTACTCTTATTCTGGCATAATAACAAAGGAACTTTGCTGCTGGAGCATGGCTTCAGTAGGAGCAATAGCCATATCGGCCTAGAATATGACAAGTTTTTATTTTCCATCTGTGTTCATAAGGTGTTCTGTGTAAATATAAGATGTCGCTAGGGGGTTACTAAGGCGCTCTGAGTAGTTTTTAGGATGTTGCTAGGTGGTTACTAAGGCGTTCTGAATAGTTTTTAGGATGTTGCTAGGAGATTACTGTAGTTTTAAGATGTTGCTAGGTGGTTACTAAGGTGTTCTGAGTAGTTTTTAGGATGTTGATATGAGGTTACTGTAGTTTTAAGATGTTGCTAGGTGGTTACTAAGGTGTTCTGAGTAGTTTTTAGGATGTTACTAGAAGGTTATTGTAGTTTTAAGATGTTGCTAGGTGGTTACTAAGGCGTTCTGAGTAGTTTTTAAGATGTTGATGGTTACTGTAGTTTTAAAATGTTGCTAGGTGGTTACTAAGGCGTTCTGAGTACTTTTTAGGATGTTGCTAGAAGGTTATTGTAGTTTTAAGATGTTGCTAGGTGGTTACTAAGGCGTTCTGGGTAGTTTTTAGGATGTTGATAGGAGGTTACTGTAGTTTTAAGATGTTGCTAGGTGGTTACTAAGGCGTTCTGAGTAGTTTTTAAGATGTTGATAGGAGATTACTGTAGTTTTAAGATGTTGCTAGGTGATTACTAAGGCGTTCTGAGTAGTTTTTAAGATGTTGATAGGAGATTACTGTAGTTTTAAGATGTTGCTAGGTGGTTACTAAGGCGTTCTGAGTAGTCTTTAAGATGTTGATAGGAGATTACTGTAGTTTTAAGATGTTGCTAGGTGATTACTAAGGCGTTCTGAGTAGTTTTTAAGATGTTGATAGGAGATTACTGTAGTTTTAAGATGTTGCTAGGTGATTACTAAGGCGTTCTGAGTAGTTTTTAAGATGTTGATAGGAGATTACTGTAGTTTTAAGATGTTGCTAGGTGGTTACTAAGGCGTTCTGAGTAGTTTTTAAGAGGTTGATAGGAGATTACTGTAGTTTAAGGATGTTGCTAGGTGGTTAACAAGGCGTTCTGAGTAGTCTTTAAGATGTTGATAGGAGGTTACTGTAGTTTTAAGATGTTGCTAGGTGATTACTAAGGCGTTCTGAGTAGTTTTTAGGATGTCGATAGGAGGTTACTGTAGTTTTAAGATGTTGCTAGGTGATCATTCAGGCGTTCTGAGTAGTTTTTAGGATGTTGATAGGAGATGACTGTAGTTTTAAGATGTTGCTAGGTGGTTACTAAGGCGTTCTGAGTAGTTTTTAGGATGTTGATAGGAGGTTACTGTAGTTTTTTTATTATTATTTTTTAGGGGTTTTTTACCTTTATTTGACAGGACAGTAAAGAGAATTGACAGGAAAGTGTGGGGAGCAGAGAGAGGGAAAAGATCGGTATAGGACCTCGAGCTGGGAATCGAACAAGGGTCGCTGTGAACACCAGAGTGCATGTGTCGGTACACTTTCCACTACGCCATTGGCACCGACAGGGTTACTGTAGTTTTAAAATGTAGATAGGTGATTACTAAGGTGTTCTGGGTAGTTTTTAGGATGTTACTAGGTGGTTACTGTAGTTTTAAGATAGGTGGTCCTAGGTGGTCAGTAAGGCATTCTGAGTAGTTTTATGGTGTTGCTATGTGGTTCCCAAGATGGTACAAGACAGTTGGCATGCTTTCAAAGAAAAATGTGGATTTGCCATATAGTTGCAAAAAAAAGTCAATATCATTTAGGAAATATTTGAAAAAGAATTCAAGAGAGGGCTAATAATTTTGACTACATAATATGAATGCAGTCTCTGTGTGTGTTTCTCTGTCAGGTTTCCAGGTCTTCCTCATTTCTCTCAGTTTCGTTCCCTGCCACGGCTGTGTACACACCAGCATCATTTGCACACTATAAACGGTCTGGCCTCACGCTCCGGCATCTGCTGTTCCCGCTGCAGTCAGAAGAAGTGGCCCGAGCTGCTGCTGCCGGCGCTGGCGCTGCCCACCGATACACACAAGAGCCCCATTAACATGGTCAAAGCGCCCGAGGTCACCATACTGTCTGTGGGAAGGTAAGAAAAAAATTATTAATTAATTGAAAAAATATATATAAAATATATATATAAAATATATATATTAAAATATTAAAAATAGGAATTGTGTGTAATATGAGTTGTGGTTGGATTTAAACCCAAAGTGGATATTTTTGGCTTCTGATTTTCATATTAAACATACAGAAACTCTGTTCCAACACCCACAAACAAATTCAAACCTAAAAATGAAAAAGTTCATTCTTATTTTTATGAGTTTATAAAGTCATATTGCATTTGTTACATAAATAAGGTACTACCAACAGTATTATTATTTATATTGTATTATAGCGTTCATTCATTTCTGACTTCGCCTTATTTGTATACACTCACCGGTCACTTCATTAGGTACACCTTACTAGTACTGGATTGGACTCCCATCTGCCTTCAGAACGGCATTAATCCTTCATGGCATAGATTCATCAAGGTACTGGAAATATTCC
Organism: Danio aesculapii; assembly: GCF_903798145.1. NCBI lineage: Eukaryota > Metazoa > Chordata > Actinopteri > Cypriniformes > Danionidae > Danio > Danio aesculapii. The sequence continues at coordinate 28,830,543 of NC_079452.1, read as the reverse complement.
TCAGAGATTTTGGTCCATTTGAAATAATAGGATCATGTAGTTGCTGCAGATTTGTCAGCTGAACATCCATGATGCAAATCTCTTGTTCTACCACATCACGAAGGGGCTCTATTGGATTGAGCTCTGGTGACTGTAGAGACCATTTGATTACAGTGTCATTGTCAAAAGTCATTGTGATGTTCAAGAAACCAGTCTGAGATGATTCACGCTTTATGACATGGTGTGTTATCCTGCTGGAAGTAGCCATCTGAAGATGGGGACACTGTGGTCATAAAGGGATGGACCTGGTCAGCAACAATACTCAGGTAGGCTGTGGTGTTGACACGATGCTCAATTGGTACTAATGGGTCCAAAGTGTGCCAAGAAAATATCCCCCACACCATTACACCACCACCACCAGCCTGAACCGTTGATACAAGGCAGGATGGATCCATGCTTTCATGTTGTTGATGCCAAATTCGGACCCTACCATCCGAATGTCGCAGCAGAAATGGAGACTCATCAGACCAGGCAACGTTTCTCCAATCTTCTATTGTCCAGTTTTGGTGAGCCTGTGTGAATTGTAGCCTCAGTTTCCTGTTCTTAGTACATTGGCACCCAGTGTGGTCTTCTGCTGCTGTAGCCCATCCTCCTCAAGGTTGGAGGTTTTGTGTGTTCAGAGATTCTCTTCTGCAGACCTCAGTTGTAGCGAGTGCTTATTTGAGTTACTGTTGCCTTTCTATCAGCTGGAACCAGTCTGGCCATTCTCCTCTGGCATCAACAAGGCATTTGCGCCCACAGAACTGCCACTCACTGGATATTTTCTCTTTGTCAGACCATTCTCTGTAAACCCTAGAGATGGTTGTGCATGAAAATCCCAGTAGATCAGCAGTTTCTGAAATACTCAGACCAGCCCGTCTGGCACCAACAACCATGCCACATTCAAAGTCACTTAAATCTTCTTTCTTCCCCATTCTGATGCTCAGTTTGAACTGCAGCAGATCGTCTTGACCATGTCTACATGCCTAGATGCATGTGATTGGCTGATTAGAAATTTGCATCGAGCAGTTGGACAGGTGTACCTAATAAAGTGGCCAGTGAGTGTATATTTGTGTATATATATATATATATATATATATATATATATATAATTTAATCTATTTTATTCCTGCTTTATTTAAATTACAATTACGTTTATTTCAATTAAAATCAGTTTAATAGTGTGAAGTTTTAGTTAATGTATTGAAATGTAGCTATTAATTTCATTCATTCTTTCATTCAATTTTAGCTTTATTTCAATGTCAGGCATTTTTTTTATAAGCAATAAACACTCAATCCCAGTAGCAATCCAAAATAGCGGGAAAAATGGATCATATTAACCAAAAAAAAAGGTTTTGGAAGAGACCAATAAATCCAAATGACTGAATGAATCCGGTGTTTATTCACGTCTGATTCTCTCACACACACCCAGTCATGCTCACAGTGACACATCAGGCCTGTAGACTCACTCACTGACGCTCAGTGTTATCCGTATGTGTGAACGGCAGGTTCCAGGTCGCTCAGATCCCAGAAATGAAGTCATCTTCAAAGGAAGCACCTCAGCCGGAATCGAGTGACACCGACTCTATGGACAGCAGTCAGACGGAGCCGGCGGAGGAGCGATCGCTGCTGGGCGTGTCCTCATCCTCTCACTCCGCCTCCGCAAAGGTCAGACAGGAAGTGAATGACTACACATATTTTAAATATATAATACATCCTTTCGACTGGAGTTTGGGTTTCCGTCCTTCATGTTCATTGTGTAAAGCCGTGCATAAACATCCCCACAGGAAGTCATGCATTTGTCATCAGCACTTGAATGGGAAACACTCAGTATAATGGTCATTTCTTTAGTCACAGTTGATTGTAGGTCTCAGTGTTTTAGACTTAGACACCACAGGCAAAACCATTGCATTCATTTAAAGTTTTTGGGCTGTTTGGCTTTCCATAATGTGTTGTTGTTTCAGAGTAGTGCATGAAAACATCCCAAAAACATGTTTATTTGCTGCACTGTATATTTTTGGGTCTATAGATTGCACTTACAATGTGTGTGTGTCTGTGCCTTGCACTCCTACTATTGCACGGATCAAATGTCCCCTCAAGTATAGCAATACCAGTAAAATTTGACCTTGTGGGGACATTTTTCTTTGGTCCCCATGAAGAAAACAGCTAAATATTGGAAAAAATAACATAGCAATATTTGTTTATTCTGCATTATATAATGCGATATGAATATAATATGTGTATGTGTTTTTCTGACATGTCAGGACAGAAGTCTGTATAATGACACAGGTATTGCAAGAAGGTAGTGAATAATGAGGACATTGCTGATACTCTCATTTCCCAAAAAGCTTATAATTAATACAGAATGGCTTTTTTTTTAGAAAGTAAAAGTGTACACAGTTTCTTGTAAGGGGTGGGTTTAGGGTTAGGGTGGGGTTAGGGTAATAGAAAATACAGTTTATACGGTATAAAAACAATGGAAGCCTATGTAATGTCCCCACAATGCACAATGTGTGTGTGTACATTTAATTCAGTAGCACTTACACAAAGTTTTACACTTAGACTAATAATTATATTCTAAAGGTTTTTATAAATATTGTATATGTTATATGTATGTTTTCATGTGTATTAATATATATATATATGAAATATATCATATGAAGCATAGTTGTATATAATATTTTTTAATTATGGTGCATAATTATTCATAATTATATATTATTCTTTTAATTATTCTGGGTTTTTTGGTGCTGATGGTATTTTCTAAAGTGCATTTTTGAATACAACAATTCAGAAAAACATCATAATATATAGTAGTAATATAGTTTCAGGGGGCTCAGTGATTAGCACTGCAAGAAGAACGCTGGTTTGAGTCCCGACTAGGTCAGTTGGCATTTCTGTGTTTGCATGTTCTCCCCGTGTTCGTGTGGGTTTCCTCCGGGTGCTCCGGTTTCCCCCACAGTCCAAACACTTGGGCTATAAGTGAATTGAATAAACTAAATTGGCCGTAGTGTATAAGTGTGTGTCAATGTGAGAGTGTATGGGTGTTTTCCAGTACTGGGTTGCAGCTGGACGGGCATTAGCTGGGTAAAACATACGCTGGATAACTTGGCGGGTCATTCCGCTGTGGAGACCCCTGATAAATAAAGGGAATAAGCTGAAGGAAAATGAATGAATGAATATAGTATCAATTTATATTTTAATAATCAGTCAATTTGGGAGGTATATTGATGTCTATGACTCATTTTACTAGCCCATTTCCCTGTAGTGGTTTGCCTTAATCAGAATAGTTGCTGAGTTTGAGTGAATGGCGGTCAGTGTTCGTTTCCTGACACAACAGTTTGCCGTCTTACATAAGTATTTGTGTGGCGGTGGACTAAAGGCTTCACATTGACTATCAATAGCTGCTGGGATTTACAGAAATACCTCAAGGCTTCGCTTCATGATTTATTTTCCAGCTGCTTTTGACATTTAACCCTCTGTGGCCTCGTGGCGTCTATAAATGACACACAGAGCAATACTGGATAATTCATTTTTCTAAATGTCTTGTGGGTTTTGTTTTATTTAATCGCAGTTTCACTTTCATTAACATGATGTGATTAATAGGGCCAAACACAAAGATTATTTAAGGTCAGCATAGTTACAAATTTGATGCATTTATTGTACAGAATATTTGCTGTTAAAAATAACTTATCTAAATATTTCAATATATCATTTAACTTTTAATTCATTCATATGATTTAAAGCAGGATTGACTGAATTACAAAATCATATTTCAGGATTCATATTATTGATAGAAAAGACTAGTATTTATTTCAAATATAGTTTGTATTGTAATGCTAAAATAATTGTAATGTCACTTTTTATCAACTGTAAGTGTTCTCGCTGAATAAAAGTATTCATTTTGTAAAAGAACTAAAAGCATACACTTTTGATCAGTAGTTTAAGTGCAAAAATGCTATTTATATAATAACATTATATTGATAGTTTAAGTGATTGTGCACATTGATGTATATTTTATGTAGAAATGTGACTACAATTTATGAATATTTTTTATTATTAATTAAGTAAAATTATTAATAACCACAATAATATAATATAATTTAATATAACACAATGTATGTTGATTGTTTAAGTGATTTTGCATATTGATATATATTTCATGTAGAATAAAATGTGACTTTAAATAATTGATATTCTTATTAATAATTAAATCAAATTATTAAAAAACACAATAATATATAATATAATGCAATATAATATAACATAACAAAACATAACATAATATAACATAGCATATTATAACGCAATATAATATGATATAATATAATATAATATAATATAATATGATATAATATAATATAATAAATATAATATAATATAATATAATATAACATAATATGATATAATATAATCAATATAACACAATATAATATAATAAATATAATATAATATAATATAAAATAAAATAATATAATATAATGTAATATAACACAAAATAATATAATGTAATATAATATAATATAATGTAATATAACACAAAATAATATAATATAATGTAATATAATATTATATAATCAATATAATATAATATAATATAATGTAATATAACACAAAATAATGTAATATAATATAATATAATCAATATAATATAATATAATATAATGCAATATAATATAATATATTGTAATATAACACAAAATAATATAATATAATGTAATATAATATAATATAATGTATTATAACACAAAATAATATAATATAATATAATATAATGTAATATAACACAAAATAATATAATATAATGTAATATAATATAATATAATATAATGTAATATAACACAAAATAATATAATATAATGTAATATAATATAATATATTATAATGTAATATAACACAATATAATATAATATAATGTAATATAATATAATATAATATAATATAATATAACACAAAATAATATAATATAATATAATGTAATATAATATAATATAATATAATATAATATAACACAAAATAATATAATATAATATAATGTAATATAATATAATATAATATAATATAATATAATATAACACAAAATAATATAATATAAAATAATATAATCAATATAATATAATATAATACAACACAATATGACACAGTTTATTTGTCACATTACAAAAAAAACTAACAAATGTGAGCCTGTTTTTTTTGTTTGTTTTTTGTTGTTGTTGTGCTCCACTCACCTTCTTTCCTCTTCCTGTCAGAGCTGGAGTCATTTTTTCCACTACTTCACTTCATGTCAACCCAGTCAGGATGAAATGATAATTATTCAGCGCCCTCTAGTGGCCATAAAACGCTTTTGCATTGTTTTGTTCATCAACTTTCTGTGTAGCCCCTTCATAATCCGTGACTAAACTCTCCACTCCTTTTCTTCTCTTTCTCAGATGAACTTTTGAATGGTTTATCAGAGCACATCCACTGACAGGACGGACCTTCGTGCGGATGACATCATCAGAAGGCGACCAATCAGGCCAGAGATGTGACGTGATGTCAGTATTCAAGACCTCGAGGAGCTTTGAACTCGTATTTATTGCTTAAGTCATCGAACTATTTTATTAAAGAAGGATAAGCAGACAGCATGTGTGCTTCCACAAGACACTACAAAGAGGTTCAGTGCCCTCTACTGCTGATCGATACACTGCACAATCAAAAACAGCACTCAGAACAAGCGACTGCGTCCCAAATCACACTTTCCACACTAGATAGTGAGCGAAAAAACAGTAGGTGACCGGAGGAGTGTATTTGAGTTTACAGTATGAGTATACTAAAGGCTGGTGAGATAATATTAAAATAAGGACCTACTCAAGAAAGTCTGCAATTTTGGACACCGCCATTCTCTCCATTTAGAAAATATTAAGAAGTATTATTGCAAACTAGTTTGATTTACATCTCTTACATTTTATTATTATTATTATTATTTTTATTGTAGTTTTGTGTTTTAGTATTTAAAGTTTTCAATGAGTTGAATATGTACAGTCATCCTCAAACGTTTGCACCTTGTTTTATTATGAATAATGAATAAAAGAAAACATGCAAAAATATGCAGTTGGCGATTAATTGTATACTAATTTTATTAATTATATATATATATATATATATATATATATATATATATATATATATATATATATATATATATATATATATATATATATATATGAATATATATACAATTAAAGACTTTTCATATATATAATATAAAGTCTTGTCACCTATCCAAGTTTTTTTTGGCCTTTTTTTGATAGGACAGTATTTAGACAGGAAGTGAAGTTGGAGAGAGAGTGAGAAGGGGGGGGGGGTGTCCTTAAGCTGGGATTCGAACTCAGGACACCTTGACGTGCTACTGCAACATATGTTGACACGCTAACCACTAGGCTATTGCGGCAATCTATCCAAGTTTTAGGAACAACAAATAATAACTTGACTTCCAGTTGATCATTTGGTATCAGAAGTGGCTTATATGAAAGGCAAAGGCCTCTAGATTACACTTATTTTAGCAAAATAAAATATAATCATGCCTTGATTATTAATGATTTTATTAGGACAGTAAGGTCTGGCTTTGCTTAGAAAAAAGTCTTGTCAATGAACAGAAATAATGTACAGTATAGAATATAAAGTCATGCTGCAGTGGAAACAGAACATGCTCAATAATGTTCATGTCTGGCGACTGGGCTGGCCAATCCTGGAGCACCTTGACCTTCTCTGCTTTCAGGAACTTTGATGTGGAGGCTGAAAACTTCTGTTTTCTATTTTTTTTTAAATATATTTATTATCTGTTTTATGTCCTGTCTCTGTTATCCTGTTGCACTGTAGAAGCTCTGTCACCAAAACAAATTCCTCGTATGTGTGAACATCCCTGGCAATAAAGCTCTTTCTGATTCTGAAGTATGAGACGGAGCGCTATCCTGCTGAAGAATTTGCCCTCTCCTGTGGTTTCTAATGTAATGGGCAGCACAAATGTCTTGATAGCTCAGGCTGTTGATGTTGCCATCCACTCTGCAGATCTCTCTCACGCTCCCATATTGAATGTCACCCCAAACCATGATTTTTCCTTCACCAAATTTGACTGATTTCTGTGAGAATCTTGGCTCCATGCAGGTTCCAGTAGGTCTTCTGCAGTATTTGTGATGATTGGGATGCAGTTCAACAGATGATTCATCAGAAAAATCTACCTTCTGACACTTTACCAAATGATCAACTAGAAGTCAAGTTATTATTTGTTACTCTTACAACTGAGATCAATGACAAGACTTTTGTCAGGTAGTGTAGTATATGAAAAATCTTAAATCACTTAAGAGATTGTGTTGTTTTCTGCAAAAATCTATATAAAAATAATAAAAAGCTGTATAAATATAAGAAGTGTGTTGGGTGGTTCAGGAATGTAACTTTGTTTTCCCTTTAATTAAGTTTATATTTCTGACTCCAGTGGCATATATATTTTCTTGTTTAACCAATAACTTAAATTTTCACTTATACTTAATAATTTGTCATACAACATAGTAATAATGTCACTTTGCTTCTCAGGTACTTATTCAGCATGTTTGGGCATTTATATTGGAAAACCTCATAAACAAATTGAGTAAGATTATGTTTGCAGTGTATTTTGTTAGGGCAGCATAGTGACTTAGTGGTTAGTGATGTCGCCTCACAGCAAGAAAGGTACTGGTTCGAGTCTCGGCTGCACTCTGTGTGGAGTTTGCATGTTCTCCCCGTGTTGGCGTGGGTTTCCTCCTGGTTCTCCGGTTTCACCCCACAGTCCAAACACATGCACTATAGGGGAATTGAATAAGCTAAATTGCGTATGAGTGTGTCAGTAGTGTGTAAATGAATGTTTGAAATGGGTTGCATCTGGAAGGGCATCCGCTGTGTAAAACATATGCTGGATAAATTGGTGGTTCATTCCGCTGTGGTGACCCCTTATAAATAAGGGACTAAGCTGAAGGGAAATGAATGAGTGAATGTATTTTGTTATATATTAATTTATTGGTATTATATCATGCAGTTCGCACTATCGTGCCTCATATATCTAAACAGAACAGGATATTTCACAATTATATTTACTTAAGCAAAGATGGTTTACACACGTTCACCAACTAAAATATTTGCTAAGAGGCTGAATTATTTTTCCGATGTTTAAGTTGCATGTCTTGAGGCACAAACCATAAATATGTGAATGTCATGTTATACCGCATTATATGATTCGAGTTCATCATATTATCTATAAACAAGCTCCACTAATGACTAGCAAACTCTTTTAGTTCTTTATCTGATCTGTTGTTTGCTCGTTTTAGACTCACTGTCAAATTATTAGCTCGGAAAGTGTGCTTGAGTGTCTTTATGTAAATAAATGCAGCTTGGTTTGGTTTTTCTCATCGAATGTAATGACATTCACATATTTTAACCTCCTAGGGCTTGAGTGTCCACATACTTAGCGGCTATTTACTTAAGTGGTTATTTAAAATACTTTCAATGCTTTATATTCTGTTACAGACATACAGTGTCATCCTGCAACTGTTTTGCAGCGTATGAAATGTCCCAAACCCTATTTTTAACTGTCCAAAATGGGAAAAAATGTAGTTTTTACTCTCTGATAGTCAAAGCAAGTGCAAAAAAAAATTCTATGTTAAATATGCATTAAAAAACATTCAGGAAAACTTGTTTGATGTAAATTTGGACCACGAGTCCACATATATGGACATCATTTTTCTCTAAAAGTACATCATATCAGTCGGCGCCAATAGCCTAGTGGTTAGTGCGTCGACATTTAGCACCCAGGCGCTCGTGGCGATCCCAGTTTGATTCCCGGCTCTAGGTCCTTTCCGATCGTTCCCCACTCTCTGCTCCCCACACTTTCCTGTCTGTTAATCTCCACTGTCCTATCATTAAAGGTGAAAACCCCTAAAAACAATTATAAAAAGTACATCATATCAGAAGATGATACTTAGATTTTTATTCTAATTAAAGAGAAGAAAAAATGCATGTAAAAATACACCTTGGACCTGAAGAGGTTATAGTGTGACAAAAGGTGTCCTGTACTGTTGGGGGTCGGTGTGTGACAAAAGGTATCCTGTACTGTTGGGGGTCGGTGTGTGACAAAAGGTGTAATGTACTGTTGGGGGTTGGTGTGTGTATTTCATATTTCTATTTTGCATTTAAATAAAAACATCAGGTGACTATTGTCCCACAGTGTAAACCATAGGTCTCAAACTCAATTCCTGGAGGGCCGCAACTCTGCGACTCTTTTCTCCAACTCTAATCAAACACAGCTGATCTAGTAGTGTCTAGTAGTCTAGAGCACCTTGGCTGTTTCTCAATATGCGTTCTTGTGTCCTTGTGTTCTCGTGTAACGTCATCATCAGCTGCCAAAGTTCAGTTCCAATACTCAAGACCGCAAGAATGGAGGACGCGTGAAACTTCCCGGATGTGATCTTGATATCGAGGACGCACCAATGCAGACTTGAGCACCGAACTCCCTCTAGAAGTCTCAGAAGTCATTGTGACTGGAGGAGGGAAGCGCAGCATTTTATTTAGATTTATTATTAAAGTTTAGAGACATCACTTATTTACCTCAGGAGTTTCCCTAAATGAAACGGTAAAAGTAAACATGACCATGGACATCTTAATAAAGGAATGAACACATTAAGGGTGTTTGTTTGCTGAAATTAGTATTAAAATCTGTTTTATTTATAGTGTGCAACGAATATTTATAATGTTTTTATGCAGAGTATATATTTTGAAAAGGGGAAAACAATAAATCGTGTATGAATGCTGTAATGTTTAAATAATTTTCGTGAAGGTCACGTGACCATCAGGAAGAACGCAGCATCTCATTTCTCACAGGACGCGTTTCTCTGTTCTCGTGGTCTCCCGAGTTCGTTCTTCCGAGGACACCTGGCAAGACCGGTCTCCACAAGAACGCAAGTCCGTTCTCTGCATTCTTGGAATTGAGAAACAGCTCTTGATTAGTTGGATCAGCTGTGTTTGATTAGGGTTGGAGCAAAACTGTGCAGAGCTGCGGCCCACGAGGAATTGAGTTTGAGACCTATGGTGTAAACAGTATAGAAATAACAACAGCACAATTGATTAGAAAATGGGCGGGATGGTGGCTCAGTGGTTAGCACTGTCACCTCACAGCAAGAAGGATGCTGGCCAGCTTGGCCAGTTGGCGTTTCTGTGTGGAGTTTGTTCTGGTTTCCCCCACATGACTAGGACACTCTAGGACTATAAGACGCGCACTATTGGTGAGTTGAGTAAACTTGGCCGTAGTGATGTCAAACTCCTGGAGGGTCGCAGCTCGGCACAGTTTAGTTCCAACCCTTATTAAACACACCTGATCAAACTAATTGAGTCCTTCAGGCTTGTTTGAAACCTGCTGGTAAGTATGTTAAAGCAGGACTGGAACTAAACTGTGCAGAGCTGCGGCCCTCCAGGATCTGAGTTTGACACCCTTGCTGTAGTGTATAAGTGTGTATGGGTGTTTCCCAGTACTGGGTTGCGACGGGAAAGGCATCCGCTGCGTAAAACATATGCTAAACCGAAGAAAAATGAATGTATGATTAGAAAATGCATTTTCAGGCATTCACAACCTTTTGATTACGAAAGTATGATGTAATATCTCATATATTAGCAAAGACTCAATCAGGTTATTTTGCACCATCACCTTCAGCTCTCCAGCTTGATTGGCTTTGTTTAGTTATATAATAGGTAAGTCCTAAACGTGAATCAGAAAGCTCACTTTAAATCGTAGGATATAATAAGATCATTTTATTTCTGTTAGGCTAAAAAGTCAGCCATTAGAGATCACACTTGGGAAACCAAAGTGGGCAATGCTAATGATAAAAGATCATTAATGAAAGTTTTCTATTGTCCATCAGTGTTTTTCTGTGATAGCCTAAATTGAAATGCATTAGTTGCTTATTTTAATGTGCTTTCAGTGTTGACTGATAAAATCATGACTAAACAGAATAAAATGACTTCACTTATATAATAAAATAATTCACTTCAGTAGGCTATTTAGAAAACAATATTTAATATTTTCAGTTATTTCAATTGCTCTTAGGAAAATGTCCTATTTACATCCCTCCAAAGTTATAAAACAAGTTTATTTTGTCGAATTATACATTTGCTGTGTCCCAATTCGCATACTTATACTACAACCTAAAAGTATGTGCTTTTTTTAGGAAGGAGAAGTGCACACTTTTGAGTGTGTAACAAGAGGATGCAAGCTTTTGGGATCATACTACCCCAAGTATAGTAAACCATACGGGAACCTTTGGCATACTCTTTTCAACATACTACGATTTGGGACATACTAATTCTACTTTCAAATATTATTTAGGACAGATAGTATGCGAATTGAGATGCAGCATAATTCTCAGTGTCATCACGCGTTTTTTTTCTTCTTCTTCACATATTCGTTCTTTCTACCGCGCTTTTTTGCAAGCCTACTCCGCTCTGATTGGTCAGCAGGCCATCCAGACTTTACTCTGATTGGTCAGACCGCCGTGATAGAAACGTCTGTTACTTGTAAATAAAATTTACCTCAGGATGCTTGCTTTCTTTTCTCGTTGCTTGTAAATACTGTAAAAAAATTAACCTGACCCCGAACAGGACAAATATTTTGTTAACAAGCTAGTAAAGAACTAACTTAGTCAGTTTAGCAACCCAAACCACTGACAACAAGACTTGAGCAAGAAGTTTCCAAATGGTAAGTTCAAACTTTGTGGCACTTTATGTTGTAGTTATGTAATTCACCACCATTATTAATGTCAAATACTACAGAATACACTTTTAACACCTTAAGACCTTAAAAAGGCTTTGTTAATGAGCCCATTCCTATGATTAAGGTTGCAAGGGCTAACTTAAGTGATCAAAAATGCACCTGTAAGTTATAGAAAGACAACAAATATTACGATTAAATGTGTATATGAAGGAAAATTTCATTACATTTAGGTCTGCACGTATTTTGTTTGTACTTGTAGCTTGCTGCAGCGGTGAGAATAATAACCAATCACACACATTTATGTTGAGTTTTGGAACGCGGTAGCCAATCAGATGCGTTTAAATTAGTCGCTGATGTTTTATTGAGTCCACGCGAGCTCACCGGCCAATGACAAACAACAAGAGCAAAACCGCTTAATTTTAAGAAGGGAAGTGTTAGAAAAACACAACATGGACACTTTAAGAATGTTTAAACAATACAAAATATACTGAGAGCCCATGTATGAGAGGAATTGTTCATTTTGGCTTGCATTCAGATGTATATACATCATATTTCCATGGAAGTTATGTATTTCAACGCACAGATGCAACAGAAGCAAGAAGCTACTAGATATGAATGAGTCAGAGGATGTGCTGCTGTACTTACTACTACTGAACTGGAGGGATTTACTGCTAAAATAGTTTTACAGACTTTGATAGTGAAAGTATTGCCTTCAATGGAAGTTTCATCACAACATACTGAGGTAATTGAATCATATATAATGAAATATGCATATGTATTTCGTAATTTCCCGTTTCCACTGTATTATTTGTTTTCCCAATTGTGTTTGTAACTGAGTAAGTAATGATAGGCAAGCATAACATTTGTCTTTTGTTACTGACACTCACAATTTATATAAAGAGAGTATTTTGTACATGTATGCTTAATACAACATATGAAATGAATACCCATAGTGAGAGACACATTTTTCTTACATGAATAAACTTGATGACAAGGTAAAGTAAAACTCAGCTTTACAAAGATTTGCTTTCATATATCATTATAATGTTTATTTATATTGTTGAAATAAATACATTTACTGCAGTATTTGAGATCTGGATATTCATTACATTTCTTTATTTCTATATCTTTTTATAGGCTTAAGTGCAATAGGACTGGACAATGCATTGAATATTCACCATACTCTAGCTATTCAGGTAAAAAAAAATACTACCATCCTCAAGTTTAAATGAATTAATACAGTAAAACAGTCAATAAGATATTATTACAATTTAAACTAACTATTTTCTTTTTGAATGTATTTTAAAATAGGGCTGCACGATATTGGAAAAGTCTGACTGTTATGAAGCGGACAGGAGACAGAGGTAAGGAAACGTTAGGGTGTTTATTAAATGACAACAAGGAGCACATGAAGGATAGCCAGGAGGATCAGGAATGATGTTGGGGTCTTTTCCTCCGTGGCTGGGTAACAGGAATACACGAGGATGGACAGCACACACCAGATACAGCTGACAGAGGATGACACAGACTTGGAAGGACTGGAAGACAGGACGATTCGGGAGGACCAGGAAGACTAGGAGGAATACAAAGAGAACAGGTAAGTAAATCGTTTGTTTTAGCTGAGGATGACTACGCTGAGTGGTCGCTCAGTTGTCCGCTTTCGTCGAGACGAGCCCGGACAATGAGCGACTGGAGTGCTGTGCTTTTATCTGGTGCTCGTGAATGTGATGCAGCTGTGTGCTCATTAGAAGTCAGGTGATGGTGATCTTCGTGAGTGGGGGTCGTGAGAGCCTGACCAATCCATGACAGTACCCCCCTCCCCAGGGCCCGCTCCTGAGGGCCGACACCTCCGACGCCGTGGTGGTCTCCCTCTGCCTCTAGGCGCTGGGAACTCAGGGTGGCTCTCATGAAACTCCACCATGAGACTAGGATCGAGAATATCAGCTCTGGGAACCCATGTCCTTTCTTCGGGGCCGTACCCTTCCCAGTCCACCAGGTACTCCAACTGGCCACCACGACGTCGGGAACGCAAGATCTCCTTCACTGCGTAGACGGCTCCTTCTTCTAGGAGCAGTGGAGGAGGGGGTTCCTCTTCGTGGTCAGGCTCTGTGGAGGGAAGAACAGGATCGTGATAGGGTTTCAGGAGTGATACGTGGAATGTAGGGTGAATACGGTAGTGAGAGGGTAATTGCAGTTTGTAGGTGACGGGGTTAACCTGTTCCACGATGGTGAAGGGACCAACAAATCGGGGACTTAACTTGCGAGAGGGCAGTCGCATGCGTATGTCCCGGGTGGATAGCCACACCTTTTGTCCGGGTGTGTATCTGGGTTCTTCAGACCTTCTCCTATCGGCGGTTACCTTGCTTCGACGGACTGCCCTCTGCAGATGTTGATGAGCCTCGTCCCAGACTCTCTCGCTCTCCCGGAACCAGTGATCCACTGCGGGGACATCAGATGGTTCGCCATCCCAGGGAAAGAGCGGTGGTTGGAAGCCCAGGACGCACTGGAATGGCGTGAGTCCGGTGGAGGGTTGCCGCAGTGAATTTTGGGCATATTCTGCCCAGCCCAAATACTGGCTCCAGGAGTTCTGGTGACCACTGCAGAAGGTCCTCAGGAACCGTCCCACCTCCTGAATCTTCCTCTCTGTCTGCCCGTTGGTTTGGGGATGATATCCAGAAGAGAGGCTGACGGCCACACCTAGGAGCTTGAAGAAGGCTTTCCATAGACGTGAGATGAACTGTGGACCTCTGTCCGACACAATATCTTCTGGAATACCAAATGACCTGAAGACTTGATTAAAGATATTGTCGGCAGTTTCAAAGGCTGTGGGAAGACCTTTCAGAGGGATTAGTTTGACAAACTTTGAGAATCTATCTACTATGACTAGAATACAGGTATTACCTTCTGACGAAGGGAGGTCAGTGATAAAGTCCACTCCTAGGTGTGACCAGGGACGGTTCGGAATCGGCAAGGGATGGAGCTTTCCAGCGGGTAGATGACGTGGGCTCTTGGATTGGGCACAGTCCTTACAGCCCTGAACATATTGCCTCACATCCCTTGCCATGTTTGGCCACCAGAATCGTTGGGATACTAGCGAGAGAGTATTGTTGATCCCTGGATGTCCAGTGCCTAGCGAGGTATGTAAGGAGTGGATCAGATCTACCCGGTGTTCAGGTGGTATGAACTGCCGATGAGGAGGGCATCCCGGCGGAGCAGGGGCTTCCGGAGTGGCAACGACTGGAGGAGCGTTCCAGGTGATCGGACAAATGGAGATGTGTTCGGGAAGAATCTTCGTTGGGAGTTCTTCATGATCGTGATGCTCGTGTAAACGAGAGAGAGCGTCTGCTCTTAGATTCTTGGGTCCTGGACGATAGGAAATGGAGAAATCAAAACGTGAGAAGAAAAGTGACCATCTGGCTTGACGTGGACATAGTCTCTTGGCCTCTTTGATGTATTGGAGGTTTTTGTGATCTGTGATCACCTGGAACGGATGTTTGGCTCCCTCCAACCAGTGACGCCACTCCTCCAAGGCTAGCTTGATTGCTAGAAGCTCCCTGTCTCCTATGCTGTAATTCTGCTCCGCCGGGCTCAACTTCCGAGAGAAATAGGCACAGGGATGCAGTCGGGGCGGTGTATCATGATGTTGAGATAATACTGCCCCGACGCCGGTGGTGGATGCGTCCACTTCCACCACGAAAGGAAGATTTGGGTCAGGATGAGTCAGGAGTGGGGCCCTTGTGAACTCCTTCTTAAGAAGGCGGAAGGCTGCGGCTGCTTCTTTGGTCCACTCCAGTCCTTTGGGTTTACCCTTGAGGAGATTAGTGAGAGGTGATGTAATCCTGCTGTAGTCCTTGATAAACCGTCTATAAAAGTTAGCAAACCCAAGAAACCTCTGGAGCTCCTTAATGGAAGTGGGTTCTGACCAGGATAGAACAGCCTCAATTTTCTTCCCATCCATACGTATACCGGTTTGGTCAATGATGTATCCCAAGAAATGAATCGACTTCTGGTGGAATGAGCATTTCTCCGCTTTGAGGTAGAGGTGATGTTCTCTCAATGTGTGTAGGACCTCCGCAACGTGTTGGCGATGTTCGGCCTCACTCCGGGAGTAAATGAGGATGTCATCTATGTACACTATTACACAGTGGTGAAGAAACTCCCGGAGGACTTCATGAATGAAGTTTTGGAATACGGAGGGGGCGTTGACCAGACCGTAAGGCATGACCTCATATTCATAGTGGCCAGTAGGGGTCACGAATGCTGTCTTCCATTGGTCCCCCTCACGTATTCTTATCAGATTATACGCGCTGCGGAGGTCCAATTTAGTGAAGACTTTAGCTTCTCGGAGCTGTTCCAAAGCGGCTGGTACCAGAGGAAGGGGATATCGGTATTTTACTGTACCGTTATTTAGGACCCTGTAGTCGATGCATGGACGCAGCCCTCCGTCCTTCTTGGCCACAAAGAAGAAGCTTGAGGCGGCTGGTGATTTTGAGTGACGTATGTACCCCTGACTCAGAGCTTCCCTTATGTAATCTTCCATTGCCTGATTCTCTGGAAGCGAGAGCGGGTAGATCCTACCTCTTGGCAACTGGGCATCTGGAACTAGGTCGATCGCGCAGTCCCATGGCCGATGCGGCGGTAGCTGGGAAGCTCTCTTGGGGCAGAAGACATCATGAAAGGAGCTGTACTCCTTAGGAATGTGGATAGACTGCTTCTCAGGAGGGCTCTCGACCGATGTTGCAAACAAAGAAATGGGGTTCCGACCTTGAAGAGGGAGATTTGGAAAACAGGCAGGTGTACATCCAGATCCCCATTTCTTTATCTCTCCTGTGCCCCAAGAGATGATGGGATCGTGCTTCACCAGCCACGGGCGCCCTAGAATGATGTCCATATTTGCACCCTCCAGAACCAGAAATTGAATCCTCTCTTGATGTAACAACCCCACTTGAAGAAGGATGTCTTCGCATTGTCGATGGATACGGGTCGAAGATCGAGTGCACTGGGTTATCGGTTGTATCTG
Organism: Danio aesculapii; assembly: GCF_903798145.1. Taxonomy (NCBI): domain Eukaryota; kingdom Metazoa; phylum Chordata; class Actinopteri; order Cypriniformes; family Danionidae; genus Danio; species Danio aesculapii. The sequence goes on along the minus strand of NC_079452.1, from coordinate 28,813,738 downwards.
GTATATATGCGAGGACGCCTCAGTACGGAGGTGGAGTTGACGACAGAGGGATTGGGAGATGAAGTTCCCTGCTGACCCGGAGTCGATGAGGGCTGTGACAAGGAGAGAAATAGAGGCAGTAGTTATTTGTACGGTGGTAGTAAGTGGTTTACATTGTTCAATATTCGTACTGAATACACTCACTGAAGTCCGAATGGGACGAAGGGGACACTCCATACGGGTGTGTCCACTGACACCGCAGTATAGACACAGACCCCGGGTCAGCCTCCTCTGTCGTTCCGCTGATGTCAGTCTTCCAGACTCTATTATCATGGGTTCTGGTTCTGGAGAGGCTGTTGACTCAGGCGATTGGAGGAGTGCAGACGAGGGGGTGATGGTGTCCTGTTGATAGGAACGGAGACGATCGGAACATCGGAGAGAATGTTGGATGAATCTCTCCAGACCCATTGTATCATCTAATGTGGCCAGTTGGATTCGGAGAGTGGGTTCCAAGCCGAGCCGGTACGTGGTCAACAACGATCTCTCATTCCATCCACTTGCAGCTGCTAGAGTGCGAAACCGGAGAGCATATTCCTGTGTAGATAGAGTACCTTGCTTTAGATGATACAGCTGCTCTCCAGCGGCTACTTCCCCATCAGAACGTCCAAACACCTCTTTGAAATACTCCGTGAAGGTAGTGATGGAATTCATGACCGGCCCGGCTTGGTTCCAGATCGTCTCAGCCCATTTAAGTGCAGGTCCAGAGAGTAGAGATACGATGTAGGCGATCTTCGACTTATCTGTGGGATATAGAGAAGGTTGCATTTCGAATATGAGGGAACATTGTAACAGAAAACCATTGCACTCCCCCGCTCCGCCTGAGTAGGGCGCTGGTCGGGCCATGGGACTGGAAGGAAGGGCCGAAGAAGAAACTGTGGAGGCGGAAGTGCTCGGTGCTGGTGGTGCGTTGGAAAGTGGAGCTGGTGGCTGTAGAATCCGCTTCAACTGGTCCACCAGCTCTTGAAGGTGATCGGGGGTGCTCATGTTGTCGTCGTTATGGGTCCGGGCTTCTGTTATGAAGCGGACAGGAGACAGAGGTAAGGAAACGTTAGGGTGTTTATTAAATGACAACAAGGAGCACATGAAGGATAGCCAGGAGGATCAGGAATGATGTTGGGGTCTTTTCCTCCGTGGCTGGGTAACAGGAATACACGAGGATGGACAGCACACACCAGATACAGCTGACAGAGGATGACACAGACTTGGAAGGACTGGAAGACAGGACGATTCGGGAGGACCAGGAAGACTAGGAGGAATACAAAGAGAACAGGTAAGTAAATCGTTTGTTTTAGCTGAGGATGACTACGCTGAGTGGTCGCTCAGTTGTCCGCTTTCGTCGAGACGAGCCCGGACAATGAGCGACTGGAGTGCTGTGCTTTTATCTGGTGCTCGTGAATGTGATGCAGCTGTGTGCTCATTAGAAGTCAGGTGATGGTGATCTTCGTGAGTGGGGGTCGTGAGAGCCTGACCAATCCATGACACTGACATTGCGATATTTTTTTTTCTTCTGCGATATATGTTGCGATATGAATACAGTTTCACTAGAAATAAAGAAATCATTCATTAGGATTGATTGGGGGATTTTCCAAAGGGTGTAAATTATGTATAAACAATAATAAACAAATTGCAAGCAAAATAATTACAATAGAGCCGTGAAATAATCAAATAAACTGCTTTTCCAGAGAGTCAAAGAATATTCAGATATGGAAATTAAATAATGTAATGTAAAATAACACTGTATAGTCTTCATTGTATTGAAAATGAAGCACCCGAATGCTCTAAACTCTCTTGAAATGCCTTTAAAACACATGCAACTGATAAACTTTCACTCTGTTATGGTTCTACTTTACAGTGATTCCACAAACGCATGTATTCTCAACTGTTGTGCTGATCAACTATAATCCCAACTCAACGTTGCATATCCGGCAATGTGACTATTGCAGACACAAGCAAAAAACAGAAGTGTGCGCACATCAGACAATCTCAAAGACAGGTGCTCGATCAAAAAACAAACATTTGTAGAAAAAGATCCAAAGGAAATCGGCACACTGCCACTTTAGCTCTCAAAACTATTTTTAATATCACAACGATTCAACCAACATGGTCTTCATCAGGTAAAGCATTTCAAATGGAAGTACTCAAGAAATAGTGAAACAACTCTACACAGCACCTGCAGTCAATCATCACAGTCAGCCAACAAGCCAACAAACAGGAGCATTTACATACAATAATATACATATGACAATGAGATGCATACATACTATTACACAAAAGATTTAAAATACAGATCCAAATTTTAACTTTCTCGGAGTCATAGAGAGTATTCAATATATAAATATAGCGCATCACACCTGCACAAAATCACATCAATCAACCACAAGACCAGTGGACCTAGGGGAAAACAATTGTGTACACATATTTAGTGTAGAATATAAATACACTTACAAAAAGGATTTTAAATCAAAATCCATATTTAATCCTCTCGGGGATAAAGTATTGAGTGTGTAAATGTAAAACGCTTCCCTCTGTAAGAAAAGTCTGTCAATGTCCCCACCCCTCCTCGGCACCTTCACTTGTTCAATGCCGATATATCGTAATGTCGCAAGGTTATGTTTCGATGCATTAAAATGAACAGAAATAGGATTTCGTTGATCGTTTTATTGTATATTACTTCTGTGTTCAGCAATTCTTAATTTACCGATGTAGGCTAAACCACAAGGACATTTAATCATATAGATCACATTTTTTGTATTGCATGAAATCACGGCTTTAATTTTTAATTGCTTAACTGAATGGGGATGACTAAAAAACTGACATTTGGTTGTAAAATTACACTGCGCGCATTGACCACATCTATAATTACCTTCAGGGACTGAGAAAGGATTATCAGACTAGACACACACATTGCGATATACATGAAACGATACATTGCGCAGTCCTATTTTAAAATGTAGTTTATTATTAAGTATTCATCGATTAGTCTGCTAAATGACTAAATGTCATTGTCACTCGTTTGTGAAAAGGAAATGCATGTTCAAAAAAATGTAACAACAAAAAACAATTTGCTTTTCAATTAATTTACAATTTCACATATTTTAATATGAAAATCCACAGAAACTCACATCACATGCTATTCAGGACACACGATATACAGATTGTTACATGATATTCCCTAAAAATATTAGGAAATAAACATCGTATTTTATAAACAAAACATTTTTTTCCCTGCAACATATATACATAAAGTACAGTATAGACATACAAACATTATATACAGCTTTAGGTGAAAATATGTCCCTTTAAATTGATATAATTATTATTTTAACACACTGAATTTTTTCAGTTGAATGCCCTTTACATGCTACTTTAAATGTAGATAATTGTAGCTTTACTTCAGTTAAAAAAAAAAATGAAATTACTCACAGTCACAGCTAGAAGTCAAGTTAAAATATGTGTATACCCGTTAAGTGTGAATGGTGAACTGTCATACATTTTAGGCTGTATAGTTTGTATTGAGATTATTTTTTTTTAATTCAGTGGAAACGCCAGTCTGAATGAGGAGTGGTTTCATTCTAAGGGTGCTTTCACACCTGTAGAACGATTGTTTTGTTCTGAAACAGGGATTAAAATTGTTACAATGACTACATTTACATGGACATCAGTAATCAAATTATTTGCCTTAATCTGAATGAGGCAATAATATGATAAAGGTGTTTACATGTTTGAATGTTCCTTTCGTGATCTCGTTTTACATGTTATAGCACATAATTCGATTAACGTCATTGCGTCACCACAATATCCACATTTCCTCCGGAGTTTCATGTACTTTCAGGTTTTTGATTTTTAATTTGTCGACTTTAACTGCAGTTTGGCACGTTCACTTTCATTCAGGAATATTTCATGCATGCCCCCATGACAAACGAGAAATTGGGTGCGAGTATGAACTGCTGGAAGAGGGTAGTTTTAATGGAGTTTGATACCGCACGCCGTATGGGGGAAAAAAAGACACATTTCACAATGCAGGTGTCTGTGGTCCTTCACTGACTCAGTAGATGCAGAGAATAGTGTCAAACAGCCATGTGTGTATAGATAATCCTGTCACAAAATGTGATGAAAAGTCCTACACAATGATAATAGATCGATTGCGTTGTTAACATGTCTGTACTGCACTTCAATACTGTCACTTCACATGTCTTAATCCGATTTCTGTTTAGTTCGATTACGACTGTAGTCGGATTAAGGTCATCAAAAATCACATGGTTTACATGGTAGACTCTTAATTTCTTAATCGGATTATTGGTGTCCATGTAAACTTACTCATTGTTGTACTTTGTTCTTGGTGCGGTTAGCTTTCTTACAGCAAAGTTTCTAAATGGACCAAAATAGTTAAAACTGACTTGTTTTAACTATTTTGGTCCATTTAGAAACTTTGGTAAACTCTCCTCACATTGGTCAGAGTTCCACGGTTTGTTTTTCCGTCCTGCTCAGCTGCCATGTTAAATTATGAGGATGAGCAATAAGACATTATAAGTAAAAAGCTTTGCTTTAATTTTGAGCGGTGACACCCAAAGACATAGTCACCAAATATAAATCAGAGGTAAGACTTTGTCATTCATAGCCGTTGGCTTATGCATTACAGACTTTACATTATAGAGAGAAATAAAGGATAAACCAAGACTGCTATTCAGTCTATTTTCCTAACGGATAAACAGCTCTCGTTAATAGTTCAGCATGCGTATTTGCTTTCAAATACGTAACAGCTTTCGTATTTGACATGAAATACATATTTACCAGTAGGAATGACATCCCACCCTACTCATAATTCTCTCTTCACATAGCCGTATATGCCTATTACATACACTGTGATATAGCCTGGTTCATTAGTTTGTTGGATCGCATTGCTTTCTCACTAAGATTAAGGTTTTAACGGTATTACTACTTTTATCGGAATCAGAATCAGAATCAGAAAGAGCTTTATTGCCAGGTATGTTCACACATACTAGGAATTTGTTTTGGTGACAGAGCTTCTACAGTGCAACAGGATTACAGAGACAGGACAAAAAACAGATAATAAATATATTTAAAAAAATATAAGTAAGTAGTGAGTGCACAAATTGACAAGTGTATGTACAGTTATATTACTATATACAACGTTATATGTGCAGCTGTTATGTGCAAATTGGCATGTAAAGTGTGTTGTTAAATAAGTGTATATGTGTATAAAAGTGTATAGCAAGTAGTGATGTTGGTTCAACAATTATTGTCATCAAGTGTTCATGAGATGGATTGCCTGAGGGAAGAAACTGTTTCTGTGTCGGGCTGTTCTGGTGCGCAGTGCTCTGTAGCGTCGACCAGAAGGTAAAAGTTCAAAGAGGCAGTGTGCTGGGTGTGAGGGGTCCAGAGTGATTTTGGCAGCCCTTCTGCTCGCTCTGGATAAGTACAGTTCTTGGGGAGTAGGAAGGGTTGTACCAGTGATTCGCTCAGCAGTCCGAACTATTACCGAATTATACCACTTATCGGTACGGTACTTTAACGGTTGTGTTTTTGTTATGAAAAAACAAATTGAACAAAATTAACAACACTTTATTATTACGTTTTTAATATAAAATAAAACAAAACCAATAATCATGAAACAAAAAAATATTTTTTTTTCCTGTAAATGAATGCACAATGGTTTGAAGGAAAAGGACTTTCAGTTTTTAACCATTCTTCTGGAGAAAAATCAACATGTTTGCCTTTTCTGGCAGAAGTCGGGATCTTTCTTGATTTATTGTGCTCCCTGTAATTGAAAATGCCCTCTTTGAGTTGCAAAATGCAGTTAAATGAGATAATGTTTAAGATTTTTCATTACCACATCCACATAAATTATTTAACTGTATTTCGGAAGTTAACTGTGTTTTTTAATAGTTTTGGAGCATCTTGCAATGTAAACAATCAGTTTTTTTTATAATTTCTTAATATGCATAGTTTATTATTAGGCTATTCATAGGCTATATTTGTAAATACAGCTGATGTAAAAGCATTTTAATGTTTAAGATTTATTTTGGCTACTGCAGAAAAAAAATACTGTTTTCAGTGTAACCGAATGTGTGTGTTAAACCGAATGTGTGTGAGTGCACGTGCACAGCTGAAAACTGTGAAGGCTTTTATACTTAATTCCTCATGTGAGATTGCCAACTGTGCATACGAATATCAAATATTGCACATTAGAATAGGTTGGTTAAATAAATAATGCTACTGTAAGTAATGTTTATTCAGCAAAAATTCTCCAGTACCGATAGCAGAACCATCAACGCCAGAGCTTTTTTTTTTCCACATTTTTTTCCGCATCTGTTTACATTTACAGATATTACCAACATTGTGAACTTGCTGTATTATTACATTAAGCTTGTGTATATTTAAAAATTGACAGGAAAGAGATCAGTTGTCTTTCCATGAGCATTTATCAATTGTAAATACACACAAACCAATGTTAACCCAACTGTTAATGTGTGAAACGTCAGGATTCATCATAAACATTTGGTAGCATGACTAATCTATTTCAAAGTAGTTTCAGTACGTTGAGATGGATTTATTATAGTGTTGGCTTGATGTCTTTTTGATGCTTTTTCTGAAGCTCTGTCCTGCCATGAAGTAGAGGATTGGGTCAATGCAGCTGTTGAAACTGACCAGAGGCCGTGTGGCCTTGTAGACATTATTGGAAAGCCGTATTATGGTGCAGTTCGCTTGATCCTGGTAGCGGAGTGTGTAGTATATACTGCGGTTCACATGAAAGGGCAAGAAGCACAGCATGAACGCCAGAAGCACGATTATAATCATCTTTACAGACTTCTGCTTGGATCGCTGGGATGTTGGTCCATTGCCAACACCTGGTTCCCGAAGTTTCCTAACGATGAGGAAATTGCAGACCAACACGACCCCAAATGGCAGGATAAAGAGCAGGAGCATCACCACCGAGCTGTAGACCAGAAAATCATCGAAGAGCTCCTTGATAGTGGTGTCGTGACAGACCAGAACTTCTTTATTCAGTCTTGTCCTGGAGAAATAAAGAAGTGGGGATTGTAAGATGAGTATGATCACCCATATTCCCACAGAGATCCAACGAGCAAGACGGGCATTCATCCAGGATAAAGATCGCACCGGATGGCAGACGCCTATGAATCTGTGCACGCTGATGCAGCTGAGGAAGAGGATGCTTCCGTAGAGGTTCGTGTAGAAGAAAAAGCGAATGAATCTACACATCGGGTCACCAAATGGCCATGCGTTCGCACCAGCGTAGTAGTAGATGAGAAACGGAAGCGTGAGGATGTAGAGAGTGTCACAGGCGTTGAGATTGATCATGTAGATGGTGTTGGGTTTCCAGTGTTTGGTTCGAAATATTATGAAATACATGGCGGTGATGTTCAGTCCGAGGCCGAACACAAACACCAGACTGTAGCTTACCGGGAGGAGAATGTACTTGAAGTCTTCCTTTAAAGTACAACGGTAAATGTCAATGTCATTCGTTGATACAGTGGTGTTGTTCATTGCCATTCTGATCCAGATCTGTCTGAGAATAAGACAAAGAAAACATATTCATTCATTCATTCTTTTATTTTCCTTCGGCTTAGTCTCTATTTCAGAGGTCACCACAGTGGAATGAACCGTCAGCTATTCCAGTATATGTTTTATGCAGCGGATGCCCTTCCAGCCGCAACCCAGTACTGGGAAACACCCATACACACTTATTCTCACACACTCATACACTACGCCCAATTTAGTTTTATTCAATCCTCCTATAGCGCATGTGTTTGGACTGTGAGGGAAACTGGAGCACCCGGAAGAAACCCACGCCAACACAGGGAAAACATGTAAACTCCACACAGAAACTGGTCCAGCTGGGACTCAAACCAGCGACCTTCTTGCTGTGAGGCGACAGTGCTAATCTAAGCCACCGTGCCGCCCAACAAAACATATATATATATGTATATATATATATATATACAGTGTTGGGGAAAGTTACTTTAGAAAGTAATGCATTACAATATTGAGTTACTCCTCAAAAAAGTAACTAGTTGTGTTACTTAGTTACTTTTTTATGGTAAGTAATGCGTTACATAACTTTTTGTGTTACTTTTTAGTACCTGGCTGAGGCTTGATCTCTTTCAGAATTAGTATTTCTTTTTGTTTCTTCTTTTAAATAGAGGAACACTGCAATTAACAACATACCCTATAACCTTCACCTACATTTACACATAAAAATATATTTTAGGATAATGAAATCTGAGAACTTCCTGACTTTAGAGCTCTACATGCCGTATATACAGATTAGTGATTTATTTATCTTAAAATTACTGTCTATTGAGACGGTCACCTTTTCCTTTTCTTCGATGCGTTCAAAATAATGAACGCTTCCTCTCATTGACTCATTGAATGAATTCATTTAATTCATTTTTTAAAAGTTAATTAATTAAACTAAAAAGTAACTCACATTACATTTTCAAAAAACATAACTCAAATATTATTACTTTTTTTTTAAAGTAATGTTACTTTACTCGTTACTTGGAAAATTAATATTATTATGTAACTCACTCGTTACTTGTAATGTGTTACCCCAACACTGTGTGTATATATATATATATATATATATATATATATATATATATATATATATATATATATATATATATATATATATATATATATATATATATATATATATATATATATATATATATATGATGTTTAACAGAGCAGAGAAATTTTCACAGTATGTCTGATAATATTTTTCTTCTGGAGAAAGTCTTATTTGTTTTATTTCGGCTAGAATAAAAGCAGTTTTTAGTTTTTTTAAAACCCATTTTAAGGACAAAATTATTAGCCCCTTTTAGCAAGTTTTTTTTTTACAAACCATCATTATACAATAACTTGCCTAATTACCCTAACCTGCCTAGTTAACCTAATTAACCTAGTTAAGCCTTTAAATATAACTTTAAGCTGTATAGAAGTGTCTTGAACAATATCTAGTCAAATATTATTTACTGTCATCATGGCAAAGATCAAATAAATCAGTTATTAGAGATGAGTTATTAAAACTATTATGTTTAGAAATGTGTTGAAAAACTCTTCTCTCTGTTAAACAGAAATATATATATATATATATATATATATATATATATATATATATATATATATATATATATATAAAAACCTGGTCGTCCATAGTCTAATTAATAACATTTGCCCTGTTGATAAAGTTAAATGGAACAAGATATCACTGTGGATATCACTGTCTCATTTCCTAGATCACGCACCTTTTTCTCTAAAAGGTGGTCAATATCTACAAACTCTACACACCCATATTGATACTGTCATGCATATGATAACCTACAAATATTCCAGGAACACTGTTTATAATGGACAGCAAAAGTAACTTCATATTGTTTCTATCAGACTCAGGGGACGAACAAATGAGCTTTTAAAGAAATGGACTGACCAACTTTCTCTACCAACAGCCAACAGCACTCTCATTTATGCCAGAAAATAACACATTAGATTGATAAGAAATTAGAGCAGAAGTCAAGCAATCAAGCCACAAAGTATCTTAAAATCTCCCGAGAACTTCCTCTCAACATCAAATGCCAAATGATGTTCAGATAACAGCTAATATCACAAAAAGCCTCAAGACACTTTTAATGTATGTAAAAGTCTTCCTACATAAAAACTTCTGATGCAAAAACCTCTCTGATTGAGATTTTCTATTTTAAATTAGCATTTTAACAGGGTCCTGTGTTTAGGTTTAGCCAGGAGTCTAATAAAACACAATTTTTGACATCTGAATATTTCATATATCTTTAAAAAAAAATTAAAATAATGCCTGAATTTGTGTTTATTAGTCTAATCGACCTTGGCCATTCAGAAAATGTACTGAATTTGAAAATAATCTTTCATTTAGTGTTTTAAAAGTGTATTTTTTATTCTTAACTTAGGCTAAACAAGACAATTATTAATTCAACATTGAGATTTTGGCTTTTTCCAACTAAATTAAATGTAGTTTCACAGTGCATACACACACATGCACCAGTCAAGCAGTTTCTATATTCAACACAACACTATTTTCATTATAAACAAAGATGACAAGATGATTTACGATTTGTGGTCTCAAGTTTGTGGACCCCATACATACAGTAGTATGCATATATGCTGTATTTTTAGGATGAATCGTTTGAGTTGTATCATTCATTAACTGTAAGTGACTTTTGGTAGAGGGAACTTCACCAAATTGAACTGAATCTTGATAGCAAAGTGAAATAAACAATCCCACGATTCAATAAATTAAATGTATACACATGTGAACTACTCATTTAGAAATAAAGAAGTCACATACTCACGTGTTTTTGGCAGCTACTTTCAGGAATGTCCCCTCACGTTCTTCATACCTGCACAATCCTGCTCTTCCTCTGTCTGTTCATGCTGCGTTTCTTCATTGTGGGAGGTACTTCCCATGTAAACACACCTCCGCTTGCTCTCACTGGTCAGAGCATCAGTCAGTCACTCAGATTGTTTATCAGCAGTTCCAATAGAGATAGCTTTCCAGAACGCCTCTCTTAAGCTCCACCCACCACCAGAAGTTGACAGTCAGATCAAAACCAAATCAGTCTGGATTAGAGCACTGTAAACTATAATCCTAATTATCATTTTATTGTGCTCCTACATGATGCTAGCTCTTTAGTCTACCAGTCTTTTACCTGCATCTTTAACATTATTAAATGTCACTCTGGACTTCATGAAATAGTAAGCGCTGCCTTCTTTGAGTCAATTTAACACTGATGAGTACTGTTTTGTCATTATAAATACAAACTGAGCAGCATTCATCTAAAATATTAGTGGACATTTCTAATTATATCTATGGTGGTTATAGTCCTGGTTTACAGAAGACATTAAAGGTGCACCAAGCGATTTTTGAAAAACACTTTTCAACCCAGTGTTGGGCCAATACCGAAACACATTAGCAGCCAATCAACAGTAAGGGCCATATCTAGTATTGATATTGGAGATATTAAAAGGGGCAAGGTCCAGTTGGGTTATAATTAAATTTGTTTAGGGCTTTCAAATATCAACAAAATGTGCCAAAAAAAAAAGGGAATGTAGAATAAGAGTTTTTTTTATTCATAATAGATAGGGCTGCACAATCCTGGCTAAAGTGAGAATCACAATTTTGTTTTGCTTAAAAATAAAGGTCACAATTTTCTCATGATCCTGTAGATGTAAAATAAAGGTTAATATGAGTGGGCTGTTATTATTGTTAATTCTCAAACATGGTAAAACAACAATAATAATGTGTAGGTCTACTGTTGGTTAAAATGCTAAATTTTGTATAGACTTACAGTTGTGGACTTTAAACTTGTCCTGGTCATTAATGCACAGTGAAGTGATCAGAAGTCTACTGCAAATACTTCACTACATGAGGACAGAAATGACATTTTTGGGTGAATTATACCTTATAATTATAAATATACTATGTGACTCTTTCAACACTATTTGGAGGTGTCCACATTGCTGGGAAACATGATATATATTATATTTAAAGGGCACCTATGGTGAAAAATCTACTTTTTAAGCTGTTTGGACAGACATACGTGCATGTATGGTGTATAGACTGTCATATTTGGGTGATATAAGCACACCCAGTGCTTTTTTTTTTTCAATTTAACAACATAAAAAACAGTGGACCAATTGGAGCGGTTTTCAAATCGACCGCAACTTTACGTAGGAAAGCGGTCCCCCCCGCCCACCAATATTGATTGACAGGCGCGTCATCATATCCTCAGTTTGTTGATTCACGTCTGCCATTTTCAGCGTGAGTCGAAGCGATATCACTAAAGGAACACGCTAGCTCTATTTTTAGATGCAAGGCTCATTGGGCTCAACACAAGATCAATATTCTCCACATTATCGCTCTAATCGGAATTATTGGTTGTATCTTTAGGTAGGTTTGCAAACATGTGTACTTCTCATCGAGTCTACCTTATACTTCAGCCGTTTGCATTTCTCGTGATCACAGTAGCTCCCTGTGATCTTAACTAGGTGCTGCTGTACCTGACGCTGTGCCATGCATTTTAGAATTCTAAACATAGGTTTCTATCAGGGTACACACAACGGCGCTTCAAGTCGGCGGCTGGGCACCGTTGTGTGTACCCTGATAGAAACCTATGTTTAGAATTCTAAAATGTGTGGCGCGACGATTCGGGACACTTCATGTTTCTGCCGCGCCACAGAGAGTGTCTGGTGTGCCGAGTCGCGGCTTCGAGCGGCGCATCCGGTGCCTTAGTCAAAGTTAATTAAGTGTGCGTGGTTATTAGTCTCAGTGTACAAGCTCGGCACTTGAAACTAGCACACGGTTGGCTGTAAAACTGTACAAAGACACATATGATTTTGTACTCTCTGCTTGATCTGTGTCCGAGTCGTATATGTACGACTGAATGCGGATCCTCTCACTCCTGCTCCTTCTCTCAGTCTGCCTGTCTGACTCTGTTGCAAACACAGAGCGGGTGAGCTCATGGCCCCGCCCCCTTGTTACGTTGGAGGGAAGCCAAAACTAATTTACATGTGAAGCAACACACCCCTAAATCAGCGAGCTGTGGACACGCCCCCAACATGACACTTTTTAACACATTATAATAAAATAATCTGAATTGTGTTTTAAACTGAACCTAAACTGGCAGAAGAACCATAATATTCATATTAAATCATAAAAAAGAGGTAAACTATGTACCCTTTAAGATATATTAGGATCATGTAGGGCAGGACTGTTCAATTGGCAGCCCGCTATTCAATTGTTACCCAGTTTAAAACAACATATGAATGTGTGTGAATGTAGTAGAAGTCTACTTTACCAATACACTGATTATGTTGTGCTTCGAAATACAACATTTGAATATGTTTGTAAAAAGCGTATTGTACAATGCAGTGATGTTATGTAGTTTAAAAATACAACATATTAACATTTTAATGTAGAAAAAGCCAACGTGGGTGTCTTTATGAACAAAAATACAGCACATGGGCTCTTATATAGTGTTGTGTCATCATATTGCAAGTCATATCTCTCCAGCCCCTTGTTTGGGATGCTTTTCATGAATTGGCCCCCATGACAAACTAATTGAATAGCCCTGATGCAGGGGGTCAAATCGAGATCACAATCTTTTTTCGACTAATCGTGCAGCCCTAATAGATAGACAGTGGACAGTACACTCTCAGAAATAAAGGTACGAGAACTGTCACTGGGGCAGTATCAGAGATACAAATTTGTCCACAGTTGTACCTCAAAGATACATATACCCAAATACATATACCCAAATAACAAATACCTTTATTTTAGAGTGTAGTGGTGTGCTTACAAAACCAATCAGCCATTAAACCTGAAGTATACTTTGTTTTTTCACGGTGTGCACATAAACATTGTGTTTTCTCCTCCAATATATGACCAAATTGTTTGTGCAAGAATCGTATTGTAATATATAGTTATGCTTTACAGTTTGATTAAGTTAGGAGACCGTGTAGACTGTTAACAATCAAAATAAAAGATCGCTAAACCCCAAAGGTGGAAGTTTCCATACCCACTTTTTTCAGGTTTAAATGAACAAAATTAAAATGTACGCATTTGGTAGAGGATTTAAAGCACAGCAGTCTGTTTAAGGTACACATTTCCCAGCACATGTGATACTATAGTGCACAGCTCTACCAATGAAGCTACATGAATCCAGAGTTGTTGCATTGTTTTTGTCTTATTTGCAGTTGGTATACTATGTTATTAATTGCTGCTATGGGTTGTATTTTGAAAAAGTGACCAACGACCTATAAATTTGGAAGACAGGTTGCGCTTAACAAACATGCACTTGAAAAGTTGCTTTAAGTGGAAATTATATAGTCAATAGCCGCATTTCCACTATCGGGCCAGTGCGAGCCAGGGCTTTAATCGGGCCACGCCGGGCCAATAGCCCGGGAGGTTGAGAAATGAGGCCGAAATCATGTTGCGTTTCCACTGTCGGGCTAGTTGCTCGCAACGCGTCACGCAAACACCGCCCCCAGAGCGTCCCCCGAATCAAACGTCACACAACCCGTCACACAACCTGCCCACTTCAGCGGGAACAAAAAACTCTAATTATAACCACAAACACAACCTGGCATCACTACGAGAGCTGGAAGATGGAGAACAACGAAGCGATTGCTTTTTTACTGTTTGTGGTCTGTTGGTGTAAGGCCAGACAGCGATCCCTGGATAAGGACATTCGAGTTCGGCGGCATTTACTTCAAACACAGATTTAGGCTGCAAGGCGCAAAAGAGCAGCCGAGCGACGAGAACGACGATAGCAAAACAAATGTAATGGAAGAAAGCATCTTGTCTCCTCTTTACCTGACAGGAAAACTCCACCTTTGTACGTAACCCCGCCCCGAAGACCCAGTTGGCCCTCCTTGGCCCAAGGTATTCGGCGGGCCGAAAAAGGCCGGAAGCTGGCCCCAAGGAAGCCCCGCTTTGGCCCGATTACGCCCCAAAGTGATAGTGGAAACGCGACTGGCCTTGGCTCGCCCTGGCTCGCTCGCTTTAGGCGCGATAGTGGAAACGCGGCTATTAAGTGCTTATATTATATTATATTATATTATATTATATTATATTATATTATATTATATTATATTATATTATATTATATTATATTATATTATATTATAGTGATTATTAAGTCATTATTTTACTGTCTGAAGCAGTTGTTCCATCTGTTCAGTCTCTTTAATGGTCTGGACACCCAAGCTGTTGTGCTTCGTTGGGTCGTTGGTCAGCGTCGGTCTTGCTAGTTGGTTTGTTGTGTTTCACACATCACCACTTGTTGGGTTATTGTTGGGCGCAGAACGTGCACTCTCATTTCAGTTAGCTGCCATCCAATTGGTGTGTTCATGGACAGATTTTTGGTCCAGACAAGACCAGATGCGAGCCATCACAAGCCCACAACACAGTTTTCATCGGTTTGGTGTCTACTTGTTTGGTGTTAGCTTGGTGTCCCGACCCTGACAACTGTCAAACAATCACACAGTTCAGTGCTGACCAACCAAGTATTGAAAAAGCACATTACAAGCTGCCCAAACATTCCCTGGCTGCAAAAAGCATGCAGTGCACAGCCATTTGCCATGCAATTTGCGTCATGCTTGCAGTAAATAGATTCTCATCCATGCATAAAAAGTACACTTTGGCATTAAGCCATCAAACAGCACTTATTAGTGCCAAAATGATTGAGATGCATCCCATCTCCAAATATCGTTATGACCCCAATTAACAGTTATATTAGGATTTGGGTAAAGAATAATAATCAAATAATATATTCCTCAATGCATTCCTTGGGAGTAAGGAGTCATGTAATGAAAGTGATTAGACCGACTCAGAAGACCATGGTGATTCTAATTTAAAATGTGTGATCAGTACTGCTTGCCATTGTGCACAGAATACACATTAATATACACTACCTGACAAAAGTTTTGCCGCCAATCCCAGCTGTAAGGGCAACAAATAATAACTTGACTTCTAGTTGATCATTTGGAAAAGTGGCAGAAGGTAGATTTTTCTGATGAATCATCTGTTGATCTGCATCCCAACCATCACAAATACTGCGGAAGACCTACTGGAACCCACATGGAGCCAAGATTTTCACAGAATTCAGTCAAGTTTGGTGAAGGAAAAATCATGGTTTGGGGTTACATTCAGTATGGGGGCGTGCGAGAGATCTGCAGAGTGGATGGCAACATCAACAGCCTGAGGTATCAAGACATTTGTGCTGCCCATTACATTACAAACCACAGGAAAGGGCAAATTCTTCAGCAGGATAGCGCTCCTTCTCATACTTCAGCCTCCACATCAAAGCTCCTGAAAGCAGAGAAGGTCAAGATGCTTCAGGATTGGCCAGCCCAGTCACCAGAAATAAACATTATTGAGCATGTCTGGGGTAAGATGAAGGAGGAGGCATTGAAGATGAATCCAAAGAGTCTTGATGAACTCTGGGAGTCCTGCAAGAACGCTTTCTTTGCCATTCCAGATGACTTTATTAATCAGTGATTTGAGTCGTTGCAGAGATGTATGGATGCAGTCCTCCAAGCTCATGATGGAGTCAGACACAATATTCATTCTGTTTCCACTGCAGCATAACTTTATATTCTACACTGGACATTATTTCTGTTCAGTGATGAGACTTTTATCTAAGCAAAGTCAGACATTACTGTCCTAATAAAATCATTAAAAATCAAGTCATGATCATATTTTATTTTGGTCAAATAAGCGTAATCTAGAGGCCTTTGCCTTTCATATAAGCCACTTCTGATACCAAATGATCAACTAGAAGTCAAGTTATTATTTGTTGTTCCTAAAACTTAGATATACGATAAGGTAGTGTATTCAAGCGAAAGTGCACATTTAAAAACAGCCAGCACCCACCATTATAATGTTGAGATGGATCTCTCTGAGGATGGGTTTGATCTTGTGCTGTTGTTTCTGAAGCTCTGTCCTGCCATGAAGTAGAGGATTGGGTCAATGCAGCTGTTAATGCAGAGCAGAGGTCGTGTGGCCTGGTAGGTGAGGTTGGAGAGACGGAGCTGGTCGCAGCTCTTGTCCATATAGCGAAGGGTGTAGTGAATAATACGGTTCACATGGAAGGGAAGGAAGCACAAGATGAACGTCAGAAGCACTAAAATGATCATCTTCACCGACTTCTGCTTGGATCGCTGTGACGTTGGTCCTCCGCCAGCTCGAGGTTCAAGGAGTTTCTTTACCATCATCGCATTGCAGTAGAGCACCACCACAAACGGCAGGCCAAAGAGCAGAAACATCACCACCGAGCTGTAGACCATGAAGTCATCATAGAGATTTTCACGGGTGGTGTCATGACAGACAATGTCCTCTTTTTGTGTTGTCCTGGAGAAAAACAGAATCGGGGCCTGTAAGATGAGTATGATCACCCATATTCCCACTGAGACCAAACGAGCATATTGGGTGTTCAACAAGGATAAAGATCGCACCGGATGGCAGACGCCTATGAATCTGTGCACACTGATGCAGCTGAGGAAGAGGATGCTTCCGTAGAGGTTTGTGTAGAAGAGAAAGCGGACTAATTTACACATCAGATCACCAAATGGCCAGTCGCTCTCATCTGCATAGTAGTAGATGAGAAACGGAAGCGTGAGGATGTAGAGAGTGTCACAAATGCTGAGGTTGATTATAAAGATGGTGTTGGGCTTCCACTGTTTGGTTCGAAAAAAGATGAAATACATGGCAGTGATGTTCAGTCCTAGGCCGAACACAAACACCAGACTGTAGCTCACTGGAAGGAGAACGTGCTTGAAGTCATCCCTTAAATCACATTCGGTCTCGTTACTGCCATTGGTTGGTCCAGTGTTGTTAAATGCTGCCATTCTGATGCAGATCTGTCTGAGGAAATGACAGTGAAATCATAACAAAGCAACTACAAGCTTAGGGTGTACTCACACTAGGCTATTCTAACCGTGCCCATTTCCCGGTTCGTTTGACAAGTGTGAGGGCTCTGAATCATGTGGGGTGCGGTTCAATTATCCGGCCCTGGCCCAGTTGAAAGAGGTGGTCTTGAGCACGGTTCGGTTGGGCTTTGGTGCGGTACACTTTTAGTGTGAGTACAAACTAAAGATGCTACGTCACTTTTAAGAGACTGTTTTATCACTCATTCTTACTTTTCAATGAACGCAAGCTGTCTTAGATTATTAAAGATGCAAACCCAGCACTGCACGTCAGCTGCCACCTTCAGCAAACCTCCTAATGCCTTATTCACACTAGCAGTGACTTTGTAGCTTTGTCGCTCTGGGTGGCGACCTGCTGCAAACTGGTCTGTGTAGGTCTACAGCACAAACAAAACAACCGGCCTCTGAGTGAGCAGAGTGCTCCTATTGGCTGTCTCTCAAGAAAGTTGCTCTTCATTTGCATAGTTGAAGGATTCTCAACTTTTGTCACGTCACTCGACACGCCAATGGTCGCCAATGGTCGCTGGCATTGACAGAGGTCGACAGAAGTAGCTCGGTCTCCGCTGAAATGAACACCCGCTTGTCGCTTTGCTGCTGCGAGTTGCTCGTCGTGTGAATAAGGCTTAATACGTACAGCATGACGACTTTCTTGAACGTTTTCGAGCGTCAAAAGTGGTGGATCTGTTCAGCAAAATATTTGACTGTGTGTTACAGCATTCCACACGACTTAAAATAATAGAAAACAATAGAACTTAAGCAATATTCACTGTACTGAGCAAGAGCGCTTCTCTTCCTTACTGAACAGTCGCATCATCGATGACTTAAGCGTGCTCCGGCTCAGAAGGTAAAATTGCAGTGTGAGTGCAGGCCGAGGGGGAGAGGGGACTGAGGACAATCGCACCTGGGCACGGTTTTAGACAATCGTGCCTAGTGTGAGTACACCCTTGAATTTAGAGAATGACATTTATTTGACATGCAGGTTAATCTTTTCTGAACGTTAATTTTCTTTGTCTACACACAATGTTTGCAGTAAAATGACACAGTTTTAAACTTTATGAAAGAAAGAATTATGAACGTGCTGCCATACGTTCACAGTGCCAGAAACTTTATTTAAATTTGACTTTCTTTATTGACCACATGTGGAAATTTGTCTTTGGCTTCACTACATAACTAAATCAACATTCACATCACATATATCACAAAAAAAAACACAATACACTCAATATCATCACATTAATCGCTTTAAAACGCAATTATGGCAGTTGCCACAAATGACATATGATACCCTTTTTTTTTATTAAGGTTACCTAAAACGTTTTTTTTTTTCGATGGCAAAAGCTGAAATTTTATAACTGAGAGATGGGAACAATCTTGTGTGTGTTTCTGTTTAATTCTCAATAGATTAATTCAATTTAGTTGTCTTTGTGTCTTACCTACAATTGCACTGGCATTTTTTTAACACAGGCTCATTGTGAATATGTACCCCTGTATACATTTCTGGAGAGCACGAATTATGTAGAAAGAGGTATGTATGGCTGCATTTCCTCTTTAAAATGTGTGCTACAGGGCAGTATGATACCACTGACTGCTTTCTTTTTGCGCTACCAGTGGCTCGCCACATACGTCAGCGGACTTTAGACGCAGAGAGGAGTTGACGACGATGATCTGAAAACGGGTTAAAAATCAGGCGGTCGTGAGGTCTTTTCCTTTTCTGGATTTCTTACGAAAACAATATCGGTTGGGTTTAGGGAAGGTGATCGGCGGGTCAATCGGTGCTTTTGAAAATACTATTGGTTGGGTTTAGGGAAGGTGATCGGCGGGTCAATCGGTGCTTTTGAAAACACTGTCGGTTGGGTTTAGGGAAGGTGATCGGCGGGTCAATCGGTGCTTTTGAAAACACTGTCGGTTGGGTTTAGGGAAGGCTATCGGTGGGTCAATCGGTGCTTTTGAAAATATTGGTTGGGTTTAGGGAAGGTGGTGGGTGGGGGTATCGGTCGGTCAGTCAGTCAGTAGATAGCGCCATCTGGTGGATTTACGTGAGAAGAGCAGGCATGAATGGCACAAGAAATTTGAGATCTGAAAAAGTGTACACAGCAGCCGAAAACAAAAACTGCAAAAAACAGAGTGGGGTCTGGATGCAGACCTGGTGCAGTGCAATCTGAGCTGCATCCAATGCTTATCCAACTCACCTAACCCCACCCTTAACCCTACCCATCACAGTGACGTAACTCACTCCATTGAGTGCATTTTGTCTGACATTGCATCGCTGAGTGATGCAATCTCAGCTAGCATCATAAAGGCTGCATCCAGAAACCTAGCTCCTGGGATGTATTTCGCACTCTCCAGAAATGTATACAGGAGTACTTATCCATGATGAGCCCGGGCTGCAATTTTTACTACTCGACAGTTTTTGCTTGTCTTTAACTGGCAATAGTCCATACAACCCAATCATGTTAACACTTTTGACCAAATCTTTATATACCATCTAAAAGATGTTGACTCGCACCAATATGTTGTAACCCACTAATAAGATTCAAACTCTGCATTGTTTTTTTAAAAATACATTCTACTTTCCAGCAAATGTCAATTTACTATCAATAAATGTTTATTAATATTCAAAACGTCCAATTTTATACATAAAGCACTCTTTTTTTAATGATCTAATCACATGGTCTATAGCGCAAGGAGCAAGTGCACTTTGTCCAAGTCCAATTTTCGCTATTTTAGAGACAGAAAAAAATGGTGGCGTATGGTTTTAAATGGTTGTAGTTATTTTCTTAATGAGTTATGGGTGTGTTTTGGGCATAACATGCATTAAACCAATTAGAATCTCATTTCCTATTCCCATTAAGAGCACGTTGTGGTCGTGCGATTGCATTCGCTATTTACGTAGCATACTTTTATCAGCGAAATAGACCTTAATCTAGTTCAAGCAAATTGATGGCAGATTGCTATAGTTAAATGAATTAAGCACCCACATCCATCTCCTTTTAACACAACTGTGTCTCTAAGAGGTGCTAAAACATCCATATGGTTTTTATAAGAGCATAAAAGGAATTTTAAACAGTTTCTGCCAAGCTCAAGGGATGAACAAACATGCTTTTAACAGTTGCTCTCCTCAACACATTGACCAACAACACTCTTATGTATGGCAGAAAATCATACACAATGCCAATCAGCGAACAAATTAGGCCACGGAGTAGCTGAAAAACTTCCTCCCAACATCAAATGCCAGCTTAATGATTTTAATGTTCATTTAATAACCTCAAGATTTTCCATACTCTTACATGTGCTAATATTTATACATTCTTAGTGTAGGGTGGGGAAAATAAGGGAAACGTAGAGTTTTGTAACAGCCTCTATTAATAATTCATATCATCAGTACAAGCTTCACATTTATTTAAGCTTTTATTCACATTACAATAGTGTTTTGATTGACTTTTTAAATTAGATAATTTTGAAAGAATTTGATCATATTCAATCTTTAACAATATAATTAGTCTACATTATGTGCTCGGTCTAGAGGGTATACATTGACATCACTTTCCCGCCAGAATACCATTCATTTTTTATAATTGTGATTTAAGATCAGACCACATTTTATCAATAAGCAATGCAGATATACAAATATTTTCAAAGGGTTTACAAACTTTTTTCAGCTGTATGTATTTAATATTATTTTAACATATAAAACAACATTTGATATCTATTAACAAGTTTGTAAACCCTTTGAAAATATTTGTATTTCTGCATTGCTCATTCATAAAATGTGATCTGGTCTTAAAACACAATTATTGAAGAATTATGGAATTATTATGAAAATATATATTAAATGCATAATTAAAAATAATAAATACAGAATTAAATATATATTAAATGCATGATTAAATATAATAATACAGAATTAAATATATATTAAATGCATAATTAAATGTAATAAATACAGAATTAAATATATATTAAATGCGTAATTAAATATAATAAATACAGAATTAAATATGTATTAAATGCATAATTAAATATAATAAATACAGAATTAAATATGTTTTAAATGCATAATTAAATATAATAAATACAGAATGAAATATATATTAAATGCATAATTAAATATAATAAATACAACATTAAATATATATTAAATGCATAAATAAATATAATAAATACAGAATCAAATATATATTAAATGCATAATTAAATATAATAAATACAGAATTAAATATATATTAAATGCATAATTAAATATAATAAATACTGAATTAAATATGTATTAAATGCATAATTAAATATAATAAATACTGAATTAAATATGTATTAAATGCATAATTAAATATAATAAATACAGAATTAAATATATATTAAATGCATAATTAAATTAAATACAGAATTAAATATATATTAAATGCATAATTAAATATAATAAATACAGAATCAAATATATATTAAATGCATAATTAAATATAATAAATACAAAATTAAATATATATTAAATGCATAATTAAATATAATAAATACAAAATTAAATATATATTAAATGCATAATTAAATATAATAAATACAGAATTAAATATATATTAAATGCATAATTAAATATAGTAAATACGGAATTAAATATATATTAAATGCATAATTAAATATAATAAATACAGAATCAAATATATATTAAATGCATAATTAAATATAATAAATACAAAATTAAATATATATTAAATGCATAATTAAATATAATAAATACAGAATTAAATAAATATTAAATGCATAATTAAATATAATAAATACAGAATCAAATATATATTAAATGCATAATTAAATATAATAAATACAAAATTAAATATATATTAAATGCATAATTAAATATAATAAATACAGAATTAAATATATATTAAATGCATAATTAAATATAATAAATACAGAATCAAATATATATTAAATGCATAATTAAATATAATAAATACAAAATTAAATATATATTAAATGCATAATTAAATATAATAAATACAGAATTAAATATATATTAAATACATAATTAAATATAATAAATACAGAATTAAATATGTATTAAATGCATAATTAAATATAATAAATACAGAATTAAATATATATTAAATGCATAATTAAATATAATAAATACGGAATTAAATATATATTAAATGCATAATTAAATATAATAAATACAGAATCAAATATATATTAAATGCGTAATTAAATCTAATAAATACAGAATCAAATATATATTAAATGCATAATTAAATATAATAAATACAGAATTAAATATATATTAAATGCATAATTAAATATAATAAATACAGAATCAAATATATATTAAATGCGTAATTAAATCTAATAAATACAGAATCAAATATATATTAAATGCATAATTAAATATAATAAATACAGAATTAAATATATATTAAATGCATAATTAAATATAATAAATACAGAATCAAATATATATTAAATGCGTAATTAAATCTAATAAATACAGAATCAAATATATATTAAATGCATAATTAAATATAATAAATACAGAATTAAATATATATTAAATCCATAATTAAATATAGTAAATACGGAATTAAATATATATTAAATGCAATAATAAAATATTTTTCTTTTTAATCTTGTGTTTTAGTGAAAGGAAAATGGTCAGTAACACTCATTCACTCTTTGTCTTATCTATATCATAGTTTTCTTGTTTAAATTTTTCAAAAATCCTAAAGGTTGTTGTTCTGTTGTGAATAAAAGTATTAATCAATATGCATTTGAGAAAGTATACTTTTATTTTCCATATTTCAGTGAGAGGTTAGAAATTCTGAACCACATTGTAAAATATTGAAAACTTTTTGTTAAATAAATCAAATATATATAAATCAAAAACGCATGACATATATTTTAGGATGACCTGCCTGTCTGAAGCCTTCTCTCTGAGCTGAATAAAGAATAGCAATAAATAAACAATATTCTGCAAACTGCTGATCAAATAGTTTGAATTAAATATTTATTAAATGCGTAATTAAATATAATAAATACAGAATTAAATATATATTAAATGCATAAATAAATATAATAAATACAGAATTAAATATATATTAAATGCATAATTAAATATATTAAATACAGAATCAAATACATATTAAATGCATAATTAAATATAATAAATACAGAATCAAATATATATTAAATGCATAATTAAATATAATAAATACAGAATCAAATATATATTAAATGCATAATATCTATTTATCTATTTGACTGTGAAAGTAAGATCAAATAGATAAAAAACAGATGCATTTCACTCATTCATCATTTAGTAAGTTAACAGTAAATGCAAACATTCACATACTCACATGTATTTTCAGTAGATTAAATGAAGAAGCTGTGTCCTTACTTTATACCTTCATAATCCTGCTTTTCTTCTGTCTGTGCATGCTTTATTTCTTCAGTCTGGGCGGTACTTCTCATGTAAACACGCCCAGCCTGCTCTCATTGGCCAGAGCATCCGTCAGTAGCATGTCAGTCATCCACACAACTTTTCATTCATTCATTTTCCTTTGGCTCAGTCCCTTTATTCATCAGGTGTCGCTACAGTGGAATAAACCGCCCACACTACTTTTTCATTCATTCATTTTCTTTTCGGCTTAGTCCTTTTATTCATCAGGGGTCGCTACAGTGGAATAAACCGCCCACACTACTTTTTCATTCATTCATTTTCCTTTGGCTTAGTCCTTTTATTCATCAGGGGTCGCTACAGTGGAATAAACCGCCCACACTACTTTTTCATTCATTCATTTTCCTTTGGCTTAGTCCTTTTATTCATCAGGGGTCGCTACAGTGGAATAAACCGCCCACACTACTTTTTCATTCATTCATTTTCCTTTGGCTTAGTCCTTTTATTCATCAGGGGTCGCTACAGTGGAATAAACCGCCCACACTACTTTTTCATTCATTCATTTTCCTTTGGCTTAGTCCTTTTATTCATCAGGGGTCGCTACAGTGGAATAAACCGCCCCACACTACTTTTTCATTCATTCATTTTCCTTTGGCTTAGTCCTTTTATTCATCAGGGGTCGCTACAGTGGAATAAACCGCCCACACTACTTTTTCATTCATTCATTTTCCTTTGGCTTAGTCCTTTTATTCATCAGGGGTCGCTACAGTGGAATAAACCGCCCACACTACTTTTTCATTCATTCATTTTCCTTTGGCTTAGTCCTTTTATTCATCAGGGGTCGCTACAGTGGAATAAACCGCCCACACTACTTTTTCATTCATTCATTTTCCTTTGGCTTAGTCCTTTTATTCATCAGGGGTCGCTACAGTGGAATAAACCGCCCACACTACTTTTTCATTCATTCATTTTCTTTTCGGCTTAGTCCTTTTATTCATCAGGGGTCGCTACAGTGGAATAAACCGCCCACACTACTTTTTCATTCATTCATTTTCCTTTGGCTTAGTCCTTTTATTCATCAGGGGTCGCTACAGTGGAATAAACCGCCCACACAACTTTTCATTCATTCATTTTCCTTTGGCTTAGTCCTTTTATTCATCAGGGGTCGCTACAGTGGAATAAACCGCCCACACTACTTTTTCATTCATTCATTTTCCTTTGGCTTAGTCCTTTTATTCATCAGGGGTCGCTACAGTGGAATAAACCGCCCACACTACTTTTTCATTCATTCATTTTCCTTTGGCTTAGTCCTTTTATTCATCAGGGGTCGCTACAGTGGAATAAACCGCCCACACTACTTTTTCATTCATTCATTTTCCTTTGGCTTAGTCCTTTTATTCATCAGGGGTCGCTACAGTGGAATAAACCGCCCACACTACTTTTTCATTCATTCATTTTCCTTTGGCTTAGTCCTTTTATTCATCAGGGGTCGCTACAGTGGAATAAACCGCCCACACTACTTTTTCATTCATTCATTTTCCTTTGGCTTAGTCCTTTTATTCATCAGGGGTCGCTACAGTGGAATAAACCGCCCACACTACTTTTTCATTCATTCATTTTCCTTTGGCTTAGTCCTTTTATTCATCAGGGGTCGCTACAGTGGAATAAACCGCCCACACTACTTTTTCATTCATTCATTTTCTTTTCGGCTTAGTCCTTTTATTCATCAGGGGTCGCTACAGTGGAATAAACCGCCCACACTACTTTTTCATTCATTCATTTTCCTTTGGCTTAGTCCTTTTATTCATCAGGGGTCGCTACAGTGGAATAAACCGCCCACACAACTTTTCATTCATTCATTTTCCTTTGGCTTAGTCCTTTTATTCATCAGGGGTCGCTACAGTGGAATAAACCGCCCACACTACTTTTTCATTCATTCATTTTCCTTTGGCTTAGTCCTTTTATTCATCAGGGGTCGCTACAGTGGAATAAACCGCCCACACTACTTTTTCATTCATTCATTTTCCTTTGGCTTAGTCCTTTTATTCATCAGGGGTCGCTACAGTGGAATAAACCGCCCACACTACTTTTTCATTCATTCATTTTCCTTTGGCTTAGTCCTTTTATTCATCAGGGTCGCTACAGTGGAATAAACCGCCCACACTACTTTTTCATTCATTCATTTTCCTTTGGCTTAGTCCTTTTTATTCATCAGGGGTCGCTACAGTGGAATAAACCGCCCACACTACTTTTTCATTCATTCATTTTCCTTTGGCTTAGTCCTTTTATTCATCAGGGGTCGCTACAGTGGAATAAACCGCCCACAC
Source organism: Danio aesculapii (assembly GCF_903798145.1). Lineage (NCBI taxonomy): Eukaryota > Metazoa > Chordata > Actinopteri > Cypriniformes > Danionidae > Danio > Danio aesculapii. The sequence continues at coordinate 28,787,482 of NC_079452.1, read as the reverse complement.
TACTTTTTCATTCATTCTTTTCCTTTGGCTTAGTCCTTTTATTCATCAGGGGTCGCTACAGTGGAATAAACCGCCCACACTACTTTTTCATTCATTCATTTTCCTTTGGCTTAGTCCTTTTATTCATCAGGGGTCGCTACAGTGGAATAAACCGCCCACACTACTTTTTCATTCATTCATTCATTTTTTTTTCGGCTTAGTCCCTTTATTAATCAGGGGTCGCCACAGCGGAATGAACCACCAACTTATCAAGCACATTTTTTTTATCCTGGGAAACATCCATACACACTCATACACTACGGACAATTTAGCCTACCCAATTCACCTGTATTGCATGTGTTTGGACTGTGAGGGAAACCGGAGCACCTGGAGGAAACCCACGCATGTCATCATGTCAGTGTTCAAAAAAAAGTGGTCAATCAAATCAAAGAAGGCGGGGTTCTGTTAACTTTAGCGTGAGGTAAAATATAATTAAGTAGCTAAATATTTATTATTTGCAACAAAAAATTTTATTAGCAACCACTCGACGACATGATGCTTTAAAACAAAATAAGACTAATTAATTAATAGGCTAAAACTTTAGGAGTAAAAGCATTTCAATACAGCATTGATTGAATGTTTTGTTTGTGTACACCTCGCTACAGGTATGCTCTATTCTTTTGTCAAATTAATATTATAGAGGCATATTTGTCATATTTGACAGCCAGTTTGGTTTACAACAACCCAGCATTTTTTATGACATGTTTTGTTTTGTTTTCATTCATTCTCCTTCAGCTTAGTCTCTATTTCAGAGGTCTCCATAATGGAATGAACCGCCAACTATTCCGCAGCGGATGCCCTTCCAGCTGCAACCTTGTACTGGGAAACACCCATACACACTCATTCACACACATAAACTACGGCCAATTTAGTTAATCTAATTCACTTACAAACACTTACAAATTACCTGCTTCTGCCATACATCAGCCTTCCTATATCCAAAGTAACTTAGTCCAGCCTGATCTCACGAGAAAACGTACGTATTTTACGTTTTGTCAGTTTAGTGGCTAATTCGTATAAATTCGTATAGTTCAGTCGTACGAAATTGTACGATTTTAAAAAGGAGGCTTGGCACCTAACCCCACCGCTAAACTCAACCGTCATTGTGGGATTTGCAAATTGTATGAATTAGATCGTATGAATTCATACGAATTAGCCACTAAATCAAAAAGTTACGAACTGCCATGAGATTGTGTTGCTTAATCCCATACCACAGATGTTGACTCTTTTGGCAACAAGTTCTCCTGTGCTGAACTCATCCTCCCTGTATCACAGGCTATATTCAGTCTCCTGTTCTCGCACTTTGTTTAGGCGCGCTGCGTTATGATTGGTTCAAACAGCCTACTGCAGGAAAATCGCGTAATAAGACGATTTAGAAATCGTACATGTCCAAATCACGATTTCGATACGATTTCAATTAATCGCACAGCCCTAGTTACTGTATTTTACGTTGTCATTGTTTAATCTTTTACGGCTTACGGCTGATTTATACTTCTGTGTGAAGCGCATACGTATGCTCCGGCGCAGCCTTTGCATGGCCGCATAGCCCTTGTCGTGTCTTGATGTGCACCTCTCAAAAAATATAACTACACGTTGCAACGGCATGTAGCGCAAGCTCTGTGATTGGTCGGTTAGTTAGCTGTGACGAATTTAGTCGGTGCTGAGAGCCAGGTTTACAGTGTTGAGTCCCTTGAAGGAGCTCCAGATGGAAAGTTTTGTTTTGTGTTTACCTTATGATTAAAGTTGTTGTACATCCGCCGGTTCTCTCCTCTGAATGAGCGAGTTTTAGCTACTTGTACATTAAGGAAGCGTTTAGTAAAACAAAACACCATGAAAGAAACTCGACACAAACAGCAACAGAAGTATAAATGCACGACTACACGTAAGGCAGTCACCGTGGGTCACGCAGATCACTGGACGCAGAAATATAAACCAGCCTTTAATGCACTGTGTTCATATGGTTTGTTCATCTGTGTGCCTGTATCACCAATAAGGTAAATACAACCGTTTCAACACAATATTCAGTCATTTTAATGATTGAAATAATGTGAAAGGGGTTGTGTAGGGATTACGAGTGTCTAAAACGAGCCTTTTATTCAGATATATTTGTTTTTCCGTCTTTGAGAGGTGATCTAAACATTTGTGGCTTGAAACAAGCTGAAACTTGACAGGTCTGTACCACAGTTTAATGGATGTTTTGCCCTCCATACATGACTAGAATAGATCCGGCTGCATGTGAGACTTCAGTTAACATTAATCACTTTTCTGTGCATGACATTGACATCACTGTGCAGAATGTATTTTGCTGCATTGTTTTGAGCATAACCAGCTCTGGTTTTGAGTGTAACAGAACACAAGCGAGGTCTTAGGAGTGTTACGATTAAGTTTCATTTCAAGCTGTTCACAAAATGGAAGTAAAAATTACCAATACACAAAAATTCCCACATAAAGCCCTTTTAAAGCTGAAGCATGCAATGTTTATTCTGTGCCATAGCACTGTCTTCTTTCTGGCTTAATACAGTCTAAAAATGCTGCCTTGTTTTAACCCAACATTGAGTCAAATATAGACAAACCCTGCATTTTTAAGACAGTATGTAAAGACAACTATAGTGAGCCATTCATATGTATTTTTTTATTTCTAATGCTGTGGAAATTATTTTATTTACTTTGACGAATCATTTAGTCAATAGAGTGAGTCAGGGGTGGGACTATCTCTTTATTTAGTCAGGGGTGGGACTATCTGTTTATTTACCAATGGCAAGCTCGTTTGAGAACAATGAATGAACTAATTTTGGTGTATTATTGACTGATTTGTATGAATTTGATAATCTCATTCATTCACACAACCAAATGTAAGATTAAAAAAAATAATAAGGCCATCCTTAAAGGGACAGTACGCCCAAAAATGAAAATTCTGCCATTATTTACTCACCCTTTTCTGGCACCCATTGAGTTCCATAGTAATTTTTTGTCCAACTATCGGTAATGTATGGAAATGAGTGCCAGCAACCAGCATTCTTCACATTATTTTCTTTTCTTTTCAATAGAAACACATGAACTCATAAAGGTTTAAAACCACATGAGGGAGATTAAATGATTGTGTCATTTTCATTTTTGGGTGATCTGAACTGTATGTTTTGAGTGTTTGGGAACAAATAATTGGACAGCAAACAGAATCTTAGTTTTATTAAGGAAAACTATATACTGTACAAATCTAAAGTTGTGTAGCCCATAAATCAAAAACAGTACAGAAAACTTTTTTAACAACCCACCAATTTTAAATAAAATGAAATATTATTAATGTTCAATCTCTTTACAATCAATTCCTGTTGACATATAATTGTTATGACATATAATTATATAAAAATGACATAATTATTATATAAAAATTATTATATAAAAATAATATATATATATATATCATATATATCATATAATTATAGTTGTGTTAAATAGTGCTATATAAATAAAATTGACATATAATACAATTTTCCACGACTCTGCAATCACTGTAAAAATATCAATATCTTAACAGTTTCTTGTATTTTTTAATCATGGATTTTCATTTATTTATGCTTTTGAATTGGATTATGGTACATCGATCTTTCCTTCATCAACCAATAATGTTGAAAATTCTGAAAAAGTCCATTTTTATTGATATGTTTAATAGTAATGTAATGTGTATTTATATAGTGCATTTATCATGTATGGCCATGCATAATGGTGCTTTACAATCATGAGAGGGGTCTCCCCACTCCACCCCCAGTGTGCAGCATCCACTTGGATGATGCGGCGGCAGCCACAGGACAACAGCTCCTTTGCGCTCATCACAAACCAGCTATAGATGGAGTGGAGAGACAGTGATACAGCCAATTCGGTGGATGGGGATTATTGGGAGGCCATGATGGTTAAGGGCCGATGAATTTGGCCAGGACCCCTACTTTTTACGAGAAGTGCCATGGGATTTTAAATGACCACAAAGAGTCAGGAACTCAGTTTAACGTCTCATCCGAAAGACGGCACTCACTGAGCAGTATAGTGTCCCCTTCACTTTTCTGGGGCATTAGTACTTACACAGATCGCAGGTTAAGCGCCCCCTGCTGGTCTCACCACTTCCAACAGCAACCTAGTTTTTCCACGTGGTCTCCCATCCAGGTACTGACCAGGCTCAGCCCTGCTTAGCTTCAGTGAGTAACCGCTCTTGGGCTGCAGGGTTATATGGCAATATGTAATAGTTTGACATATTGTCTGGGTTGGTGTTGTAATTTACAGTACAAAAACCTGGTAATAAACTGACAATAATCTATCTGTCATTTTACTTAAAGGGCACCTTTTTACCTCTTTTTCAAGATTTAAGAGAAGTCTTTTATATCTCCAGAATTTGTTTGTAAAGTTTCAGCTCAAAACACCCATCAGATTATTTATTATACCCAGGGCTTAATTAGTGCAGGAACAAGCCGGATCCAGCACCTCTGAAATCTGATCCGGCACCACATTACCGATCCCCCTCCTCACACTACTCTTCAATTTCTTCTGCGACTCCCCAACCTACTTCACTTTCGTCCATGACACCCCCCCCCCCCTGCTCTTCATTTTCGTCCGCGACATCCACCCCACCTTTCTTCAATTTCGTACGCAACATCCCCCCAATAATATCGCGGTAATTCATTACAAACATGCACTGTTTTATTAACATTTTAAACTTGTAAAGCTCATTCTTGATCACGTTTGATGATAACTGATGATCACAGAGAGCTGAACAGATCTTTTAATCCCTGTTGCTTTGCACACGTCCAGTCTTGTTGATATGATCATACGCAGTAATACGGAGACATGTTAATACGCAGCTGTCAATCAATCCGGTGGGCTGGGGGACCGCACTCCTACATCACGTTGTGGTGCGCCTCAAAATGGGAAGGATTTGGATCCTATTTTAACTTATAGTCTTTATATCACCACAATATTACTGCGGACACACTATACCTATACACAGTTCTGTCCAAACAGCTCCTAGAAGATGATTTTCATGATAGGCGCCCTTTAATTCTATTCTATTTACTTAATACTGTACATCATTTTAGACTTAATTCTCTATATTTTATTTCATTTGTTGTTTCAAACTACTAAACAACAAAAGTCACTTTGTTAAACTGACAAAGCAGACATCAATGTCTCATAATTCAATTCATAACTGTAAATAATGATAAAAAACTAAATACGGAACTTTATAAATGACAGATATTTTCCACAGAGATGTTTTGACTGCCATATTTGATGTCCTCGTTCACTGAAGACATGTAACGACAGCTCTCTTATATCACTCCTGACAATATCCTGGAACCGAACCAATGTCTAGTCAATTATCGTAAATGCCGTTTTATGCTGGCACTAACCTTCCAGACACACCTCTTTTCAAAACTTTATTAGCCTACATTCCCACGGATCTTCAAAGACAATGGCACTTTGTAAGGATCCTTAACAGAAGCAGAGTTTGGTACCTTCACCAGCACTGCATCACTTATGCAGCACAAATAGAGAGCAGCATATTGTTGGGTCAAAGAGCAGATATATAGAGACACGTCCTTCACATTCAATAAAATGTCCTTAGGAGGGGTCATGAAGTCCTTCTATTTATACAACCCCAAATTGGTCCTTATTTAAAAGTCACCAGGTCACCAAAAGCTTATTTATTCAACTTTCATGTGACATATAAATATCAGTTTCATAAAATTGACACTTATGACTGGTTTTGTGGTCTATGGTACCAAATTTGGGCGATCAAACGTTTTGCATGATAATACCATTTCCTCACACAGATTTTGTGGTTAGTGAAATTTCGAGGACAGCACTGTGAGGTCATGATTGTGAGGTCAGGTAGTTCCCCTTACAATTCCAACAGCAAAATACAGTCATCATAATTCAAAGTTACACAACTGGCCAATTGAGGGTGAAAAACCTCCCCACACAGATTTTGCCGTTCAGTGAAATTTTGAGTCAAAGTAATTTGCATGCACAAAAGTTTTGCATGAGGGCAATAAAAGGTCACTATACCATCGATGAAGGCTTTGTGCCTTCAAACCAAGCAACTTTTGGTTCATCCTCTCACAAAACTCCAGATTTTAGGTATTTCTTTTTAAATGAATAGACTTTGCATGTGAAAGCAATGGTAAATGTGGCTGCACCTTGGAAATCTAGAATCTGATGGTTCGAAAAATCTAAATATTGAGAAAATCGCCATTAATGAAGTCAAGTTTTTAGCAATGCTTGTTTCTAATCGAACATTGTGTTTTGATATACTTCCAGTAGGAAATTTACCAGATATTTTCATGGAACACGATCTTTACTTAAAGGTCCCATGAAATTAGAATAAAGGTATTTAGATGTTAGTATCAGTATTGTTAGTTTTTAGGATATATATTAGCTACAGCTTACCAAAACAGTGACAACATTTGAATTTAGGAGATATAATAATAATAATAATTTCTTACATTTATATAGCGCTTGTCTGGACACTCAAAGCACTTGAAACATTTTTAGGGGGGAATCTCCACACACCAACTGATTGGTGGAGAGGAGACAGAGCGATGAAGCTAATTATGTTATGGGGATGGTTAGGAGGCCATGAAGGGGCAAATTTGGCCAGGATTCCGGAGTTAAACCCTTACTCTTTTTCTGAAGGACATCCTGGGATTTTTAGAGACCACATCGGGATTAACATCTCATCTGAAAGACGGTGCTCGCTAAGCAGTATAGAGTCCCTATTAATAAACTGGGGTGTTAGGACCCACACAGACCACAGGTTGAGTGCCCCCTGCTGGTCTCACTAAACTAGCAGCAACCTAGCTTTCCCATGTGGGCTCCCATCCAGGTACCGACCAGGCGCAGCCCTGCTTATCTTCAGTGGGCGACCATGTGAGAGTTGCAGAGAGCTAGCTGCTGGCAATTTGAAACTGTTACAAACATGTAAACCTTGCAGTCTGTCACTTCCAGCTTAATGGATCAACGGTTTGATTCATGTCCGCAATCTTCAGTTTCTCATCAAATCTTCTGACCAATCAAATGCTCTATTACGGCTTACCTTGAATAAAAATGCGCATTTCAAAGCACTTCACGAATGAAAAATCAATCATTTTGACCCACACAATGTATTTTTGACTATTGCTAAAATATTCCCATGCAGCATGAGACTGTCCAGGATCACTAATGTGTATGTACCTTTAGCAGCTCCCATTTAGATTTTTGTTTGTGCTTTTGTATTCTAGACACACAAAATGGGCGTTTTAATTGCACCACATTAAAGTCTACATGAACTTGAAGCTGCTACCTTTTTTCATATTCTGACACAGCTCCTAGAGAAATGGAATATTAAATGGGAAAACAGTGGGCGTGGCTTGTTTTTTGTACAGCAAGCTGATTGGATGTTCTAAAGTAGGCATTTTATTCAGAAAGATCTGGGAAAAGTGATTGAGGAGAATTATTACAACCTAACAGACTCCTCAGAACAGAACAAAACCATTTCTGTTTGTTGACTGACTGAGTTAGAGGCCTGTATTCCGATAAATTCCGATAAATTTCCAAATAAAGCGCGGTTGCGGTCGGTAACTGTGTAATTTGAATGGGAGCAAGCGGTCTAACAATATTTTGAGGGATGTAAACAAAAACAATGGTCCCAACGTATTTCCTGTTTCACATTTTTTAATTTCTACAGGTTCCAAGAATCCAAAAAGAGCCACATATTGATAAATAATGTTATGATAGCTGTTTTAACATTAAGATGCGGTTGAATTACCTCTTGTTACAGTTATGAAATAGTTCTATAACAAGCAGGAAATGTTAATGGGCCAGTGACATGAACATTGACATTGAAATGGTCTATATATATAGAGAGAGAGAGAGAGAGCGCACCTCCGCCGTTGCGCTTTATGTATGTATGTGTGTTTGTGTGAGAATGAGAGAGAGCGTGCGCATCCGCCGTGGTGCTGTGTGTCACTTGTTATAGGCTGTCTGGACTCTGTAGCATCCAGCTAGGTGTTTATTTTGGGAGGCATATTGAATCGCTATACATTTTACATTCTTCCTTGGCCCAATATGTACCTGCTATGTTTGTAGAAATAATGCTGATATGATATATAAAACACAATGGGTAGTTGTCAAATATACTGAGTGAATTTGTTTGTAAATCTGACTTTGAAAGAGTCAGTGAGTCACCAGCCACAAACCTCAACACACGTCATGTCTCACCACAATGGGGAAAAAAAGCTAACATTTAGCCTACAGTCCTTACACAACCTACACTTCTGTTCTCTCTCTCTCTTTTGGTAGTGCCCAATTTTAACGTGAGATTTTGGAAACCAGATCTAAATTTAGCAGGAATAGTCAGGTTGGATAGAAAACGAGCAGCGGGTGAACAAAGACGGAATATACGGCGGGAGCGTTCGGGTGCGGAATAAAACCTGGCGGGAGCGGAATTAAAAATCCAGTCCCACGCAGATCTCTAGTTGGAGGGGTGTGGTTAAGTATGTTAGCCCCGCCCAATACCTCAGACAGATGTAATCTGAGAATGTAACTGAAAAAAGGAAGAGCATTTTCATCATGGTTAGTTTTAATTTCATTTCTACTTTAATGCCAGTCATTGACCTTAGGTCACTTCCCTAAGTAGTAAGTAGTCTGAGATTTGATTTCTTGTTTAAGCAGATTATAAAGAGGTTGAGGGTGATTTCTTTCCAGATCTTGCTATTGGCGATTTATTCCTCTTGATGCTGCTTTTGAAGCCTTGTCCTGCCATGAAGTAGAGGATGGGGTCAATGCAGCTGTTGGCGCTGGCCAGGGGTCGAGTGATCTTATAGGCCATGCTGGCAATCTCCAACATTGAGCAGCTCACCTGATTATCCATGTAACGAAAGCCGTAGTATATACTGCGGTTCACATGAAAAGGCAAGAAGCACAGCATGAACGCCAGAAGCACAATTATAATCATCTTTACAGACTTCTGCTTGGATTTCTGTGACATTGGACCATCGCCAACACCTGGCTCACGAAGTTTCTTCACCATCATCGCATTGCAGACCAACACGACCCCAAACGGCAGGACAAAAAGCAGGAGCATCACCACCGAGCTGTAGACCAGAAAATCATCGAAGAGCTCCTTGCTTGTTGTGTCATAGCAAACCATCGTATCACTTTTCATCCTGGAGAAATAAAGGATCGGAGCCTGGAAGATGAGCATTGTTGCCCAAATGCACAATGAGATCAAACGAGCACGACGGGCATTCATCCAGGATAAAGATCGCACCGGATGGCAGACGCCTATGAATCTGTGCACACTGATGCAGCTGAGGAAGAGGATGCTTCCGTAGAGGTTCGTGTAGAAGAGAAAGCGGATTAATTTACACATCAGTTCACCAAACGGCCATGCGTTTTCATCAGCGTAGTAGTAGATGAGAAACGGAAGCGTGAGGATGTAGAGAGTGTCACAGGCGTTGAGATTGATCATGTAGATGGTGTTGGGCTTCCAGTGTTTGGTTCGAAATAATATGACGTACATGGCGGTGATGTTCAATCCCAGACCGAACACAAACACCAGGCTGTAGCTCACTGGGAGGAGAATATACTTGAAAGTCTCGTCGAATTTACAGGAGTATGCATCGCTGGCATTGGCGATGGTAGTGTTGTTAATTGTGGCCATCGTGGTCCAGATCTGTAGGGGAAAAAATGTAAGCAATGAGATACGAGTTAAAGGGGACCTATTATGCAAAAATCACTTTTAGTGATGTTTCATAAACAAATTTCGGGAGGAGCACGCGCAGAAGTTCAGTATCAAATACGTCATTGACAATTATTCTATTATGCAATCAGTTCTTGACCAAACCCCTATATATACCAAAGCTGTCTTACCTGCAGCATCTTACGACTTTAGCATCCCTCCACCACCCCGTCACCTCACCTCTTAAGCATTACAATCCCGGGGGGAGCGTTCTGGGGCCGGGCTAGATATTTCGCTTGAATCCCAATTCCTCTCCGTTTCCTGATAAGAGGAATAACTCGAGTTTGGGTGTCTTCCCCGAGCTCAGAGCCCTCTCCCCGGACAGCACGCCAAATACGCTTTATTCTGAAACTATTGCAAGTGTGAACTCGTGAATAAAGGGTTTAAACACAGTTGTGTGGCAACAGTCTGTGAATATAATAAAAACGTATACATTTTATTTTTATAATCACGCTTGATAAGAACAGTCTGCAGAAACACTTTGGCTGCAGATCTTAATGGTCAATTCCGATTTTGTGACTGGATCCGATTTTTCTGATAACCAGCTTACATCAGCTTTTAAAAGTGACTGTTATCCAATTGTCTGCATTTACAGGGAACATGGCACAGATGCAATTACCCAGAAAATAAAGAGCAGGCGCTGACTGACAGCTGATAATTAAAGAGCGCTCTTTTCTCTATTCCTGTATTTAATCTGTTCGCAGGGTTTAATTATTTTTATTCTTTTTGACAAGTTGTTTTGATATAGTTTATGCAACCCAGGCTCACTCTGAGAACGTAGTCCCGTGGACGTTTCTGGAGACCGCGAAATACGTCCCAGGAGGTACGTATTTTGCAGTTTTTGTTTTCGTGAATCCGCGAGAGGCCGCTGTGCGCGCTTTTTCCCATGCCGTTTTCGCGTAAACCCGCTAGAGGCCGCTGTCGAACGACCTTCCGACTGTCTGCCTGGATGACAGGATGATTGACCGTGCGACCGGCCAATCGGCTGACCCACCCTCCTCCGTTCCTAAACCCAACCAACGACGATTCACAAAAGCTGTCCAGAAAAAGAAAAGCCCTCGTCTAATTTTTACCACGTTTTCGGATTTCGACCACATTCTTACCCTGTGACAAACTTGTTCGCTTTATTTTTTGGATTTTTCTTTTTGTTTTCTTACCTGATTTCTGGAACCGCTCTTCCCCGGACTCGAACCTCGAGTCCGCCAAAGTACACGAAGAGCTAACCGGACAAACTGGTTGCAGTGGGAAATCCCTCCACACGGAGGCGAGCGACCGGCCAGCAAGCGCCGAAAGGAACGGCGTCACACCGCCCCACAGCGTTCACGTAAAAAAATGAAATGCAGCCGTATGTACCCCCGGCTACGTATTTCGCGGTCTCCAGAAACGTCCACGGGACTACGTTCTCAGAATGAGCCTGGGTTGAGATTATGACACAAACGTTCTCAATTGGCCATCTTCTTTTAATCTAGGCTTTTTTAAACCAGTGGTTAGGCATCTTAATGTAATGTCTCTCCCTCGTGAAGCTACTACAGAAGTAACTGAAATGACAATTCATCAAAATTCCTCTAGGCCTGGCTCCATAATTCAGCACATTTCTATTGACCCCAATGTTAAAATGACCAACTTTACAGCAGAAAAAAAGGTGTTTACAGCCTGGTACAAAAGATGGTTTTGGCGCGGATAAGTAATAGTACACTGAAAAAAATTATTCAAAGATGATTCCTTGGATTTAATGGATGTAAACAATTTATTTGGGCTGAATTTAAACAAAAAAATTAAGTTGAACATTGTTAAATTTAATTTGTTTGTTTAAATTCAACACAAATAAATAGTTTGCAACAGTTTTGCATGCAAGACTTTTTTCAGTGTACACATCATGACAACTGTGAGGGGGGTGAATTTTTTTTATAACTCATCTGTTTCATTTACTCTAGTTAACATGCTTAAATACTTGTATGCAACATGACAATATAAAGGCTTTTTTGTTGTATGACATTTGAGGTTTGGGACTCTGCTGAAGTCAGAGTTGACATCATTTGCTACGGTTTTCAATGCTGCATGACTCACATTGACAGGTGAAAATCCAATCTACCTGCTTACACTGCAGACACGAGGGCACAGATCTGATGCATAGCGGATAAATATCCACATATGAACACGGCATGAATCTGATTTGAGTAAATCAGAATCCATGTGATTTTTTTCCTTCTTACACATACATGGGCCATATTCGTTCTGTGCCACATGGGAGAAAAGAAATCGAAATTGGGTCACTTGAACCATGCAGTGTAAATGCAGCCTTTGATTGACATTCTCCCTTTGTATGTGTCATCAAAGTAGAAAAACCCCGCCCACTAGTGACAATCTCTCGCCCATTAGCAAATGATGTTAGCCTTGTTTTGGAATCTGCCACTATGCTGACACATAGGCATTTGTAGCTCCGCCCTCTTTTAAAAGTTCAATGTGAATTGTCATTTGAATTTAAAGTGACAGTCACCAAAACACCACAATTAGGATAAAATTCGAAAAGGGGTAGTGTCAGAGTTATAAAACCTTATTTGTGGAGTATTTTGAGGTAAATCGTCACATACACACTCTAGAGACATCAGAGACTTATTTTACATCTTGTATAAAGGAGAATATTAGGTTCTCTTTAAGTCTAAAAACATAAGAATTGGCCAATGAATGAATACATTATATTAATTACATTATTATAACATATTATTCTTGATAACATTATATTATTCTTGAATTATATTATGCTAATAACATATTAATTTAACCCTTTATATTTTTAAGCCAACTGATTTGGTTAAATCGTGTTCCTGACATCACTCTAAGCAAATTTTGAGTTATTTGATAACCTGTGGTCAACATATTAAATATTAGTTGACTCAACCAAACATTTTTTGTTCATTTAAAGTCTGGCCATCATTAATGATAATGTTATTATTTTAATATTTACGCAGTTGTTGCATGTTTTTTAAAAACCTAAACACTGATTTTCTCCAAGGGTTTTTAAAGGCGGTCAGGGTTTTTGAATGTCAAAATAAGAGTCTCTTCTGGGGAAAAAAAAGTTGGGAACCACTAAGTTAAAGTAATAGTAAAGCCAAAAACAAATAACCTCATTATTTACTCTAGTTCTTGTGGTTTTAAAGCTTTATCAGTTTATTTTATCCATTAAACACAATAGAGGATATATTAAAGAATGCTAGATAAGGAACAAATACTATGCAAGTCAGTGGGTCCCAGCAACCAGCATTCTTCAAAATATCTTCTTCTGTGTTCATCAGAGGAAAGAAACTCAAATAGGTTTTGAAGAAGTGAAGGGGAGTAAATTATAGCAGAATTTTTTTTGGCAAATCATCCCTTTAAGGCTAAAGGAAATGACTTGATTCATCTTTTACCACACTCATGGTTTATTCCCACAGTCATAGTTTACTAATAACTATTTGCATGCATTTGATTTTATTTACATAAATGTAAGTAAACATATTTTCAAAATGCTATTATTGAGAATCTGAATTGGTTAATTGTAATAATTATTACACTCATTCAATTAAACAGTACATACAATATTAATAGCCGTGTAACGAGTATCATTCAGTAACCTATACTAATATTAGGCATGGGCCGGTATACGTTTCTGACAGTATGATAACCTTGGATAAAAGTATCACGGTTTCACACTGTATTGAGATTACTGCTCTAAAATATAGTCTTTTTGAATATCTGGGTAAAAAACAAAACCTTTTCCCCCTTTGTACACAATGTATTTTATTTTGAGAACCATTTCAAATATTTTGGATCAGTAAACATGTCAGGCTAAATAATTCAAATGAATCATTGATTTCTGCTGTCTGCATTTGTTTCAAAAACACTGATTTATATTTACAATTTAAAACGGCATCTTTGGAGATCTTTTCTGCTGGAGATACTGTCCAAAACAAAAAAAAAAGTAAATAAAAAATCGTACTCGTACCTTAGGAACGGTATAGCAGAAAATGTTGACGTTTAAAACCTTGACTTTTCCAAACCACGGTATACCTTGAACACTAACTAATATAAGAGATTAAAACATATATATATATATATATATATATATATATATATATATATATATATATATATATATATATATATATACACACATATATAAATATATACAGACACACACACAGAGGTATATCATATTGTGATTAACATTCTGTACAGATATCGTACCAATTTTTTCAAGTTTGTCTTACTAACAAATTTGCAATACATTACATTTATTAGACCATGTTAAAAATGTGCAATACAAAAACATGGAAATCCAATGCTGGCAATGCATAAATCTAAATGTAAACCTAAATCTAGTGGGCAGAAATTAGTAAAGCAATCATACAAGTTGGAATTTTAGCATATTCTGTGAAAGATCAGCGTGTATTAGCTTGTGTACATCAGTATGCTAGAGTTTCTGTAACCTTCTGTTATTAACAGAGTGTTTGCAAGTTTTTCACGGTTGTTTTACAGAGCCTAAGGCAGAAAATGAACACTAAAGGGTTGTTCTGGTATAGTCACACACCCCTTTGTGCTTACATTGCTGCTAGAAATGCATATGAATCTGTGAAGCGAAACAAAGTAGCTGAGAACTCTGTGCATTTCCTCAGAAATTCTTCCAGTTATTCTTGCAAACCTTATCTGTATTAAATTATGATTGTCATTCACAACTATTGGAACAAAGCAATCAGACATCTTGACAGATATATGGTAAAGAGATTATAAGCAGTACAAATGCATAGTTTAGGTCCTGTTCCTTTATATTTAATGTATAAAATAAATGTTTTAACAATCATTTTCACACTGGAAGCTAAATAAACCTTAAATGCATCAAATAATAGTAGAAATAACTCAAAGTAGTGAAACGAATCAATCAGACATCTTGACAGATATATGGTAAGGAGATTATTAGTACAAATGCATAATTAAGGTGCTGTTTCTTTGGATTTAATGTATAAAATAAATGTTTTAATGATCATTTTCACACTGGAAGCTAATGAAATAACCTTAAATGCATCACATAATAGTTGAAATAACTCAACGTATTGATAACAAAGCAATCAGACGTCTTGACAGATATATGGTAAAGAGATTATAAGCAGTACAAATGCATTATTTAGGTGCTGTTTCTTTGGATTTAATGTATAAAATAAATGTCTTCAGAATCATTTCACACTGGAAGCTAATGAAAAAACCTTAAATGCATCACATAATAGTTGAAATAACTCAAAGAACTGCAACGAAGCAATCAGACATATTAATTATTAGTACAAATGCATAATTTAGGTCGGATTCCTTTGGATTTAATGTGTAAAATAATTGTTTTAACAATCATTTTCACACTGGAAGCTAAATAAACCTTAAATGCATCAAATAATAGTAGAAATAAGTAGTGAAACGAATCAATCAGACATCTTGACAGATATGGTCAGGAGATTATTAGTACAAATGGATAATTAAGGTGCTGTTTCTTTGGATTTAATGTATAAAATAAATGTTTTAAAGATCATTTTCACACTGGAAGCTAAATAAACCTTAAATGCATCACATAATAGTTGAACTAACTCAAAGTACTAGAATGAAGCAATCAGACATATTAATTATTAGTACAAATGCAATATTTAGGTCCTGTTCCTTTGGATTTAATGTATAAACAATGTATTTTAACAATCATTTTCACACTGGAAGGTAAATAAACATTAAATGCATCACATAATAGTTGAAATAACTCAACGTATTGATAACAAAGCCATCAGACATCTTGACAGATATATGTTATACAGATGAGTATTACAAATGCTTCCTTTAGTTGCTCTATCTTTGGATAGACATTTTGAAATGATCGTTTAAAGGAAACTTTCACAGTGCAAAGTAAATAGTCATTAAATAATAAAAACCCAGTGCATTTCACACTGAAGTTAAAGGCAAAAAATGCATACAAAAGCATGCATGTTAATCTCAAATGTGTGTCAGATCAAAAGGAAACAAAAAATCCGGCAACACCGCGGGTTCTGTAAGTACATTTGTTATATTTTTGAAGTCTTGGTCTTTCCAATCGGTATCAAATTATAATTGATATTCACAACTATTGGAACAAAGCAATCAGACATCTTGACAGATATATGGTAAAGAGATTATAAGTAGTACAAATGCATAATTTAGGTGCCGTTTCTTTGGATTTAATGTATAAAATAATTGTTTCAATCATTTTCACACTGGAAGCTAATGAAAAAGCCTTAAATGCATCACATAATAGTTGAACTAACTCAGCGTAGCCATTTTAAGCAAACAAACATTTTGACAGATATATGTTAAGCAGATTATGAGTATTACAAATGCTTCCTTTAGTTGCTCTATCTTTGGATTGACATTTTATAATGATCGTTTTAAGAAACCTTTCACAGTGCTAAATAAATAGTTATTAATTGATAAAAACCCAATGCATTTCACACTGAAGTTAAAGGCAAAAAATGCATACAAAAGCATGCATGTCAATCTCAAATGTGTGTTAGATCGAAAGGAAACAAAAAAAATCTGCAACACCGAGGCTTTTGTAAGTACATTTGTTATATTTTTGAAGTCTTGGTGTCGTCAGCTTTGCATTTATTTCTTTTTCTATACTCTATACTTTAATCAGCATGATTTCAAAGTCATTTAAAAGTTAAAGTAACTCACTTAGATACTTTCATTGGTTTCTCCAGGAGTCTAAGCAGCAGTTTTGCGTCCTCTCGGTTTGCATACCTACACAGACCTGCTCTACCTCTGCCAGTTTATTCTGTATGTCTGCACAGTGGGTGTGTTTACATGCCTCAGCCTGTTCTCATAGGCCACAGCATCAGCCAATAATACGCCGTTCACTCAGAGAGCCTCAAATAACATGAGGTTTACAACAGTTCCTTTAAGGTTACAACTGAACATCATATTTCAGTGTTCACATCTGTTGCTTTTCTCTTTCTGTTTGTTTTTACAAATGATGCATAATATTGGTTTTAGCAAAATGGGAATATTCTAGTTTTCAAATGTCTAAATCTTTCGTGCTTTACAGAACAAAGACTATTCCAGATTTGAAATGAAATGATCACAGAACTTTCATTTCTAGGCAAACTGTTCATTTAATAAGCTCGTTGTTTGATTCATCTGCACTAAGAACTGAAAAATGTCCTTGTTTTGAATTATAACGTTTCAGAAAAAGCGCCCTTGGCTAAAACCCTGCAGCGTCTGGCAAAGGAGAAAGGCGTATGCTAATTATCAATAATTAACGTCTTGGCTAAGAGTACAGCGAGAAAACCTGAAATTCTGCTCAGGCAGAATATGTGATTTGCTTTATATATATTCAATCATTCATTTCCCTTCGGCTTAGTCCCTTTATTTATCAGGGGTCGCCACAGCGGAATGAACCGCCAACTTATCCAGCATATGTTTTACACACTCATTCACACACACTAACACACTATGAACAATTTAATTAATTCAATTCACTTAAAGCGCATGTGTTTGGACTGTGGGGGAAACCGGAGCACCCAGGGGAAACCCATGTCAACAAGTGGAGAACATGCAACCTCCACACAGAAACACCAACTGGCCTAGCTGGGACTCGAACCAACAACCTTCTTATTGTAAGGATTCTTGAAAACCTTAAGAATTGTGTTGTTTCAGCTCATTTTAAGTAAGTAGATAGAACAAACACCAAAATATATTGTTTGAGTGTATATGGTCACTGTGTTTATTAAAACTAAAATTGTAATATCTTATTATATCTTAATGCACTGTTAAAATTCTGGGTTCCACTCAATCGATTTGTGTTGGGAGGACTTGAAGGAATTAAGTTAGCTTATTCGTTTTTACAAATTCAGTATGGATTGAACAGTAAGAACAATTAAGTTGTCCCAAAACAAACTCAAGAATTGTGTTGTTTCTGCTCATTTTAAATAAGTAGTTTGAATAAAAAGCTAATATTTATTTAGTATATAGTATGATTATTTAGTAAAATACTACTTGAAGCATATTGTTGGGTTTCCTGCAAACCGTTTTACAGTGTAAATATCCATCTTACAGACAAAATTCCTGAATAAATAAATGTTTTGTACTGACCTCTTCCTCTGTTTCTGTTAGGCGGAGTTCATCTATCAGACCTTCACCTCTTCAGACCTGCAGGAGGTCTGTCATTTTCCTCTGAGACTCAAAGTAAGAAAGAACGGCAGGGTGTTCGACTGCTGTTTTACTCTCCTAACAATACTGTATTAATAATTAGCTCTGGTCAGCAGAGTTATGAACCTGAGCTTAACCTTATGCGGTCAGTCTCTGAATCTGCACGTATACAGCAAATGTGACACACTTGACTGAATTTATGTTCCTCATGATCAAAAAAATCTAAACGTGCATGGACGAATGGTTGAATGCTTAGTTTTGTATTTACAAGACGAATCATTTGATAGTAGTCCACAGTGCAGCCACAAAAATATGCAATAATTGTCATTTTAAATCGTTATCCTTTTTCCACATTACTAACTACACTGGACAAAATTCTTGTCGCCTATCCAAGATTTAGGAACAACAAATAATAACTTCTAGTTGATCATTTGGTATCAGAAGTGGCTTATATGAAAGGCAAAGGCCTCTAGATTACACTTATTTAACCAAAATAAAACATGATCATGCCTTGATTGTTAATAGTTTCATTAGGACAGTGAGGTCTGACTTTGCTTAGATAAAAGTCACTGAACCGAAAGAATGTCCAGTATAGAATATGTCGTCATGCTGCAGTGGAAACAGAATGAATATTGTGTCTGACTCCATCATGAGCTTGGAGGACTGCATCCTTACATCTCTGCAATGACTCAAATCACTGATTAATAAAGTCATCTGGAATGGCAAAGAAAGCGTTCTTGCAGGACTCCCAGAGTTCATCGAGATTCTGTGGATCAATCTTCAATGCCTCCTCCTTCATCTTACCCCAGACATGCTCAATAATGTTCATGTCTGGTGACTGGGCTGGCCAATCCTGGAGCATCTTCACCTTCTTTGCTTTCGGGAACTTTGATGTGGAGGCTGAAGTATGAGGAGCGCTATCCTGCTGAAGAATTTGCCCTCTCCTGTGGTTTGTAATGTAATGGGCAGCACAAATATCTTGATACCTCAGACTGTTGATGTTGTCATCCACTCTGCAGATCTCTGGCACGCCCCCATACTGAATGTAACCCAAACCATGATTTTTCCTTTACCAAACTTGACTGATTCCTGTGAGAATCTTGGGTCCATGTGGATTCCAGTAGGTCTTCTGCAGTATTTATGATGATTGGGATGCAGCTCAACAGATGATTCGTCAGAAAAATCGACCTTCTGCCACTTTTCCAATTGATCAACTAGAAGTCAAGATATTATTTGTTGCTCTTACTTTTGTCAGGTTGTGTACTCTGTTAAAATATCTAATTAATTCAGTAACAGGTTCTGTATTTTGTGATTCACAAGTATTTTCCATTTATTTATATTTGTGAATTGCATTATGGGATGTTGATCTCTGCTCTGTCGACTTTTGATGCTGAAAATTCAGCTCAATAGTTTAACAATGTGACTTTTATTGACATTTTAGTTGTTTGAAATAATGTAAGAAATAATATATAGAGAAATAAGTCTGTAAAATAACAGAAAATGTATTGGGAGTTCATTACAACGTTTCTGTAGCGTAATATACAACACCAACACAGACAAAATAGCACTTTCAGCTATTAAAAATGTCAATAAAAGACCAACTTTTACCAACTTTTTAAGATTAAAAATGCAATTCAAAAGCATAAAATAAACGAGAAAAAAACATGAATCACAAAAAAATGGAAAACTGCTAATTTACATATATTATTTCAGTGTATAATCCTCTGGGTTTTACCCCAATTTCAGCCATTTTAATAATATAATATAATAAAATAGAGTAAGGAAAAGTTCAGTTCAATTCAAGTTTATTTCTAGAGCGCTTTTATAAGATTGTGTCAAACAGAAATTCTAGTAAATTGAAACTGTCAGTCCAGAAAGTCCAAACACTGAAGAGCAAATCCATCGATGCGTAGCTCCACAAGTCCCAAACCAAACAAGCCAGTGGCGACAACGGTGAGGAACAAACTTCAGTGATTGACAAAAGTGAAGGAAAAAAAAAACTCGAGAGAAACCAGGCTCACTTGTGCACAGCAAATTCTCCTCTGGCCAAACGTCTTGTGCAAAGTTACAGTCTAGGCGCCTTGGCTGAAGAACACCGGACGTCCATTGTGAAGAACTGCAGGTGTGAGTAGGGCACCGGCGGGTGTACAGTCTGGCCCACGTGATTAGATTAGATTAGATTCAACTTTATTGTCATTACACATGTACAAGTACAAGGCAATGAAATGCAGTTTCGGTCTAACCAGCAGTGCAAAAGCAGCAAGTGCAGGATACAGGTATAAGTTATAAAGTGCAGTCATTAAAAAACTATGGTATTATTTACAGATGGATGTACTATGAACATTATATACAGGTTATATTAGCTATGAACAGATTTACAATAAATGAATATATGTACAGGTTGCTATTAGTAATCAGAAGTGATCAATGTGGAGTCTGTCACTGGGGTCTTTCAGGAGGAATCAGTCTCATGCTCTCCACTAATCCATGCTCGGAATAGCATCTGCTCAGGATACGGCCTGGTCCAGGATTATGGATACCTCTAGAAGTCCCCTGGCATCATCTTCACAGGACTTGGAATAAGTGTGTTTTCATTTTACATATAACATAGATTAACAATTTCGGTCAAATGAAGCACATTTTTAGTTATTTTAAACATTAAAACATACATTTTACCATCATTTATTATGCCTTCTGTGTATATCATTCACTGGTGTGGATATGTAAAATGTAAAATAAATAAACTAAGAATTAGTTGGGGTTTCAAAATGTAGTAGTAAATACTTTATCTTTTTTATGAAGAATATAGTCATAGTAAAGATTGGTTTAGGGTTTAATGTAGTTTTGACTGCTCTTTTTAATCATTTGTTTCATTCATGACTTTGTTTTCTTGTGACAACCAGCCTTGGGCTATTAGAAGGGAGAGAAGTGCATTCTGAAAGGAAATAAAATCACTGCTTCAAAACTGTGGTTGTATTGTTATTTCACGTCATAATTCTAACCTGGGGAAAATAGTCATAATGAAGTCTAGAGTAGTTTTGAGTGCTCTTTGAAGGCATCTTTATTCCTTTATTCATTTCTTCTCTTATGACAACAAGCCCCGACCTGTTAAAAGACATCTGCTGCTTAAAACATATACTGGAATATTTGGCGGTTCATTCCAATGTGGCAACCCCTGGTAATTAAGGAACTAAGCTAAAAGATAATTATAGAATATTGTAGATTTATAAATGGTGTGAGCATTGATTAAATAAAAGTGTTCGATCTGCATGTTTAAGTAACATCTTTTTAAAAGATATACTGTATGTTGCAACAATTTTTGCCCTGTTAAATGTACATTTCAGGAGCTTTATGATAAATTTAACCAAAAAAAATCCTTTATTTTTCTCTCAGTCCTATAGTGGTTAATATTTTTCACAACTGTTAGATTTTTTTTCTACACTCCAACAAGTACTGGGTTATTTCAAGCCAAATTTAGGTGAAATATGGACAAACTAAAATAATTGGTTGCATCTGGGCTATACATTTCTTTTAAATATTAACCAGTAAATGTGTTGTCCATATTTAACCTAAAATCAGTGTTGAAATAACACAGCATTTCTTTATAGGGTATAGCAATTCAATCATTTAGTGTCTATTTTACATAGTTAATCAGTCGTTAATTAATATTTGCAACTCTTGTCAGAATAAATCACAATTTAATTTGTGTTTATTATTTGGATGAAGAACTTTACTACGGCCAAGGCGTGGATAATGAATATTAATAGAACTCCCTTCGACGTTGGCGCATTCTTGAACCTCCCAATCATCTTCCCTTCTTAATATTCAAATGACCATCTGACCGTTACCCACGCGCACGCTTCAGCCAATCAGGAACGCGTAGTGAGCGAACTTACGTTACGTAATTAATATTCATGAGCTAAACCCTCGTCGTAGTAGAGTTCGTGCAGCGGGGTTCGGCTTGTCCGGTCCGCGGCGCTGTTGTACTGGATTTCACGGTTCGAGGCTGTTCTTTGGAGGCATATTCTCTTTTTCATTACTTTCTCTCCTGATCCGCAGTGTTTGTTGAGCGTCTGCCTGACTGGACCTGCTTCATCATGGCCGTCTGAATCCAGACCCGAACGCCAGTGTGATCCCCGTTTTCTCAGTCATCCACCCCGATCGCGCTGGGAATCATTTCTTTGGGATTTTACTTCATTTGTGCCAATGTTCAAACATGCAGCCCCCGCCAAGAAAGGTAAGAAAATCGTCGTTTGTATCAGTGTGTGCTTTTTTAAAGAATGTACATTGTTACGTCGTTGTAACTTTATGTCAAAGCCGCGGTTTGTTTTGAAACAATGTACGGGTTTGTATTTTGTAGCGGAAACAATGCATCAAGACTTTTCTCGAGCAGCTGTGTTTTATTGTTGTTTTTAAAGCTCTAGCGTCTGTTTAAGAGGCTGAAATCCGCCTGTTTTTTTTACTAAAGTGTGTTTTAAGCTCGATTTGCTCTCAGATAACGGTTAAACCATGCAGCTATGAGAGTCGTCTTGTTTTGTGTGTGTGTTTTTTCCTCTCAGATTAAACCCAGTCACCATGCTTTTGTCAAATGAACGGATCACTGCTCGTGATTATACCCTTAAAGTCTGACATTGTGGTGCACATCTCGATTTAATGTGTCCATATGTCAAGTACAATGATGATAAAAGCATATACCTTACTGAAAGATGTGTTACTGTCTTTCTCTCAGAGGTGACAGCAGGGGTGTTGGGTTTCAAACTCATGTCCCACAGGCGGCTGTATGGAGGAATGTGAAATTACCACACACACAAAACACATCATATTCTAATCATTCCGCAAACATTTTTGTATTTTAATCACCAAAGCATTGCATCAGAGTGTGAAATCCTTAAAGGTGACGTCTTTCTTTTTGCAATTGCTTTGTCTAGTGAAGAGCAGGAAGGCAGACAGCATGTAGCAGAGGTTTACCCCCAAATAAACCCTGTTATTTTCGATCAAACGTTGTCATTGGATGCTAATATTAAATAGAGATGCATGCAATACTCGTTTAGACACACTCCTCATGCTTTTATTTCATTGATAAATGCACAATATGCTGTAATAGTGTATAGATCGGAGATTAAATGCTAGAGGATGTATAAAGATGTCATTTGGTGTCTCTTTTGAATCCTATATCTGATCCCTGTTTTAACACAAGAGTGGATGTTTCCAAGCCTGCCTACTATAAATGTCTGGAAAATGTGCTGTAGTGTTTTGCTCTGACGCAAATGCTGCTGCTGTGAGTGTTTCCTCCATCTCGGAGTAATAATAATAATGCTTCACCTGTACTGCTCGAAGTGTTGATGAGAGCCGGCTGTCGTGGCGTGTGTGTTTTTGCTGCAGACTGTACCATTGTGGCCTGCTGATGGTGTTGGGGATTGTGGTAAAGTTGGTTTTAAATTCGCACTTTTTTATATATTACATTTTTTACCACGGTACTTTGAATAATTGGTCTGAAAGCGCATGTAAATATGACTTCAAAACAACATTAGCACTATTTCATTGACTTTACTTTGATAGTCATTGGCTGCTAATATGATTTCCCTATTTAGAATATCTTTCTGAAATCCTATTATTAAGCAGAAAGTCTGAATGTGCGAATGTATAACAAACTTTACCTCAATGTGTTATGGTTGGACGACAGAGGGTTATTTTCCATCCTCCTTGGCTTTAACCTTTAGGGAGTTGTTACAGAACCAATTATCTCCTCACCTGGCAAGTGGAGAACTTCTGTTGTAATTAACAGTTCCTCCCCAGGTATTAGTCAACCTGCCCGGGCTCATTGGTCTGGTCCCGTTGGGTTTTTCTTGGCCTTTTGTGGAGCGGGTGTCTCACCTTTTATTAAGTTCTGAATCTCAGGTAGTTGTAGGTGTTTTGTAGGGTTTGTTGACCATTAGTAGGGCTGCACAGTCTATCGTTTCAGCATTGATATCGCAATGTGTGCATCTGCAATTGTCACGTCGAAAGATATGCATTTGAGTCTTGATTATAGTTGGCCAGGAGCTACACAATTGTATTTATTTATTGTATTGATACAGAATCTATATGATATATGCTAAAACAATTTTTTTGGGGGGGAAATTCTGGCATTTACTCACCCTCTACTTGTTTTATCTCTCTTCTGTTGAACACAAATGGAAAATATACTGCTCATTGGTCTGGTCTTATAAAGTTTTTCCTTGGCCTTCTTTATAAAGTTTTGAATGTCATGTAGTTGCAGTTGCTTTGTAGGGTTTGTTGACCATTTGTAGGGTGTTCTGTAGCCGGTTCTTAAAGGCATAGTTCATCCAAAAAATTATAATTTGGCATTTTTTTTACTCCCTTTTAGCCCCAAGGCTGCAGTTTCAGTTTAAAATCTAAACGTCTTTAATTATAAGTACTAGAAAAAGTTTCCTGATATGTTAATGACAATACTTCACCCAAAAATAGAAATACTGTCATTATTTACTCACCCTCCACTTGTTCCAAACCTGAGATCTCTCTCTCTCTCTCTCTCTCTCTCTCTCTCTCTCTCTCTCTCTCTCTCTCTCTCTCTCTCTCTCTCTCTCTCTCTTCACAAAGGAAGAATATTGAAAAAAAGAACAACCATTGACTGGGCTCATTGGTCTGGTCTTATTGAGTTTTTCTTGGCCTTCTGAAGTTCTGAATCTCAGATAGGTGCTTGTTGGGCTTGTTGACCATTTGAAGTTGGGCTGCATAATATGTCATTTCAGTGTAGGCATGGGACGATAACCGTTGTCAAGGTATACCGTGGTTTTGGAAAAGTTAAGTCTTCTGCTGTACAAAACTTGTCCGTAAAATATGAGGGCGAAAAATAAATAAATAAATAAAATAGTCATTCCTTAATTGTAATGGAGTAAAAATGTTCAGTTAATTGAGATTTAGATTTTGACTTCCATAGTATTTAGTTTCATTTTATTCTTTAGTATTTTCCTACTATAGATGTCAATGGATGCTGCTTTCCAATATTCTTCAAAATATCTTGTTTTGTGAGAGGACATTCATAAAGTGTAAAACCACTTGAGTGTGAGTAAACGATGAGGATATTTTTGTGTGAACTATCCCTTTGCCATTTCATCTTTATGACAATAAAATTACATTGTAATACATGTTTTGGTGGGATGCATGGGCTTTCGTTATAAGAGCATTTCACTTAGGTACATGTATTGTTATCAATGCCGTATTTCCTGTAATCAAGATTACTTTATGGATTTCCGGACAGTTGCACCGGCGTAGTCATTCCAGCACAAAGCCGTTTATTGATTTAATCTATATTGATTCATAATTGAAGCGTTCGATATCATTCCATGCTTTCATAAACTTGAGGATGTGAGCTGTTAAAGGTTATAAATGAAGCTGTAACCTTTTACTGCTGACCTCAAAACATTATGTTTGCAGCTTCCTGTAGAGAAACCTGTCGATTTTCTCTCATTTTACTCGGTTGAAATCAGAGTCATTAGCCCTCCTGATTTAGGCATTGCCAATTTATGTTTAACAGAAAGATTTTTTTCAACACATTTCTAAACATAACAGTTTTAATAACTCCTCTCTAATAACTGATTTCTTTTATCTTTGCCATGATGACAGTAAATAATATTTGACTAGATATTTTTCAAGATACTAGTATTCAGCTTAAAGTACAGTTTAAAGGCTTGATTAGCTTAATTAGGTTAAAGTTAGAGTAATTAGACAAGTCATTGTATAACAGTGGTTTGTTCTGTAGACAATAGAAAAAACTAATATTTCCTAAAGTGGCTGATGATATTGACCTTAAAATGGTTTTTAAAAATGTAAAACTGCTGTTATTCTAGCTGAAATAAAACGAATCAGACTTTCTGAAGAAAAAATATAGGAAATACTGTGAAAAATTCCTCGCTCTGTTAAACATAATTTGGGAAATATTTATAAAAGAAACAAAAATCACATGAGGGCAAATACTTTTAACTTTAACTGTATATCACTATCAGAAATAAAAGTATACAAGCTGTCATCAGTGTAGTACTTTTTTTAATATACTGCCTCTGGTACACAGGGTCAGTGACAGTGCGACACAGCATTACTTTTTTTGGCTCTTATTTTTGACCATTTTTCACGTTACGGTGAGAACCAAAAATGCCATTTTTGGCCAATAATTTCCAGCGGCCGAAAAATCTGTGCATCCCTAATTTTATCAATCATTTCTTCCACTTTAATTTTCCACATTTTATTTTTGACACTAAGATGAAGCATTGTCTAATTAACAAACAGCAACTACATGTGTCTGGACAAAGCATTCAAAGACTTTGATTTTCTTTAACTGTGATTAACTAAACATTGTTGTCATTTGTTTAAATGAAGTTGTCAGATTAAGAAAATAACTACAGTATCTTAAATAAAATAAAATAAAATAAAATAATTTATATGTAAAACACTGTAAACAATTTTACATCAGTAAAACACTGAGGATAACCTACATTAAAAAATAAATAAAAGTGTATGTCTTTGTCTCTTTGTAAGGAGTATTTACCATGCTGTTATGCAAGAAACATTTCAGATGCAAGTCTGACAATAAAGTGTTGTGTTGTGTTGTATTGTATTAAAGTTGAAACAAGGACAGCAAAACTTTTGCCATTTTAAAGTGCAAAGAACACAAATAATTCTAAAGACAAAAGTTAAACAAGTAAACCTTCTCATTTCGATTGCATTACATTTTTCATAGTTCAGGATAATATGCTAATGAACTGTAAGAAACGCTTGTTACAGTATTTGAGTGCATTGAATGAATCACAGCTTTCAAAAACTCTTTCAAATCGCGATTTCGGTTTAGGAACAATTAATTGAGCAGGCCTACATCTGCACCTTTTGAACTTGTACGTGCTCATACGACCAATTTTCCTTCTGCGTTCACACACACACACACACACACACACACACACACACACTATTGTATTATATGTTAATTGTATGTTAATCATACATCGTCATTCCAGAAATTTACTGATATTGATTACTGAAAAAAACAAGGGCCTCTTCAAAGCATGTTCTCTTTTCCGTCTGTTTACAGTTAATTATGGGAGAAGTATGTGTGTGTGAACAGGTTTATTCAAACTGGGATGGGAAAAATACGGTGGCTGAGATAAAAATGCATGGAACTACAAAAAAACACAGACAATTTGAGCAAAGATCTGCATCGATTTAGCAGCATACATATAGCAAATTCTCACAACTCAAACAATGTAAGAAAACACACTGCAGTTTCTCACAACACATGCAAATAGTACAGAACACAGCGAAAATGTTTCAAGGGGACCCAAAAACGTGAAGGACCCGGCTGGGATTTGTTTATTGACTATTGCTCAGTGAAGTTGTGTGTGATCTTTAAAAGATGAGTTTTTTTGTTTATTTTAACATCCTGGCTACACCATTCCCTTGTCTTTTTGTATATTATAAACCTAAATAGCTGTGTCCATCACGTTTTTGGGGCCCCTTAAAATATTTCCGTTGTGTTCCATGCTATTTGCTTGTGTTGTGAGAAATTGCAGCACGTTTTCTTAATGTGTTTGCATTGTGAGGATTTGCAACACGTTTGCTGTCAAACCGAGGAAGTTCTGTTCCTAATTTGCTGGTGTTTTCTTGAAATTGCATGGGTTTTCTTAAATTGCAGCAAAATAAGCTCTCTTGGACAGTGGTTCTCAAACTTTTAAGCCAACGACCCCCAATGTAAGATCGTCAAGAACTCGCGACCCCCCACTACCAAAACATATCCAAACAATAAAAATAACTTATTTTAAGTTTTATAAACAGATTTATTGCGTTTAATATCAACACTAATCAAAACTAACAAGCAAAAATATATATATATGCATGCGTGACAGCGTTTGGCCATTAAATAAAGGATTAAACAGAACCTATCGTGCTTAAAATGTGTAGATGTGGCAAACTGTTACCTGAAAGTTCCGTCCTACAGACTTTACAGGAACGCTTTAGTTATTTTCATAGCAGACTTGAAGCCAATGGAAGTCTTTTATCCACTCTTGGAAAAGTGTAGATGGTGGATTAACATTCACCACGTGATCAGTAATCAGATGTGCCATTATTTGTAGCTTTAGCTGGTTTCTAAAACTAAATCTGTCAGTGTTGTTTTCATTCTCTCGTCTTCAGCGCGTTACATTTTCGCGGTTGTATCTCCTGTCATCTGAAGGCAGAAGGCGTTGACTGAATGATTCAGTCTAGCGCAGTGGGCCAATAAGAAGAGAGCGAAGGCGGGACAAGCGTTGCCGGCTTTGTTTACTGCAGCAAGTTGACATGACAACAGTTTTAAACTGTTCCTGAGCGTTGCGTTTTAAGTGCAAAGATGCATTCTGCCTGAATGTGTCCTAAATACTTTATAAATTCATCAGTGATATCTTTAAAAAATCTCAAAATATTAGCTTTCACTTATAATACTGAAAATTATATATTATAATCACTGAAAATTACACAATTTTTAAATCACTCTCGCGACCCCTTGAAATTATTCTGCGAGCCCCGCAGGGGTCGCGACCCCCAGTTTGAGAACCACTGCTCTAGGAGACCGTCGAAAAGACTTTTATTATCCTAAAAATGACACATCTCAGTTTTATTTACACTCAGTGGATTGACGCGATGACCATGAAAATGTTCCAGTTGAAGAGTTTGATTGCAGGAATTTTGTTGTTTGGGAAGATTGTGAGTTTGTTGTTGTTCAGCATGCAGCAGACTGGAGCTGGAAGAGCCCATAATGAGCTCATGTGGGACATTTTGTGTGTGTGTCTGTGCAGTTGGCATGTACCTTCCTTTCTCTGGCCTCTAATGCTTTGGTCTGTTCTTTAGGTAAAAGTGACACAGGAATTGAAGAACACACATGCGGAGCAGCTCGGCCGCCTGCACCTCAAACACCAGACAGAATGTGATTTATTGGAAGATATGAGGTAAGTCAATATGGTATTTCTTTTCTAATACTGCCTTCCACCGAATGTGTAATAAAGCTGTTTGTCAGTGTTAAAATGTATGTCTCCTTAAAGAAGGAAGCGATACTGAGCTGAGTTTTATTTCTGGCATAAATGTGCTCAATTCAAGACCTTGGATTTCATTTGTTGTCCACTTGCTATGTATTCGTTGCTTTTAATCGCTCTTCAGTTTAACGAAATGAGATTGATTTGAGAAATTCCTGAATTGCTTCTTAATGTGCATGCATGTGGATATTATCTGTGCTTCACCTCTTGTCCTGAAGACGTTGCCATCTTTCCAATTGCGTTGTATTCAAATTGTCCTGACTACATTGCAAAACAAGGCTTCTCTTCAAATTTTTGTCTCATTTTTAGCCGAAAGGCATTTTCTAGATGTGTAAAAGGGCACCTATGATGAAAATCATCGTTTGTAATCTGATTGGGCAGAACTGTGTGTAGGTATAGTGTGTTCAAAGTTATATTGGAGTGATATAAAGGCAGTAAGTCTCATTTTTTAAATTTCCTTACATTAAAACAGGATCCAAATTCACTGGTAAAATGAGACATTGGTGATTGTCAGATTACTTCCTGCTTCTCTCCTGACCGTGAAAATATAATTGGCAGAATTAAGATTATGTGTAGGGTTGAATCAAGATCGCAATCTTTTTTCGACTAATGGTGCTGTTTTATTATGTCTGAGTGTATTTAAAATTTTACTAATTTACTATTTTGATTCATTTTATCTAAATAGTACTGTTTTATTTTCTTATATTTTAATTTAAATTATAGAATTTTAAATAATACTATTAATTTGTCTAATTTACTCAAGCGGTTCCAAACCTATATTTAATTTTTTCTGTTTTGAAGAAAGATGAAAACCGGTTGCCATTGACCTCCATAGTAATGATGTAAGTCAATGGTTACACGTCTCCAACTTTTTAAGAAAGAAACTTAGGGTGCCATGGTGGTGCAGTGGTTAGCACAATCGCCTGACAGCAAGAAGGTCGCTGGTTCGAGCCTCGGCTGGGTCAGTTGGCATTTCTGTGTGGAGTTTGCATGTTCTCCCCGTGTTCACCTGGATTTCCTCCAGGTGCTTTGGTTTCCCACACAAGTCCAAAGACATGCGCTACAGGTGAATTGGGTGAGCTAAATTGACCGTAGTGTTTCAGTGTAAATGAGTGTGTATGGATGTTTCCCAGTGATGGGTTGTAGCTGGAAGGACATCTGCTGGATATATGCTGGATAAGTTAGCGGTTCATTCTGCTGTGGCAAATCCTGATGAATTAAGCCGAAAAGAAAATGAATGAATGAAAGAAACTTATAAGGCTTTAAAAACAAGTTAATGATGAGTTTTCTGCTTTGGATGAACTGTTCCTTTAAGAAAGCATAACTGGAGTACTTTAAAATAAAACGCTGATCCATGAAAGTAGATGCAAGAATCCAGCCGCTAAAAAAAGAGAGCAAATTCTTGTTTTTGAAGAGCGGTATGTGACGAAGGTATTTCCTTTGGACTTCCTGCTCGTGGGCCAGTCGTTCCCACAGCTGGAAGTCATAACAGAGCTGCTCTTCTCTTTTTTTCTCTCCTTGTTTTCTCTTTAAAGGGATTTGAGGGCTGTTTGAGAACAGGGGGAGGGAGTCATGTTAAAACCACTGCATTTGGACATGGAATTTATGTGCGTCTTATTGCGTGTATGTGTTTGTACATGTTTACGGGTGTTTAAGAAGATATTCGACAGTGGCACACCCTCACGGGGTAGCTGAGGACCAAAATTGCAGTGCAATCATAATCTGCTGCAGAGGCTATTTTGGTGGTGTGTGTTTGTGTGACAGAGTGAAAAGAAGACCAAAAGTGAGAGAGAGGATGAGGATGGGCTCAAGCACATATTTCTGCAAGCGATTAGTCGATGGATTGTCTGGAAAATAGTCTGCTTTAAAGGTGAATTCTGCAATTATAAGGGAAAGTCTTTCAAAGAAATTATCAATAATAGTGCATTTTTACAAGCAGGTTTTCTGACCATTCCCTCTTTGTTATTATTATTGTAAATTTTAATTGCAAATCTCGCTTTTTATAAGCTCAAAACAGTCATATAACTAAATTATTTAAAGGGCGCCGATTATACCTATTTTTGCAAGATTTAGAAGTCGTCGTTTGTGTCTCCAGAATGTGTCTGTAAAGTTTCAGCTCAAAACACCCATGAGATTATTTATTACACCTTTCACAGGGCTCGAAATTAACCTTTTTTTCTT
Organism: Danio aesculapii; assembly: GCF_903798145.1. NCBI lineage: Eukaryota > Metazoa > Chordata > Actinopteri > Cypriniformes > Danionidae > Danio > Danio aesculapii. Next base: position 28,756,258 of record NC_079452.1, on the reverse strand, counting down.
GGTAGCACCTAACTTCAAAAATGTAGGCGCCCCAGACAAAATTTAGTCGCACCCACCAAATATTATGAGCACTGTTACTGCAATTTGTATATAAAAGGTTTATTGCAATTGAAATCAACTCTAAATCAAAACTAACAAACAAATAACAATCTGCATGCTCCCATCGGCCCTGCACACACTGCTTGACGTGAATAAGATGAACTGAGTTAATGATAATAACTGTGATGTTCTCATGGGTGGTGTCTGATATTGTACAGATGCTATTGACATATAACTTACTATTTGCATACGTCGTCTTAATAACATTATTGGTTTTTTGATGAGCTGAAATGTTAGCTTAATCTTAGCGAATGCATGCTCTTTAGCGATGGTGAATGCGGTGCCAGTCGCACGGCTGACAGCATCATGACGAGTAAATGAAGGAATAAATAGAACATCTCGTGCATAAAATGTGTAGATGTGGCAAACACAGTTACCTGAAAACTCCATCCTACTGGCCTTAAGGTGAATGCTTGAGTCATTTTCAAAGCGGACTTTAACCACTGGACGTCTTTTATCCACTCGAAAAGTGTAAATGCTGGATTAACATTCATTACATGATCAGTAATTATATGTGTCATTGTTTGTAACTTTAGGTGGTCTCTAAAACTAAATCTGTCAGTGTTGTTTTCAGTTTCTTGTATCCAGACCTTTACGTTTTTCGCGGCTGTAGCTCTCTGTCATCGGAACTGAGTGATTGACAGCTGATATTAACTAATCCATATGCGGTCTGTTTTAGCGCAGTGGGCCAAGAAGAAGAGCTTGAAGCATTGGGACAAGCGTTGCGGGGTTTGTTTACTGCAGTAAGTTGACATGTCAACTGTTTTAAACCATTCCTGAGCGTTGCATTTGGTGTTTTTAGGTGCAAAGATGCATAATGCATTCAGTTCAGTTTAGCTCAGTTCAGTGTGGCATAATATTCACTGCTGAGAGTCCAAACACTGAAGAGCAAATCCATAGAGGCTTCGACGCCAGTGGCAACAGTGGCGTGGAAAAAACTTCACCAATTGGCGAAAGTGAAGAATTAAAAAACCTTGAGAGAAACCAGGCTCAATTGGGCTCGACCATTTCTCCATTGGCCAAATGTCTTGTGCAGAGCTGCAGTCTAGGCGCCGGAGCCTGGAGAAGCTGGACCTCAGTGAAGATTCGTCTGTCCCTGGAGCGTCACAGGAATCAGTCTCATGCTCTCCACTCCTCTATGACCACCACAGCAGCTGCTCAGGATACGGCCTGGTCCAGGATTATGGAAACCTTGGGATCATCTCGTTGCTGGTCTTGGATAGAATCAGTGGCGCTGCGTGGTCTGAGGGTCTCGGGATGAGTATCCCCAGATAGAAATGGAGAATAATTGGCATAGCTGCTGTTCATAGTGGATATAAACGAGATGCAAAAACCTGCGTGGAGCACATTCATGTATCATACCGTTGTGATGCATTGAGTGTATGCTTTACCAAAAAGATAGGTCTTTAATCTAGTTTTGAACTGCGAGAGTGTGTCTGAGCCTCGGACATTATCAGGAAGGCTATTCCAGAGTTTAGGAGCCATAAATGAGAAGGCTCGACCTCCTTTATTTGACTTTTGAAAACTGGCTGTGAAAACTGGTCGCACGACAACAATTTTATGCACTCACACAAATGCTCCCAAATATATTTTGGAGGTCGCATGGATAAAATTTTGGGCGCATATGTGACCAAAATGGTCGCAATTTCGAGCCCTGTTTTAGAATATTGGATTTTTCTGCCCTGAACACAATGTAGCTGTTTTTGATGCCTGTGACCTGAATGCAAATGAACTAGTTCTCCCCGCCCATCGTTTCCACGTGCCTGTAAGAGTGTGTCCTCATCTCCTGCTGCATCAGATAAACAGCACATTGACAGACATGAAGGAAGCAGATCTCACGTAACGTTTGTGAGAGATACTACAGTAAGAACTTTACCAATCAATATTTGATGTAATTGTTGTGGAGTTAATTCAAGCCTTTCTGCAACGATGAGTCACACTTGTCATTACAAAATTCACGCACACTGTGCACTGTAAATATAACCGCATACATGCTAATATCCACTGTTGTATGGATTTAAGGTCCACAAACCGGGATTGAAGCATCATTTTTTGTAATTGTACTGACATGCGGCTGTGTTGATGAATTACAGCGTTTTTTTTTTTTTTTTTTTTTTTTTTTTTTTTTTTTTTTTTTTTAACTGTCTTTAACTTTCTTACAAACATGCATGGTTTTAAAAATGTTTTAAACTTGTAAAACTCATTCTTGGTCACATTTGATGATGATTGATGATAACAGTGAGCTGAACAGATCTTTTAATCCCAGTTGCTTTGCGCACGTCCTGTCTTGTGGATGTGATTAAACGCATTACTATGGAGACATGTTAATAAGTGGCTGTCAATCAATTCGGTGGGTGGGGAAAACCGCACACTTGCATCATGTTGTGGTGGGCATCAAAATAATTCCCCCCAAAAAATCCAAAAGGGATTTGGATCCTGTTTTAATGTCAGGAAATAAAAAAAAAAGATACTTATTGTCTTTATATCACCCCAATATGACTGTAAACATACTATACCTATACACAGTTCTGTCCAAACAGCTCCCAAAAGATGATTTTCATCATAGGTGCCCTTTAAGGTAAACTATACTTTTAAATGTAACATCATTTGTCATACATGCTGGAATAGTTCACCCAAAAATGAAAGTTCTTTTATCATTTACTCTCCTTTTACTTCTTTCAAGCCTGTTTAACTTTCTTCTGTTGAACACAATGGAAGATATTTTGAAGAATGCTGAAAACCTGCAACCATTGACTTCCATAGTATTCGTTTTTTATAATATCTTTCTTTGTGTTCAAGAGAAGAAAGAAACTCATAAAGGTTTGGAACCACGTGAGTAAATTTGAATCTTTAGGGTAAACTGTCCCTTTAAGAGAAAGGACCAACTTTATCGCATGTAAATACCTGTCATTCAGCCAGACACTAGCTTTGCATCTTTACACAGAACTGCTAGCAGCACACTTAAATAGCTTTACGCCTCATAGCCAAAGACCTTCAGCTGGTTTTTCTGCTGTCCTCGACTGTAGCCATAAAAGAAGACAAAAATAGTCAAAAATGAAAGTCAGTCGTGCCGTGAGTCAGCTTGCCATCTGAAATCCTGGAAGAATGTGCAGTTATGCTTTGTGTCCCATCAGCGGCCTTAAACATGCCATGTTTACAGTTCATGCTTGTAGTTTAATTTATATGAAAATTCTCTTTTTAAAATGCAGGAACCATTGTAGAAAATGATGATAAAATATTTGCTTTAGCTTTGGCCCAACCGTTGTTGTGAGCTTGAGCATAGTGTTTTGGTAACACTGTTAAAGATGGAAGGAATGGCAAAAAGGTCTCCAAAGAACCAGCAACCTTCTTGCCGTGAGGCGACAGTGCTAAGCACTAAGCCACCATGCCGCCAACTACACACTTACTTTACATATTATATATAAATCTAATATTATCTTATAAATGTCAAAAACACAGACCTACACAGGGATATTTTCAGATTTCTTTACTTTAAACTATAGGCTCATTCTCACTGCATTCTTCATTCATTCATTTTCTTTTCGGCTTTGTCCCTTTGTTAATCTGGGGTCGCCACAGCGGAATGAACCACCTACTTATCCAGCATATGTTTTACGCAGCTGATGCCCTTCCAGCTGCAACCCATCACTGGGAAACATACACACTCATTCCTACACATACACTATAAACAATTTAGCTTACCAAATTCTCCTATAGCGCATGTGTTTGGACTTGGGAAACCGGAGCACCTGGAGGAAACCCACACCAACACGGGGAGAACATGCAAACTCCACACAAATGCCAACTGACCCAGCCGAGACTCGAACCAGCGACCTTCTTGCTGTGAGATGACAGCGCTACCCACTACGCCACCGTGTCAGTATTAAAAAAAAAATCTGTCAAAGGCACTCTCAAAATAAGTGAAAAAATTGAAGTGGCTTTTTGTCTCTTCTGTGGACCTTTAGGAAGCCATTTTTGGAATGTTTTGCAAATGGTGTGACGAACTCAATAATTAGCGATGTACTGAGTTTTCGACAATCGTAAATTATTTAGAATTGAAAATTGCATTTTTGTTTTTTTAAAAAAAGGCTGCTGAGAAAATAGACTTCTGAAATAGTTTAAAAAATAGTTATGCTGCACCGCACATACTTGCCAACATTGTGATGTGAAAATAAAGGATTTTCATTTAAGAGCACACATTTATAAGAAATGGCTGTCCCCTGATGATACGGCGGTAAATGGGATTAGGGAGAAATGGCTCTTCGATGTCTATTTCCACCCTTCATAGAAAGATTAAAAATATACGCGAAAATACTTTAATGGGATAATAGCGGGATAGAATGCTAATATATGGGAGCTGTTGTCACTTTTGAGCTTTTACACTGGACACTAAAAGTGCTGCGCTATGAATTCCATTCATTTCAATGGCTTGTGTTGTGCAAAGGAGGTTTGTTGCTGCGCCCACCAAAACTCAAGAGCAGTTTGGCACATATTGTCAACTAGCTTGTGCGTCAATCTTCAAAATATCTCAATATTCCCCTCTATAGATATCCAGCTCACGTACACTCAATTTAATTCAATTCAAGTGTTTTTGTATAGTGCTTTTCACAGTCATTATTGTTTCAAAGCAGCTTTACTAACGATGCTCAATATTTCTTTACAATCAATTTCAGAAATGTTAAGGAGTTGTGTATAAGGTGGACATATAAACATTGTATTGTCCTTCCAAAAAAAGGTGACATCTGTGAGTGCATGTTCAATGAAGTGTATTTGTGTAGTGCTTATACTTATTGCTTACACTCTATGCATGAACCGTACATGCTCACCGGAAAAGCAAAGTCCGCTCAAATGAAGTGTCGACGGGACATTTATGTAGTATACTTGTTTCTGCTGCTTGTAAAAGTGCTACTGTGTTATGGCAACAGTAACACTGTGTTGTTGTTGTTGTTGTTGTTGTTGTTGTTGTTGTTGTTGTTGTTGTTGTTGTTGTTTTGTTTTTTTAAATCAATCGTACAAAATTCTTTCGATCAAAATCTTACAAAATTACTTTATATTATTTATTATTATTATTATAAGTAATAATTACAAACCGAGCCTCGGCTGGGTCAGTTGGCGTTTCTGTGTGGAGTTTGCATGTTCTCCCTGTGTTCACGTGGGTTTCCTCTTAGTGCTCAGGTTTCCCCCTCAGTCCAAAGACATGCGGTACAGGTGAATTGGGAAGGCTAAATTGTCCGTTGTGTATGTGTGTGTGAATAAGTGTGTATGTGTTTCCCAGTGATGGGTTGCAGCTGGAAGAGCATCCGCTGCATAAAACAAATGCTGAATAAGTTGGCGGTTCATTGCGCTGTGGCGACCCCAGATTAATAAAGGGATTAAGCCGAAAAGAAAATGAATGAATTACAAACCGTTTTCCACCCAAGTGCAACCGAAATGTTCTGTTTTGGATTTTCATTCCAGTGCATCTCTATTGATAATGCCAACTTGCACATCTTTAACAAAAAAAATCAACACGTTACGGTAAACCATAAATATTTTACATCCCTACATATTAGCTTCAACCCTTTCCATCCTCTGATAGATCTGCTCTCTCTCTCTTCTCTTTGTTTCTGACTCCTGCTGACAAACACGCTGGCAAACATTCTCAAGGTGGTCTAGTGGGATAAATCAATGTCTCGGCCAGGAGTCAAAGAGCTCCATTGATTGAGCTTCTCTTCTGGGTTTGATCTTCCTGTTTACCTGCTGGCCCACTAATGCTCTGAGCGTAATCTCTTAGACGTGAGGAGAGCCATGCAGTCTATACAGTCACACTCACACTTAGGCATGGGATAATAACTGGTTTCAAGGTTTACTGCGGTATGGAAGTTTTAAAACCGGAAAAATTTTAGGTTATACATTTCCTTAGGGTTGTCACGATACTGGAATTCGATACCAATCTTTACTAAAATTTTTAAAATGTCAATTTCCTGCTAACATTTCAGCGCTTTCTTAAACAGTGATGGTTTGCAATTATGTTCACATGCTCAACAGAAATGACTGTCATTGGCCGTAAAGGTCTTCAGTTCACCGAACTCACCGCTGTTTACTGAGTGTAACCACAGATACAGAGACGCTGGGGTATTTTAAAGCAGCGATTCATCAGCGAATCGGGTATTTTACGGCAGCTTATAAACAGACCAGCTGATCTTTGTGGCTTTAAAATGCTCCAATGTAAGGCTGTGTGATTTAATCGAATCGCAATCGCAATTTGAAACATTGCAATTAGCTAATCGCAAGAGGCCGTGAAATGAAATATATTTGTATTATATTTAATTTCTTCTGCCCAGAGCAAATGCGTGACTGCCGTCTGTGTGTGATAGTCTTATAGATAATTGAGGCCCCGTTTACACTAGTGCGTTTTAGTTTTAAAACGGCGTTTTAGAATGAAAACGATCTGCGTCCACACTAGCGTTTCACTCAGCGTTTATGAACAGTATCAGTCTACACCAAACCACTGAAAACGCACATCACGTGACCACACACACACACACACACACACACACACACACACACACACACACACACACTCTGGCATGCGCTGCAGCATATCTAGCCAGATGAGAGCTGTGCTCGTCGGAGTGTTCATCTAGGATCTACCACTAATAATAATAATAATGCATTTTATTTAAAGGCGCCTTTCATGACACTCAAGGTCACCGTACAGAACAGGTAGAACAATTAGTTCAAATAAAAACACAATAAAATCAATATAATACAATACAAACTTTTTTTTTTTTAAATGCAGTCGGGTTAAAGAGAATAAGCTGTTCTAAACCGATGTGTTTTGAGTTTGGATTTAAATTGTGAAAGAGAGTCTAAATTACGAAGATCAGGAGGAAGTGAATTCCAAAGCTGAGGAGCAGAGTGGCTGAAGGCTCTGTTTCCCACGGTGACCAGGTGGACAGAGGGAACAGTGAGGTGAATGGAAGAGGAAGACCTGAGTGTTGGAGAAGGTGTGGCGATATGAACAAGATTAGCAAGGTATGGAGGAGCGAGATTTAAAAGTGAGAAGAAGTATTTTATAATTAATTCTGAAAGAGATGGGAAGCCAGTGAAGCTGTTGTAGAATGGGTGTGATGTGATAGATAGAGGGGGTTTTTGTGATAATACGGGCTGCAGCGTTTACAAGTTGTAATTTATGAAAAGTTTATTTAGGGATCTGGATCTAATCTCACTATATTTGTTAAACGTGATATTTAATTCATCTTGTTGTCTATATCTAACGACATATTCCCCGACTTTGGTCTTTTGAATCTATTACTAGTTCTCGGGTAACGTTTTTGGCTGAGTGCAAAGATAAGTTAATAATTAATGTAACCACGTACATTCTGTATATTGACTGATTGCTTGCTGTTATTTCCTATAATGTATTACAAACTAATTGTATGTTATACTTTTATAATGGACATTATTGATTAATAAAACTGATATTCAGCAAAAGAGAGGGTATGTTTGGTATTTCCAATGAAAATGAAAGGAGGCAGTAATGTTATAGGCTTTGTTTTGTTATGAATATCACAATGTGTGTGTCTGCAATAGTCACATGGCATAGATCTGCAATGCTGAATAGACATTTACATTTACATATACAAAACAATAAAGCATGCACTTTTATCTTTGCTTCAGTGCATTTATCTATGCTTGTAATTTGTTTATTACATGAAATACATGATTCCCTGCATCCCAATCAACCCAAATTAATATGTTTGATAACACTTTAAGGACCAATTCTCACTATTACTTAGTTGCTAGGTTATTGAGATATTGGCTGCTTATTAGTACTTATAAAGCACATATTCTGTCTGATCTTATTCTACATCCCCAATCCCACCCAATACCTAAACTACCTTAATAAGGAGCAAATTAGGAGTTTATTGAAGCAAAAGTCATAATGGTTTCCTAAGAGTGAGAATTGAACCTTAAAATAAAGTGTAACCAAAAACGCTTTCCAAATAGTGCTATTTAATCATTTGCTGGAATTGTACAGATACAGGATATTGCATATCATCATTGATTTATTTGAATTATTCAGCCTGACATGTTCACTGTTCCAAAATATTTTAAATGTTGCTTAAAATGAAAGATGTTGGGTTCAATGGGGAAAACAATTGTTGTGGTTTATACAGATATTTAAAAAAGTTATTTTAGTGCAGTAATCACAATACTGTGATATATTTATCCAAGATTATCACACCGTCAGACTCATATACCGGCCCATGCCTACTGGCAGCGGCTCTCGTATGTTTGGGAGTGAGTTGGTGGTGTATTTTGGGAAGAGCTGCTGACTCTTCCAGACAGGAACGCTGGAGTCAGACATGAAGGGCTCTGCTGCGCTCGCCGTCTTTTCATTTCTGCTGTCGATCTGCTGTTTGCTGACGTGAGCACTTGGCTGAAGATCATCATCCAATAGATTTGTGTTAGAGCTTTGAGGAAACATTTACTGTGTATTGCTATGTGATTTAAAAATGACTTAACTAAGCGTTGCTAACAGTTTTTGGAAAATGTTAATTATTATTATTATTATTATTATTATTTTTGGAAGAATTTGTTTGATTTATGTTATATATATATATATATATATATATATATATATATATATATATATATATATATATATAAATATATATTATTAAAAAAAAAAATATATATATATATATATATATATATATATATATATATATATATATATATATATATATATATATATATATATATATATATATTTAATATTAATAATTAATTTGATTTGGAAGGGTATTAAAAAACCTTGCTGTGGTATTTTAAAAAAAATTATAAATAAGTAATTTGAATTCTAGATTAAAAAAAACGCCACCAATTTTAATTTAATCATTCATTCATTTTCCTTTCGGTTTAGTCCCTTTTTTAATCTGGGGTCGCCACAGCGGAATGAACCGCCAACTTATCCAGCATATGTTTAGCGCAGCCGATGCCCTTCCATCTGCAACCCATCACTGGGAAAACCAATTTTAAAATTAATACTAATAACAGTAATTATTATTATTGTTATTATTGTTATAATATTACATTATTTGTTATGAAAGTAAGCTCAAAACTGAAAATTTACAAAATACTGTACAATTTTGTTAAATAATTAAACATAAGAATTGACGATATTATGTATGTTAATGCAGTACTAGTGCGTGTAAAATAATGTAGTACATCTGTAATAATAGAAATATTACTAATAAAAACTAAATAAAAATAACCACCAAAGTACAAGTTTACTAAATGAAAATATAAAGATGAAAAAAATATGTGTGTAAATGTTTATATATGCATGTCATTTTTTGTCATGTCTTTCTGAAACATTTCTTTCTACATATCTGATACATACTGTATGTGTGTGTGTATATATATATATATATATATATATATATATATTTTTTTTTTTTTTTTTGCCAAATGATGTTTAACAGAGCAAGGAAATTTTCACAGTATGTCTGATAATATTTTTTCTTCTGGAGAAAGTCTTAATTGTTTTATTTCGGATAGAATAAAAGCAGTTTTTAATTTTTTTAAAAACATTTTAAGGTCAAAATTATTAGCCCCTTTAAGCTATCTATTTTTGATAGTCTAAAGAACAAACCGTTATCATACAATAACTTGCCTAATTACCCTAGCTTACCATAATTAACCTAGTTAAGCCTTTAAATGTCACTTTGAGCTGTATAGAAAAATATCCAGTTGAATATTATGTGCTGACATCATGGCAAAGATAAAGTAAATCAGTTATTAGAAATGAGTTATTAAAACTATTGTGTTTAGAAATGTGTTGAAAAAATCTTCTCTCCGTTAAACAGAAATTAGGGAAAAAAATAAATGGGGGCTAATAATTCTGGGGGTTTAATAATTCTGACATCACCTGTATCTCTGATATATATCTATATATGAAATATATCAGATATATACATGATATATATTTCTGATATAAAGCAATAATGAATTCATATAATAATAATAATAATCACTAATACACATATCCACCAAATTAGTACAATTCTAAAATACTCAAATACATGTGTTATTTAACGTTTTCAAACATTACACCATCACTATTTATTTTGTCAGAAAGCCACAGGGGGCTCTTAAATGCCTTCTTCTGTTGACTACAGCTGCTTTTGCCTTTTTAAATGCAGAGCAGATGAGAGATCATGAAAACACTGCATCCTGAGCTGCTGGTGTGCAATAAAACTTCACTCTGAAGCACGCAGCTCATATGTTTATTGAATTAAACCACGATCTGAGAATTGCACAATGCCATTTCACTTAAAGGGGCAGTTCACCCCAAAAAATCTGTCATCATTTACTCAATTTTCACTTCGTCAAATCCAGTTTCTTTCTTCTGTTGAACCCAAACGAAGATATGTTGTGTACTATTTTGTTTCCTACTATGGAAATCAAAGCATGCCAGCAACCAGCATCGTGTTCAACAGAAGAAAAAGACACTCATGAATGTTTAAAACCACACGAGGGAGAGTAAATGAGTAAATTTTTGGGTGAACTGTCTCTTTAATTGTGCAAACCTCACATAGTTTGAGAAATGATTGAAATGTTCATTGAAATGATGAGCGATTTCCTCATGGCTGCGTTTAAGGAACTCTCTTTATCTCTATCAGAGATGTCCTGATACTGCCACAGGAAGACATGGGAGGGAGTCGAGTGTGATGCATTGTGGGAAATAGTTGAGGAAGCCAGAGTGATATTAAAGAGTTGAAAGAGAGTTGTTGTTTCAGAAACTGATGGATGAAAGCAGATAAAAAGAAAGCGAGAAATAGTTGCTTTCTCTGGGTGATTTGCATATGGGCGATGTAATGAATTTCATCATGACTGTGTATGTTTATTATGTAAATGTATGTATATATATATATATATATATATATATATATATATATATATATAAATGTATATATATATATAAATGTATATATATATAAATGTATATATATATAAATGTATATATAAATGCATGCATGCATATAATTGAAAAGACGTTATTTATATTCAGTCATCTGAAATGTTATCATACAGTATTATGCCTGGATTTCATCAATAGCCTTGCATTTACTAACACAGACTATTTGCAATATTTGGAAGTAATTTGCGTTTTCCTCCAGTAGAAAAACGTCACAAGAACAATGCTTAGTGGCTCAGTGTATTGCAACACTGTTTTGTAAAAGGGAACAGAATGGCGACGGTTGGCCACGCCTACTTGTAGCTTTTTTTGCATTGTTCAGAAACCTATGAATGATGTCACGGAGACTATGTCCATATATTTTACAGTCTATGGGTAACACACATAAAATTAAAGTCATGAAATAAACATTGTTAATCAACATTAGATGTAACATGAATCTCTAATATACATAACTGATGGGAAAACAACTAATAAGATCCAGAGTAGTGTCAACAAAAAGCATAAAAAGTGATGTGCAAATCAGGGTATTCTGGGAAAGTCAGTTCACGGTTATTCGGCCTATATATTAAGGAAAAATACTCTTAACCGGGTTACAGATTTTTACTGTAGCATTTTTACAGTTGAAATCACGGCCGTTTTTTTACAGTGTTGTTATTTTGGAAGTTTAAATTCTCTGGAGTTTTCCATGTCAGATCTGACCTGAGCATTAACACGGTCATACAAACACTGAAATCATGCCGTCCGTCATTCTTTAATGAATGAACTTTTCCTACAAACATCCACACACACACACACACACACACACACACACACACACAAACACGCACACACACACACACACACACACAAACACGCACACTCTCAAAGGGTTTAATGAAATCGAGTCGGCCTGCCTCCCGAATCTCAGGGCTAATTTGATCAGAGCGGTATTTTCATGAAAAGCCTTTTCATCCGTTCGGCAGCTTTTCTCAAACAGCCAAACACATCTGCTCACTGATTCCAGAGCAGATCCAGTCACGCGTATATAAATGATGTGGCAATAAATGATGTGGCGTGAGTGCTTCAGATGCCTCCATATAGACACGCGAGGGGACGCTTCATGCAAAAATCATCATTCACTCAACTAGGGCTGCACAATATATGGTTTCAGCATCGATATCACAATGTGAACGTTTGCAATAGACACATCGCAGGATCTGCAACGTGGAGTCAAGATTATAGCTCTCCAGGAGCCAAAAAAAATACATGTGATTTATTGTTACACTTTGCAGTAACTCCACAAATTTACCAAAGATTTGATCATTTGCGTGTATTTTTAAGGTCTGTGACACTGAAAGCCAGTTTTAAGCATTCAGGCACAATAATTTATAATGTTTTTAAATAAAAGAAAGGTTATTAAAGTCTATACAGTGCTATTTTACATTAGCTAACTCTATTTTACATATATTTTCAGACTCCAAGAAAACTTTAAAGCAGTGTTTATTTTATTTGTATCTTTTCTACTGTATTTATCAATGCTTGTTATTGGTTTATTATATTTAATGCAGATGTACTGGCCTACAAAATTATCCCAATCAATCTAAAATTACTGCTTCTTTCCAAGGTAGAGCCATTCAAATCATCTGGTGAAATTAAACTCTATGTATGGCAAAACAATTTAAATATTGAAATGTTACACTCAACTTCATATCCTTTCAAACCTGCTTTTAAGCTGCAGAACACAAAAGGAGATATTTAGAAAAATGTCTCTTTAGAATCAGTGGGGACCGTTGTTGATTTGGACCCCATTGACCTTCATTCTATGGACAAAAAGTGCTGTGTGTCTTGTTGTAATGAAAATAATGCCACAGAAAAATATGTATACTTTGGTTAACACTTTAAAATAAGGCTCCATTAGTTGATGTTAGGTGATGTATTTACTAATTTGAACAAATATGTTTATTACAGTATTTTTTTTTATCTTAGTTCAGTTTTTAACATTGCGTTAATACATTTTATGATTTGATGAAGTATTGTTCATGCTTAGTTCATATTAATAAACACATTAACTAACATGACCTGATGGACTATTATTTTAATGTGTCACCAATACTTTTATTTAGCAATGATTCATTAAAAGAGAGATCAAAGACTATTACATTTACATTTAGTCATTTAGCAGACGCTTTTATCCAAATGAGGACAAGGAAGCAATTTACACAACTATAAGAGCAGCAGTGAATAAGTGCTATAGACAAGTTTCAGGTGAGTAAAGTCTAAGAAGCAAAGCATTAGTAATGTGTGTTTTTTTTTGAGAGAGAGAGAGTACAGTTAGTGGTACAGCCAGAGAGGCAGTTACAGATTAGGAAGGAAAGTGGAGACTAAATAGTTGAGTTTTTAGTCGTTTCTTGAAGACAGCAAGTGACTCTGCTGTTCTGATGTAGTTAGGGAGTTCATTCCACCAACTGGGCAGATTGAATGTGAGAGTTCGGGAAAGTGATTTCTTCCCTCTTAGGGATGGAACCACGAGGCGACGTTCATTCACAGAATGCAAGTTTCTGGAGGGCACATACATCTGCAGAAGTGAGAGCAGATATGAAGGAGCAAAGCCAGAGGTCGCTTTGTAAGCAAACATCAGAGCTTTGAACTTGATGCGAGCAGCAACTGGCAGCCAGTGCAAACGGGTGAGTAGCGGAGTGACATGTGCTCTTTTGGGTTCATCAAAGACCACTCGTGCTGCTGCGTTCTGAAGCAGCTGAAGAGGTTTGATAGAACTAGCTGGTAGCCCGGCTAGTAGAGAGTTGCAATAATCCAGTTTGGAGAGAACAAGAGCTTGAACAATGAGTTGAGCTGCATGTTCAGATAGGAAGGGTCGGACCTTTCTGATGTTATAGAGTGCGAATCTGCAAGATCGAGCAGTTCTAGAAATGTGGTAAGAGAAGTTCAGTTGGTCATCAATCGTTACTCCAAGGCTTTTTACCATTTTGGATGCAGTAATGGTTGCCCCATCCATCTGGATTGAAAAGTTATGGTGTAGAGTCGGGTTGGCAGAAACATTATTATCATTGGATAGATGGACGGACAGACAGACAGACAGACAGACAGACAGACAGACAGACAGACAGACAGACAGACAGACAGACAGACAGACAGACAGACAGACAGACAGACAGACAGATAGATAGATAGATAGATAGATAGATAGATAGATAGATAGATAGATAGATAGAAAAAGATAGAAAAAGATAGAAAAAGATAGAAAAAGGATTGATGGATGAAGAGTTCAGATGCAAAAACCTTTAAGTGCCGTCTAAAATTTCCATAGCAAATGAACATTTTTCTCAGCCTCCTTTGTTTATGATGAGATATTTCACTTTAAAGACCAGACTTTAAAGAAAATGACTTGTTCTTTACCATAAATGTGATATTACTGAACATACACACAGGAGCCTGATTAAAAAATAATTCACATTTTTGAAGAACATTTCAGACAGCATTTAGAGGATTTTGCATCTAAACTATTCATTTAATTTTTTAATTATATTTTTTTTCTTTCTGATTAAGGATCCTAAAAATGGTTTATTAAAATAAAACTTTCTCCACTGAATTTTTTTTTGAGCAACAATTCAATGTTTTAGAGTAGACTGATTAATCTGAAGAGTTCCTTGTTTATTTCTACCTCAATTTTACTGTCTTGATTGATTGATTGATTGATTTATTGATTGATTTATCAGAGAGTTGAATTCTTTTAGTATCAATATGAAGTAAACATCTCATTTTGAGATTATGTTGCTTGTACTCTTGTGATTCGTGTATTATGAGCTCTTTCAGGTTATAATAATAGTTTTTTTTCCTCATTTGTTTATTCATTCATTAATTTTCCTTCGGCTAAGTCCCTTTATACATCAGCAGTCGCCACAGCGGAATGAACTGCCAACTTATCCAGCATATGTTTTACATAGCGGATACCCTTCCAGCTGTAACCCAGTACTGGGAGACACCCATACACACTCACATTCACACTCGTACACTACGGCCAATTTAGTTTATTCAATTCCCCTATAGCGCATGTGTTTGAAAACCGGAGCACCCAGAGGAAACCCACACCAACACGGGGAGAACATGCAAACTCCACACAGAAATGCCAACTGGGCCAGCCGAGGCTTGAACCAGTGACCATGTGCTAACCACTGCGGCACCTTGACCCCCCCCCCCCCCTCATTTGTTATTAACTCTCATATGACTTCAGTACACTAAATAGCACACCAGTTACATTCATTGGTGGTTGTTTAGCTGGTTCTGAGGGCTGAAATCCCTGCAGGTTTGCTCTGAGATGCAGTAATAGTCAATGTGTCCTCAGCCGGAGCATGAATCTGCTTTATAGCTCTCTCCCTGATGTCTTTAGAGCTGAAGAACAATAGCAGCGAGAGGCCCTGACATGCCTGCTATCCTAGAGATCATCTGCTCTCTCTCTGTGTGCGTGCGTGTGTGTGTGCGTGCTTGCGTGTGTGCGCGCGCGCATGCGTAAGAGTGTGTATCGGAAAGAGTGTGTGTTTATGTATGAGAGAGAGAGTCTGTGTGTGTGTATCTGTGAGTTAAAGTGTGTGTGTGTGTGCGTGCGTGTGCTTGTTTGTGCGTGTGTGCGTGTGTATTTGTGTTTGTGTGTGTCTGAGAGCGCGTGTGTGTGTCTGAGAGGAGAGCGTGTCTGTGAGCGAGCAAGTGAGTGTGTGAGCATGTGTTTGTGTATGTGGATGTGAGTGAGTGAGTAAGTGAAAGCATGTGTGTGTCAGAGTGTGTATGTGAGAGAGAGAGAGAGCAAGTGTGTGTGCGTGTGTCAGAGTGTGCCTGTGTGTGAATGCATGTGTGTGGAAGCATATGTGTCTGAGAACATGTGTGTGTTAGGGCTGTTTGATTATGGGGAAAATCATAATCACGATTATTTTGGTCATAATTGTAATCACGATTATTCAAAACGATATACAGCTGAAGTAGGGTTGGGTCGATAGACATCACGATGCTGAGCCGGCATCGCGATCCTCCGCCCCCATCGCAAATCCGCTCGCGAAAAATACACACTGAGGCCCCGTTTACACTAATACGTCTTAGTTTTGAAATGGCATTTTTTGAACAAAAACGATCCACATCAGCGCTTCATCTAGCACATCACATGACCACACACACACTGTCATGCGCTCGAGACAGCGGGTCCAGGCAGTCAGCGGGTCAGTACACTGCCTCAATCTTTCGCTTTCACGCTACTTAATGATTTTAGCAAAAACCTCAGATACTGTTGGTTGGTTCCTGTTGGTTGTGCACCTTTTTTACCAACCAAGTTTGTGGACGCCATTATAACAACACAGATCACTCTGCCTGTTCAGTCCCACAGATAGTGATTGACAGGTGGTAATTTGTGTGTAACTTCTTTTTATTTATTTATGATTTAGTTATGTGTAAAACTAAGACCATGCAGGTCAGGTAGAGAAACGGTAGGCTACAAATAATTAATTCGTTATGAATTAATGAATTATTCATAAATAGTTAAGTCACCGCTGTCTATGATGACAATGCCATCGTCCATCGCGATGTTTCACATTAGATATCATACAATGCCAAATCGGTCGACATCGCCCAACCCTAAGTTAAAGTCAAAATTATTCGCCGTCCTGTTAATCTTTTATTTATATATATATATATATATATATATATATATATATATATATATATATATATTTCCCAAATGATGTTTAACAGAGCCAGGCATTTTTCACAGTATTTCCCATAATATTTTTTCTTCTGGAGAAAGACTTATTTGTTTTATTTCGGCTAGAATAAAAGCAGTTTCAAATATTTTCAAACCAATTTTAAGGTCAATATTATTAGCCCCTTTAAGCAATATATATTTTTGATTGTCTGTAGAAGAACCACTGTTATACAATGACTTGCCTAATTACCCTAATTAAGCCTTTAAATGTCATTAAGCTGAATACTAGTATCTTGAACAATATCTAGTCAAATATTATCTACTGTCATCATAGCACAGATAAAAGAAATCAGTTAGTAGAAATTCCTTATTTAATATAGTATGTTTAGAAATGTCTTGGAAAAAAATCTTCTTTCTATTAAACAGAAATTAGGGGGAAAATATAACGGCCAGCAAATAATTCAGGAGGGCTAATATTTCTGACTACAACTGTATATATATATCCAGTTAATCTCCTCCCTGTAAATAAGGAAAGGGAAATAAATACAATAGAATAAAAATATGAAACAATCTGTGCTTTAAGCATCTTCACTGTAAGAAAAAACACTTTAATTATAGCTGCAAAAGTCCTTCAGTCAAGAGCAGTGAGGGATTTTCTCCTTTGGTTGTTTGATTAATGATAAAAACAGTCGGCAGCAGGAATATTGCGCGCTGTCACTTTAAGAGCAGTTATTGGTTTCTCTTTCTCATGTCTTTTGATTCTCACCTTGTTTGTTTATTAAACAAATGAGGGTTAATATGAATAATCACTAAACACCGCGCTCTGACACAAATGTGCATGTATTTGACCATTAAAGCGCTCAC
Source organism: Danio aesculapii (assembly GCF_903798145.1). Taxonomy (NCBI): domain Eukaryota; kingdom Metazoa; phylum Chordata; class Actinopteri; order Cypriniformes; family Danionidae; genus Danio; species Danio aesculapii. The sequence continues at coordinate 28,738,643 of NC_079452.1, read as the reverse complement.
ATTAAGATTGCGCTAGATGTGTGTGCTCTACTCGTCTCCGAGGCTGAGGGCGCACACACACAACAGCATGCGATCTCTTTTGTCTACAATAAAGCTGTACGGGTCACTTACATATCAAATAAGAAGAAATTCCCACAAAACAGACACTTCATACACATAAATACTTGTGTAGAAATGTTTATTAGTAACTTTTCTATGAACATGAGTTGATTATAACTGCAGATCAATGACAGTGCGAAAATGTAACATCTGTAATTATATAAAATAACTAAATAAATGAACATATATAAACACAAACAGCCCCTTACAGTCTCCGATATGTTATCAATTACAGAAGAACAACACACAGCAGACATTTCGTCAGTATTTAGGTTCAAAAACCACAGTGCTGTAATCTTCAGCAGCTCATGTAGCCTCTGTTAGACAGTATTCCGTCATTCTGAGTTCATATTAGTCCAAAAGGTGATGATAACAATAACAGTTAAACAAGGCATTTTGTTCATGTTTGCTGAAAAATAATGTGCTCCTTTTTTCCGGCTTCTCCTTTGTTTCTTCACGCTTCACTCTCGCGTTTGTCAGTGTCTGACAGGATCGGGTTTTAAAAGCACGTCAATAATCAAGCGCAGGTTATCATCATCAGCTCAAGAAGTTTGTTATTTCAGATATAATGTTAGACGCGCGCGAACGTTAGCAAGAAAGCGAAACCGCTCGCGCCTCAGACTGCCTCGTAAAAAAACTACGGGGCTCAGGGTAAATCTGCTCTTCTTCTTGGCTTTGTGGCTGTTTATCAAGACGACGACAAGGTTTGTTTGAGCCCAGATCGACCATGGCTCGTTATTATATGTATTTATAATTCCGCTGTAATCTCTCAGCTGTGTATTCAAACATGGCGGGTTTTTTGTTTTCATCCTGTCTTGTTGCGTAGGCGAATGACGTATCTCTGTAATCCAATAGCGTTCAGCTGCGCATCTAGCTCCGCCTTATGGTACCCTTTCTCGTGTTTGGTACCCCTTGCGAAAGGGTGCCGAAAAAGTGGTACGGTTCGGTTTGGTACGCTTTTTGACAGTGGAAACGGCTATAAAAGCGTACCGAACCGTACCGTACCACTCAGTGGAAACGGGCCATTACAGTGCATGTTTTTACTAATGTTCACGTGGAACTGAGATCTGCAGAGCAACAAAAGTGTACAACTGGAATGGGGCGGTATATGATGGAATAATCGTTTATCTCGATTAATGCTTTTCATAATCATAACCAAAATCGAAACTGGATTTTCAATTAATTGCACAGCCCTAGTGTGTGTTAGAGAGCGCGTGTGTGTGCGCATGTGTTTGCCCATATGTTTGTGTGTATGAGAGTGTGTGTGTGTGTGTGTGTGAGAGAGAGAGCGAGTGTGTGCATGAGTATAGGTTGTGTGTATGTGTGTGTGTGAGAGAGAGAGAGAATTTAGTGGGGGGAAAAAAATCAGATGATGGTGAACTGGGAAGAACAACGATAAAAAATCCTGTAGATTTGAGGCCGTACGGTGAAGACGCAGACAGTGACACACGCGAGGCAAACAAAACAGCCTGTGATGTGGAAAGTGATCTGTGTGTGTGTGTGTTTGTGTGTTTGTGTGTGTGTGTGTGTGTGTGTGTGTGTGTTTGTGTGTGTGTGTGTGAGTGATGTGAAGGAATTTGAGGAGGAGCAGATAGATGAAGGAGGAGAGCTCTAATGCTGCAGTTTCCCAGCGGAGTTGACATTCACTCATGCTCACTTTAACACACACTCATCTTCTCCCACACAAACACACTCACACATACACACACACACACGCACCATTCATAAGCAAATTCAACCATGCACGTTTATGAATTCTTAAACAGAGCAAGCGAGCCAAATGCTTTAAAGTGGAAAGCTTCACACACGCTCCAGAAGGTCACGAATACATGAAAGGTCACAGAAAGGTTTCACACGAGCAACATTGGCTTTTTTCTTTCTTTTTTTAGGAAAAACCCTTTTTTTGCCACAGAATTTAAAAAATAATCATTTAAAAACTGAATTTTTTGTCTCCCAATATTAGATCGTCTCCTCAGTTCTGATATAGTATTCTTAAATGGGACTGTGGCCGCAACAGCAAAATTTCAATTATGAAAATAGAAAGTTGTACTTTTATGTTAAAAAAATTGTGATATTTAAAGTTACAATTACCTTATTTTTATAATAATAATGATAATAATTCCTTTTATATAGCGCTTTTCTAGATGCTCAAAGCGCTTTACACATTGGGGGCCAATCTCCTTATCCACCATCACGACGGCAGTCATATACGCTTATTTCATGCGGCCGCCATTTTAAAAAACGAATGCGAGGCTGCAGTGGGAAGAAACCGGAAATATTTGATCAGCACTGTGAACATTGCAACAACATGCTGTGGACTACAAACCTTTATTCACCAGGGATGCACAGCGGAATGAACCGCCAACGTATCATATGTTTTACACCGCGGATGCCCTTCCAGCCGCAACCCAGTACTGAGAAACATCCATACACTCTCACATTCATACTCATAAACTACAGCCAATTTAGTTTATTCAATTCTCCTATAGCGCATGTGTTTGGACTGTGGGGGAAACCAGAGCACCCGGAGTAAACCCACATCAACACGAGGAGAACATGCAAACTCCACACAGAAACACCAAACTCAAACCAGCAACCTTCTTGCTGTGAGGTGACAGTGCTAACCACTGAGCCACCATACCGCCATACTTGGGGTCATTTTCTTGAAACTTATTATATGTCTACAGTATGAGCCAATATTTGTTCCTTCTTGTTCTTTATTTATATACAAAAGATCCTTAAAATAGAGGGCAAAACCTTAGCTTAAAGAGCCCATATTATGGGTTTCTAAAAATGCTCTTCCATATAGTGTGTCAGCTCTAAGTGAAGTGAAATATCCAGCTAAGGCCTAAATCTGTAAGTGTACAGTGTTTAAAACTGTTCATTCATCTATAGGGGAGAACATGCAGACTCCACACAGAAATGCCAACTGACCCAACCAAGACTCAAACCAGTAACCTACTGACCACTGAGACACCTTGAGTGTGTGTGAATGAGAGTGGATGGGTGTTTCCCAGTGCTGGGTTGCGGCTGGAAGGTCATCCACCTTGTAAAACATATATGCTTAAATAGTTGGCGGTTCATTCCACTGTGGTGAACCCTATTGAATAAAGGGACTAAGCCAAAGTAGAATGAATGAATGAATGAATTTACAGTAGAATACAAAGATCAGAATCACCCTCAAATTAGTATTCCTTTCCAAATCTACAAATCTTTATTCTTATTATACACTCAAAAAGAAAAGACATTTGCTGTTTGTTCAACCTACTTATTTAAAATGAACTTAGAACACAATTATTGTCATTTTTAGAGGGGACAACTTAATTGTTAAGTTCAATCCACTAAAATTTGTAAAAGGAAGTTAACTTCATGTTGTGGAATCGATTGTGTGGAACTCAGCATTTTTTTTTTTTGAGTGTACGGTCTTATGATTTAGGAGTATATCACCAAGACACATTCTTATTGGATTTAGCCACAGAAGACATCTCGCGCACACACTTGGCTGTCTGTGTAGTGTTGTGTTGTGAGATTACATCGCTCTCACACCCAAACAAGCTCTAATTGGAAGAGCTGGAAGTGAAACGCAGGGCCTTGACCTTTCCGACCTCTTCCTCTCCTCTCACCAACAGCCCAGACGCCTCCGACATTTTTAATTAGATCGAAAACGCTCCTCCTAATGCCCATCGATTCCTTTATCTTTCCTCTATCTCATCCCAGAGTCTCTCCATCTCTTTGTCCTTTCCTTTCTGCCTGCCTCTGTTTTTATTCTCTAGATTTAATACTTCTTTACTTGCTCTTGTTAGTGGTTTTCACCCCTTACACCGTCTCATTTAGTGACATTTTAACCTTAAAGGGACAGTTCACCCAAAAATGAAAATAAAACGGGAGTAAACCTGTTATATTAGAACAATTAAGAATGATAAAAAATAAGTTAATCTTAAAAGTACATCTTTAAAGACGTCATCTTTAAGGTAATGCCCAACTAGTTGCTTTTTACGGTTTAGACTCAAATATAAGGCTACAGAAGAACAAATACTATAAAAGTCAGTGGCTACAGGTTTCCATTTATTCATTTATTAATTTTCCTTCGGCTTAGTCCCTTATTATCAGCGGTTGCCACAGTGGAATGACTCGCCAACTATTCCGTTTTACACAGCCGATACCCTTTCAGCCGCAACCCAGTACTGGGAAACCCATACACACTACGGCCAATTAAGGCCAATTAAACCAACGTCAACACGGGGAGAACATGCAAACTCCACACTGAAATGCCAACTGGCCCAGCTGGGACTCGAACCAGCGACCTTCTTGCTGTGAGGCCACAGTGCTAACCACTGAGCCACCATGCCGCCCTAGCTTTCCAACATATTTCTAAATATCTTCTTTTGTGTTAACCCTACTGAAAAATCCAGCTTAAACCAGCCTAGGCTGGTTGGCTGGTTTTAGCTTGTTGACCAGCCTGGTTTTAGAGGGGCTTTGGCCATTTCCAGGCTGGTTTCCAGCCATTTCCAGCCTGGTCTTAGCTGGTCAGGCTGGAAAATGACCAGCTAAAACCAGCCAAAACCAACTATGTCCAGCTTAAACCTTATTTCTGAATGCAGACATAGTGGATAGCAGTGCAGCAGGTCTTTTGCTCCTGACAAAAATACAAGCTAACAGCTTTGCTGTATCGGCCCTGACAGCATCGCGGGGAAACACATGCAACAAACCCTGTGAATCATGAAAACAAACACATTACGACCCTTCATGAACAGCTAAATACTGCTTGCCGTACGCAGACGCGGTTTCACCCAGTCATTGAGTCTCACAGCTTGGCAGGTCTGCCTTGCCTTCGTGTTTGCACGAGCTCTCCTGAATAATTAAGAAGCAGGTCTTCTCATAGGATAAGAAAACTCGGCTATGAATAATAATGAGAAACCAACATGTCATCACTGCACTGGCAAATGAGCGCTATGCCACCGATTTTGATCCGCCCCAAAAATGACTTTAATCCCAGAAGATGAAATTAGCTGACAAAAGGTCCAAAATATCCAGTTTTCCCCACAATTAAAGCTGACAGATGCTAACGTGGTCTTAATTGATAGTCAATACACAAATCTGTTAAAATAAAACATATAAAAAAATACTCAAGGGTGTCTTGAACATTTAAACAAGGCGAGCATAATGGACACAGTTGATTTGTCACATGGGTGTAATGTTTGCTATGTCAGTTTATTCGACAAATATCTTTTTATCTATTATTCTTATTATGTTTTTTGTGAATTAAAGGGCACCTATGGTAAAAAATCTACTTTTCAAGCTGTTTAGACAGCCATATGTGCATGTATGTGTATAGACTGTCATATTGGGGTGATATAAACACACCAAGTGCTTTTTTATTTCAATTTAACAACATAAAAAACGGTGGACCAATTGGAGCGGTTTTCAAACCGACCGCAACTTTACGTAGGAGTGCGGTCCCCCCGCCCACCAATATTGATTGACAGGCGTGTCATCATATCCTCAGTTTAATTCACATCCGCCATTTTCAGCATGAGTCGAAGCGATATCACTAAAGGAACACGCTAGCTCTATTTTTAGATGCAAGGCTCATTTGGCTAAATACAAGAGCAATATTCTCCACATTATTGCACATTATTCTCCACATTATATCTTTAGGTAGGTTTGCAAACATGTGTACTTCTCATTGAGTCTACCTTATACTTCAGCCGTTTGCATTTCTCGCGATCCCAGACGCTCCCTGTGATCTTAACTAGCATGCGTTTTAGAATTCTAAACATCGGTTTCTATCAGGGTACACTCAAGTCGACGGCTGGGCGCCGCGGACCGCTGTAGAAACCTATGTTTAGAATTCAAAAATGCGCGGCGTGACGATTCGGGACACTTCATGTTTCTGCTGCGCCACAGAGAGTGTCTGGTGTGCCGTGTCGCAGCTTCGAGCGGCGCATCTGGTGCCTCAGTCAAAGTTAATTCAGTGTGCGTGGTTATTAGTCTCGGTGTACAAGCTCGGCACTTGAAACTAGCACACAGTTGGCTGTAAAACTGTACAAAGACACAAATGATTTTATACTCTCTGCTTGGTCTGTGTCAGAGTCGTACATGTACGACTGAATGCTGATCCTCTTCTCTCAGTCTGCCTGTCTGTGTTGCAAACACAGAGCGGGAGCTCATGGCTCCGCCCCCTTGTTACGTTGGGCGGGAAGCCGAAACTAGTTTACATGTGAAGCAACACACCCCTAAATCAGCGAACAGTGGACACGCCCCCAACATGACACTTTTTAACACATTCTAATAAAACAATCTGAATTGTGTTTTGAACTGAACCTAAACTGGCACACTCAGAAGAACCAGAATATTAATATTAAATCATAAAAAAGAGATAAACTTTGTGCCCTTTAAAAGATTTTTATTGATTATTTCATGGTTTCATTACTCGTTTCTCATGCAATGCTTCAAAATGCACATTAACACACACTGATGGAAACCTAGCTATTGAAGGAGAAACTTGAGGCTGGAAGATTATAAAGACTTGAGAGTATAAAGTAATGTTGTTACAAAATAAATACAATAAAAAAGGGGAAAAGTGGAGTTAGATAATTACGACGGATCATTGTCGTAGGCTTTGAAATATTAAGTTTGTTAACCGTTCATATTTATATTTCTTGGAAACACAAACAGAGTCGGTCAGAGTTTACTGACCTCTAGATTAGTTGGATCTGTTTCTAACTTTACTCACACACACGTCAGTGCACCATCTGTATGCCTCTATTGTTTATGACTGGTTTATTATTTCTCTTTAGGAAGTAATTAGTCATTTAGCATTTTGTAAACAGATTTGTGTAAACAACTGCCATCGTGCAGCTGTGTGTTAGTGTAAAGCAAACCCAAAGACTTTTATGCTCAGCAGTGCTACATTTATTTATTCACAAATACAATAAAACAGTACAATTTTTAAAATATTGCTGTTAAGATGAGCCATTTTCTGTTTGAATATATGTTGATCTTGTAATTTATTTCTGAGAAGCAAAGCTGACTTTTTAACATCAATACTCCAGTATTCACATGGTAATTGTAATTCTAATCAGGAAACATTTCTTATGGCTCGTTTCCACTGACTGGTACAGTTCGGTTTGTTATGGGTCACCTTTATCAGGCTTGCGTTTCCACTAACAAGGGTACCCTTTTGGTGGGCGTGGTGTATGACAGAAAGTTTCAGTCGACGTCATTCTAGCTTGAGGAAATGTCTACAATAAAGCTGTACGGATCACTTACATATCATATGAGAAGCACTTCTCACAAAACAGACGCTTCATACACAAAAATGCTTGTGTAGAAATGTTTATTACTAACCTTTCTATGAACATGAGTTGATTATAACTGCAGATCAATGACGGTGTGAAATAACCTACTGTAACGTCTGTAATTATATAAAATAACGAAATAAATGAACATAAATAAACACATACAGCCCTTTACAGTCTCCGATATGATACCAACTACAGAAGAACTACATATAGCAGACATTTCGTCAGTATTTGGGTTCAAAACAACACAAAATATAGCCCACAGTCAGTGTAAACCTCTCATCTGTGTCTAATCTTCAGCAGCACATGTCGCCTCTGTTAGACAGTAATTCTGTCATTCCCGGTTCATATTAGTCCAAAAGGTGAAGTTAATAATTTAGTTAATCATGGCATTTTGTTCATGTTTGCTGATAAATAACGTGCTCCTTTTTTTCCGGCTCCTCCTTTGTTTCTTCACGCTTCACTCTCGCGTTTGTCAGTGTCTGACAGGATCGGGTTTCAAAAGCACGTCAATAATCAAGCGCAGGTTATTATCATCAGCTCAAGAAGTTTGTTATTTCAGATGTAGACGCGCGGCGAACCCAAGCAAGAAAGCGAAACCGCTCGCGCCTCAGACTGGCTCGTAAAAAACTACGGGGCACAGGGTAAATCTGCTCTTCTTCTTGGCTTTATAGCTATTCATCAAGACGACGACAAGGTTTGGTTGAGCCCAGATCGACCATGGCTCGTTATTATATGTATTTATAATTTCGCTATAATCTCTCGCTGTGTAATTCAAACATGGCTTGTTCTGGCTTGTTGCGTAGGCGAATGACGTATCTCTGTAAACCAATAGCGTTCAGCTGCGCCTGTGGCTCCGCATTCTGGTACCCTTTCTCGTGTTTGGTAACCTTTCGAAAGGGTGCCGAAAAAGTGGTTCGGTTCGGTACGCTTTTTGACAGTGGAAACGGCCATAAAAGCGTACCAAACCGAACCGTACCACTCAGTGGAAACGGGCCATTATTATCACCAATGTTGAAATCAGTTGTGCTGCTTCATATATTGTGATTTAAAGGCACATAGTTCACTTAAAAATTCTAATTTACCCCTCAATTTGTTTGGTAATCTTTGAGTTTACTCAAAAGAAGATATTTTGAAGAAAGTTGAAGAAACAATAAGATATTTTGAAGAAACTGGTAACCAATGAGTTCCACAGTAGGAAAATCAAAATACTATAGAAGTCAATGCTTACAACATTTTTCACAATATTTTCTTTTGTTTTCAAGAAAGAAACTCAAACAGGTTTATGACAAGTGAAGGAGGATTAAATTATACAATAATTTATGCTATTAAAAATAAATATAATAAAAACCTACCAGATATTTGTACAAAATGTTTGGAAGCTAGAGGAATCTTGTTTCACTGTATTTGGCAGTGTACAAAGATTAACTTATTTTGGGAAGAGGTAAGAGTCATGAGTAAAAAGATCATTTCAAAACAAATCCTCCTCAACCCAAAGCTTTTGGTGGGCTTATACCCAGAGGACTCAAATTATAGTAGAAACACAGAGCAACACAAACAGCATGCTGAAGTATAAATACACGACAACGTGCAAGGCATGCACCGTATAAACCAGGCGAGACACTCCCCACTGCAGCCTGTAGTGCACTGGCTAAACGTATGTCAACAACATGCATGTCGACATCAAACATTCGTTAGCACACATTTATAGCAACTGTCTTGCAGTATTTTGATTTTAAGAATGAATCAAGTGAATGCTTATGTCCATTACATCGACATGCATGTGCGAGCAGTTGTCGCTAGAAACGATAATTATTTGCATTAGTTATTAAATTACACATTACAGTGTACAGTGTATATTATTAACGGCTACACCTACCTCAACCCTAAAACGTCAGTGTAAGCATGTGGGTTACAACCATAAACATTATAATGGATGTCTATGGTTGTGGGTTGTGACATCATCATCTTTTTCTTTTTGTATTTTTATGGTGGTTGGCATCCAGCGTTTTGGGGCATTACTGCCACCTTCAGGTCTGGAGTGTGAATTTACAGACTAAAGTAACGGACACTACTCGAGTATGTACGACATTTTATTTTCAGTTTACTGCAGGACCGTATGGAAGTGTGCGATTTTGGATGCAGTACGTCATGTTGCATGTAGGCCGCAGCGAAGACTATTTGCATTATTCTGCTTTATACTGCCATGATAATATGTGTTAAATACTGTAACTTATCCATTAACTTGATTTCTGCAAGAGTCCTGTAGAATGATGAAGACCACAGCTCCCATGATTCCACATTCAATCACGCCGTCATTAAACTACACCTTTGTTTGTTGCCAATATGCGCCCTCTAGTGGCTAAAATTACATACTGTGCCTTTAAGTTATGTATATTAATCCACAGTTTTCTTTTTAAACGAGTAGCAGTTATAATAATGCTTGCAAAAGAAGGAATTGTTACGATAGTTTTCAAGATATAATAATCAAATTAGCATGTAATGCTCAAGTAGTGATTGCGATCACTGCTGTATTGATTGTCTCATTTAACTGCTGTTGAATCCGTACGGACTGACAGGGTTTCTGAGGACACGGCTGGGTGGGTTTTTTCCCCAGCTCTAGACAGACACTCAGACCTGTTGGGTCTCAGAGTAAGAACCGTCATTAGACGTCCACGGCTCCTCGGGCTGAGATGCTGCTCTGTAATTAGTCGCTCTGAGGTTTGCTGTAATTATTGACTTGAACTGGTATCTTACCCCACTTCCTCTTCCTCTGGAGGTCTCCTCTTCCGTCCCCATTCTCTTTGTTTCCTTGTATATCCATGGGTATATTCAGAAATGTGGTCATTTGGAGGAATTAGATGTTACATGTTCGCACTAGACTCTATAAAGCAATATAATATACTTGAAAATACCACATTTTATGTTTTGGCCCAGCCCTGTCTTCTAAAACTGTTCAGATTGTTTTATTCACACCACCTAATTTTAAAGACATGTTGTTCATTAATACTTTACAATAAAGATTAATTTGTTAACATCAGTTAATTAAAGTAAACTGGCGACATCAAGTCTTAGGTAATGTTTATTTCTGTTTAATAACTCAGTAAAATCAAACAGTGCAACATTGTTTTATTTAACGGAGCTATTAACCAATATAATAATAATAATAATGATTCCTTACATTTATATAGTGCTTTTCTGGGCACTCAAAGCGCTTTACACATAGGGGGGAATCTCGACATCCACTACCAGTGTGCAGCATCCACCTGGATGCCATTTTGTGCCAGACCGCACACCAAACACCAGCTGATTGGTGGAGAGGAGACCGAGTGATTAAGCCAATTATGATATGGAGATGATTAGGAGGCCATGTTGGACAGAGGCCAGTGGGCAGATTTGGCCAGGATGGCGGGTTAAACCCCTACTCTTTTTCGAAGGACATCCTGGGATTTTTAATGACCACAGGGCCTCGGTTTAACGTCTAATCCGAAAGACGGCGCTCAATTACAGTATAGAGTCCCCGTCACTATATTGGGGCATTAGGACCCACACAGACCACAGGTTGGGTGCCCCCTGCTGGCCTCACTAACACCACTTCCAGCAGCAACCCAGCTTTCCCATGTGGTCTCCCATCCAGGTAGTGACCGGGCGCAGCCCTGCTTAGCTTCAGTAGGTGACCATATATAATATATATAACAAATATAGTTCATCTGCATTTTTAATTAACTTTAGTATAGTAACTTCTATAACAAATGTAGATATTTCTCACTGATGTTAGTTAATGCGTTAACTAAAGTTTACTAATAAAAACTTATTGTTAACTATTTTACTTCATATTTTGCAGTTTTATTTGTTTAAAACATTTGTTTACTCTGACCATTTATACACAATGAAGCTGTAAACCACATAACTGATGATGATTGGTGCATGTTTGTGTGTAGGGGCAGGACAACCACATAACTGATCATAAGTGCGTGTTAGAAATATGCAGAGTTATTTTTGTTGTTATTCTTGTAGCATTTTTGTACTATTTTTCAATATTGTAATAAAAGAAATTCTCAACAAGAAGTTTTGATTATATCCCTAGTTAACATGCTGATTAAATACCACTTGACCTTCAATATATAGAGAGGTGTAGTAAAGTATACTAATTAATATAATAATAAAAATTGCATGTTAAATTCTGGTTACATGGGTGTTCTGAAGAAATAATGAGCTGTGTATCAAAGTTTTCCATATCTCATACACAATATATTGCAAAATTATTGTTATTGCAATATTAGTAAATCTAATTAATCTGTAGCAGACATGTGATCAATTACATTTATTTTATGCATTGCTTCTTTATATAAATTTGACAAATCAGATGGGTCTGTTCTATCTTAAACCCCGCCCCCCAGTAGTTGGTGTTCTGCTATTGGCTGTTTTTTCATTGGAAGTTGCATAACTGCATTGGCTTGAGCAGAAATACAGTAAAAAATGAGAAATAAAATTGTAAAATAGCTGTTTTCTACATAAAAAAATATTATTTAATTTATTCTTGTGATGAAATATTGGATATTTAGCATCATTATTCCAGTCTTCAGTGTCGCATGATCATTCTGGAATCATTCTAATACACATATAACTGTTTACATTTTTATAACACACATGCAGCATTATTAGGAATCTAAATAAGTGACTTTACTCCTTACTCAAAAGTATTCATGTCTTCAATGGAAACACAGTGTATACAACATTTGGCTTCTTAGCTGTCATGACCCCCAGGTCAAGTGACCTCCGACCCTTGCTAGTGTGTTTCCTATGTAGGTCAGTCGTGGCAGAGTTTAGCATCTGGAGTTCACATGCTGCACTGTCTGAATGCATCGCTCTTCCCACACACATACACACACACTTCTGTTAACCCTTTGACACCTTATCCCTTCTTCTGTTAACACACTGCCGTTGCGGATGTCACCTTAATGTCCTGCACAATGTGTAAAAACAGACACTTCTTCATGTCATAGCAAGCAGTAACACTCCCCGCGCATGCATAAGCTAAAATAAAGTAGACCATCACTACTTAGAAACCTGAAATGTTTCTATTATTAAGGATGGGTTTTTAACTAAAGCTGTTCGAACTGAAGTTCTGCCGAATGACTTAACAGTTATCAGTATGCTGGTGAAAACTGTACATTTCTAGTCAAACCATCCTTATGAAATCTAATACCAAAAACAGAAATAAGGGCAGTTATAGTAGCTAAAAATGGGAGAGCGTTGCTGTTAAGTGATTGTATTGAATATGGAGCAATTAAGTGTTGATGTTAAAGGGCACCTAGGTTAGTCCTTTTTTCAGATTTAATATGAGTGTTTTGCGTCTCCAGAATGTGTCTGTAAAGTTTCAGCTCAAAACACCCATCAGATTTTTCATTATACCTTTTACAAGATTTTATTTAATACATTTTTTCACTAGGGGGCTGTTTTGTCGTACTGCGCCTTTAAGGCTAGTCGTGCCTACTACGTGCCTTTCTGCGTGCCTTAATCTCCTCCCTCGGCTGCGTCAGACAACAGACAGACATAAAGGAAGCAGATGTCACGTAGCGTTTGTGAGAAATACTACAGTAAGAACTTTACCAATGAGTATTTGTTGTGCAGTTAAATCGATGAGTCACACACAATGTCGTTACAAAGTTCACATGCACACACACACAGACAGACAGACAGACAGAGCGCGCGTTAAGCTTTGCACTCTTTTTGCACGCATATGTGACAGGATACAGGTTAATCTCCACTGCTGTTTGGATATCTGATTTAACGTCCACAAACCGCGATTGAAGCGTCTTCCTTTATAATTGTTCTGAGACGCGGCTGTACTGATGAAGTAAAGCTGAAGTGAATTGCTGTAATTCATTACACACATGCTTTGTTTTAAAACATTTTAAACTTGTAAAACTCACTCTTGATCACGTTTGATGATGATTGATGATCCTGGTGAACTGAACACACCTTTTATTCCCAGCTGCTTTGCGCACATCTGGTCTTGTTGATATGATTATACACGTGACTACCGGAACATGTTAATACGCAGCTGTCAATCAATATTGGTGGGCGGGGGGACCGCATTCCTACGTAAAGTTGCCGTCGGTCTGAAAACCGCTCCAATTGGTCCACCGTTTTTATGTTGCTAAATTTGAAAAAAAAATACTGGGTGTGTTTATTTCACACCAATATGACGGTCTATACACCATACATGCACATATGTCTGTCCAAACAGCTTGAAAGGTAGATTTTTCTCCATAGGTGCCCTTTAAATCAAAAGAAATTCACACATACTTGAAAATGAAATGATTTAATGACAATAATTCTCAATGGTTACAGCTGAATTAAGTACAAATAACTGTATAAAAGGATAAAAAATGAAATTATGAAAACATATGATAATAATTGTACACAGCTTAAATGTAAATTAAAGTTACCAGAGATAGGGGGAGAAGGAGCGAGACAAAGAGAGTAGGCCCTGAAGAAAGCCTGAAAGCTGTAGAGTCAGAGAAGATGAGAAGAGAGGAGCAGAGCTGGAAAAGACACAGAGTAAAGTTTACCAGCTATTTTGTATCTTTCTTGACCATGTGACTTGGCATGGGCCGATCTAAGATTCTGACGGTATGATAACCTTGGATAAAAATTACACAGTATCACGGTATTGTGATCACTGCTTTAAAATATATAAAAAAATGGCATTATTAATCAATGGCGTTACTAAAGAAATTACTTTTTTAGTAATGAGCAATCAAATAAACAACTGTTTCCACCATTACAATTTTGATACCATTACTGCAAATAATGCGCTGTTATATAATTTGCAATGGAGTGCACTTTTTATCTGTTACCATTGACTTGCTGTGGTGTGAGTGTGACACATAAGTGATGAGGATAGGCGTGTGTGTAGGGGTGGGACAACCACATAACTGTTATAATTACAAATATAACAGTTTCTTAGTAAACGAAAATTATACAAAGAAAAACATACAGATATTAATAAAAGGTCATATCAGACCTTTCAATTTAGTCAGGGATACATATTGTAATATGAATCCAGCAGGAACATTTTTAAACATTATTCTTAAAGTTCTAGAGAAACCCACCTATATTAACATTTAGTCATTTCGCAGCAGTGTTGTGCACATTACTTCATTCATTTTTCATATCATTTATTCTTTCATTTTCCTTCGGCTTAGTCCCTTATTTATCAGGGGTTGCCACAGCGGAATGAACCGCCAACTATTCCGGCATATGTTTTACTAAGAAAAAAATTGCGTCATTATAAAAGTAACTAATTACCAGGGAAAGTAACTATTGTGCTACTTTTCAAAATAGCAATATGTTTAAAAAAAAACTAAAACTGAAGGTTGAATAAAAAATGGACACTAAAGTAAAATAAATTATTACAGACCCTTTTCACATTTCTGGGTTAGTGGGATTAGGGGATTTCCAGTACTGGAAATCGTCATAGTTGGGTAAACTTAGAGCACAAAGAATCGGAGAGTACAACAAATATTTTTTTACAATGCTATTTGCTGAAATAATAATAAAAAATGCCATGATGGTGTTATCAAGACTTATAGAAAAAGGAAAAAAAATTGTGTGAAACTGATAACGACAGCCAGAGCAGAACGTCAAATTTACTTCCAGCCCCATAGATACTGCATTAGAAACCCCTTCAACAAGCGGGAATTTGTTTTTTGTAATTTGATGCAAAGATGATGCATAAATAAATGCATATAAATGTTCTTGCGTTTAAAAAAAATCTAAATATTGAAAACTTTTATGGATTTAAGATTATGAGGACCATTAAACGCGTCATAACAGTCTTGTGAAAAGGGTCTATTATAAAACATTCCACACTATTCTGTACTATAGTAATGTTGCTGTGGGACAATGTGAGAGACGCCTATCTAATGTAATATTTAGTGGTAAATGTTACCATGAATGTAACCAACGCTGCTGTTATGGCATTAAAACATAAATAAATTCAATTCTCTAGAACTAAATTTAATCAAATACTCAAATGCATCAAAATTAATAATTTTTTTTTATAATTGCTTTTTGGTAGGTTTGCTCAATCTTTTTAGGTGTATTGTCAGTGCATTGGTTAAACTAAAGATGAAAAACATTTTATTTTATGGCTAAAAGTTATAGTGGTAATATATTTTTTTTAAGTATTTCATTTATATGGTGTTATCTGAAGGTAAATATGAACAACGAGGCAGCTTTTTTGTTTTTTATGCAATAATATGCTGTAAATGACAACACTTTTATATAAAATTCGCAAAAAATGTCATCAGTTCTTTACTAAACTAACTAAAAATGAAACTTTTTTTATTATTATTTTGTCAGAACTATAAATCATAAATCCTAAGGAGCTGTTTTTTGAAGTGTTTTTTTAATATGCTTTTAATCATTATAGGTTTAACAATACATCCGTATTTGTTGTGTATTTTGGAATTAAATGTATTTTTTATGCATTGTTTTAAATACCAGTGTCACAGAATTTTTAATAGTCCTCTTTTTTTTTCTCAAAGTAAGAAACAAATGCATTGATTTAAAGTATGGTATTAAAAATAATCAATAACTCCATAAAATCAAGTAGAGTAGAACTCCACTGTAATACCAGTTTCACAAAAATTTTAATCGTCCTCTTTTTTTCCCCTCAAAGTAAGAAATAAATGCATTTCTTTAAAGTATCATAGTAAAAAAATAATAATAATAGTAATAATAAAATAAATAAATAAAATTAGATATAGTAGAACTCAATTTTAATTCCAGTTACACAAAAATTTTAATTGTCCTCTTTTCCTCTCAAAGTAAGAAATAAATGCATTTCTTTAAAGTATCGTACACTGAAAAAAGTGTTGCATGCAAAACTGTTGCAAACTATTTATTTGTGTTGAATTTAAACAAACTAATTAAATTTAATAATGTTCAACTTAATTGGTTTGTTTAAATTCAGCCCAAATAAATTGTTTACAACCACTTAACATAAAAAAATTTAGTAAATCCAAGCAATCAGCTTTGAATAATTTTTTTCAGTGTAGTAATAATAATAATAATAATAATAATAATAATAATAATAATAATAAATAAAATTAGGTATAGTAGAACTCCATTGGAAATCCAGTTACACAAATGTTTAATTGTCCTCTTTTCCCCTCAAAGTAAGAAATAAATGCATTGCCTCAAAGTATGGTATTAAATAATAATAAATAAATAAATAAAATCAAGGATAGTAGAACTTTATTGGAATGAAGCTTGCTTGCATATTGTACAATTGTAATATTTGTAGCAATTAATGTAAATGTAATCACTCTAAACAGGCATTTAGTGAGACGATCATTTGTGTAAGGACTGTGATGCAACAGAACAAGATGATTTTGTTGACGTGAATTTAAACAAAGTGTGTTTTAGTAGCAGAAAGAGGAGGATGTGTGGTAACACCGTCGCTTCACAGATGTGTGTGGTTTTGTCTCTGTCTGTCATTGTGCATTTGAGCGTGTGATCTGATGTGTATTTCCATTTATAGATTGCTGTTCTGTAGATATCGACCCGCTATATGCCTCACTTGTTCCTCTAATAAACACATTTACAGCTAGGCCTGTGCAATAGGATGATATGCGTTGTACAGACAAAATAAAAAGTCTGTCTTTTGTGATATGCTCTATTATTGATTTAGTTGTGCTACAAGATACATTGTTTATAGCAATACACTTAAAAAATGAGGTTTGCTGTTGGTTCAATCTACTTATTTGAAATGAGCTGAAACTACACAATTCTTCAGTTTTTTTTTGACAACTTATTTCTTGTTCAATCCACTTAAATTTGTAAAAAGTAGGTGTAATTTGTTAACTAATTAATTAGACTTAATTCCTTTGTTGTCCTTTATGTGTTTTTTACAGTGTACTTTTTGTATTATTTATTTATGTGCATTATTACAGGCAATTACTGGGATGCAAACCAAAATATGAAAAACAGCATCGTGAGAAAGATGCAATTAGGGCTGCACAATATATCCTTTCAACATCGATATCGCAATGTGTGTGTTCACAATAGTCACATGTCAGGATATGCAATGTTCAGTTGGGATGATAGTTGTTCAACAGTTGAAAATACATGAGAGTCATTGCAATGTAATATCATGACAGAGTGAAACTTTATCATTTGCATGTGTTTTAAAGGCTTTTTAAGAGAGTTTAAAGCATTCTGGCACAATAACATCCAACATCTGTAACTTTATTGAAGGAACGTTTTACTGATTTATTAATACAATGAAGACTATACAGTTTTCTTGTACATTTAAATATTCAGTTTCTGTATCTGAATACAGTTTAACTCTCTGTAAAACCATAAAGAGCTGTTTATTTGACTTCTTTCTTTGCTCTATTGTAATTATTCTCGCCTTTTTTTCATTTATACATGATTCACACCTTACAAAATCGACTCAACCCATCGAAATTAATGATTTTTTTTCTTTCACAATTACACTGTAAAAAGTATGACCTAGATCTAACTTATAAAAAGTGAGGCAAGTGGCTGCATCGGACGTTTTAGATTGATACAACTTCCAGCCTTTAAGTATATTAAACGCTAAAAGATTGCTTTAAAACAAATGCAACAATTAAGTTGAGCCAACTAATATTTTTAAAATTACTCAAGTCAGATAAACTGACTTTTTTTGTTAAACCTAACTTATTTATACATTGCTATATGTTGCCTGTACTTATTTTAATTAGGTATTAAGAACTTTATTATCTAAATAAAATTAACCATGCATATGTCATTTAAAATGAATTCAATTGACTTCTGGCTGTAACCTCAGAAAATAAATCTTCATTTCTATATTCTACGCACAATATACAGTGATTAAGTAAAAACAGATAAACAGACTTTATACGGTCAATAACAATTAAATAAGAATGGGAAGATGGATTAAAGACATAGAGCTATTCAAGCCATCTGGTGAAACTGTATTCCTACCGTAATATACCGCAGAAAAACAAAATATCGCAGTGTCAGATTTTTTCAAGATCATGCAACCCTAGTTGCAATGTTGAAAGTACAATGTTTACAGTTTGCATTTTATTTAGCAAATTTGATGTTTATATTTGTTTTTTATTAATCTTTTTATAAACATACTATACACATAACATTTGCTTAATGAATACATTTACAAAAATAAACAAACAAATAAATAAATAAACAATAATAATAAAAGTAATAATAATAACTTAAAAAATAATAATACATTAAAAAGTAAATAAACAAATAAATAAAACTCCAATAGAAACACAACAACTACAACAAAGCCCTGAAAATGTATTTGTTTATTTATTTATTTATTTATTTATTTATGTTGGACCTTTAATCATTAGTTTTTTAATGGTGTTTTATATTTAAATCATATTTATTTCGTATTTCTACCTTTTTAATCAAACATTTGCCCTGAAGTTCTAAATAAATTGAGGAATATGATATCAGGATATGAGACAACTTACACACTTGTATTACAGAGAAATATTAAGGCCCTAAAATAGTAAGTAGTAGTAAGTACAGTAAAGTAGTAAGTAAAGTTTATTTATAAAGCACATTTAACTTCAGTTTGGCTCTGACCAAAGTGCTGAACAAAACCAAAACACACATTCTAAAACCGTAAAATAACAATAAAAGTAATAATAAGAATAATAGTATGACGGCAACAATGCACAATAAAGATTAAAAGCTTGGGAATCAGAATCAGAATCAGAAAGAGCTTTATTGCCAGGTATGTTCACACATACGAGGAATTTGTTTTGGTGACAGAGCTTCTACAGTGCAACAGCATTACAGAGACAGGACAAAAAACAGATAATAAATATATTTTTAAAATAGAAGTAAGTAGTGAGTGCAAATATACAGATTGACAAGTGTATGTACGTGTTTATTACTATATACAACATTATATGTGCAGCTGTTATGTGCAAATTGGCATGTAAAGTGTGTTGTTAAATAAGTGTATATGTGTATAAAAGTGTATAGCAAGTAGTGATGTTGGTTCAACAATAATTATCAAGTGTTCATGAGATGGATTGCCTGAGGGAAGAAACTGTTTCTGTGTCGGGCTGTTCTGGTGCGCAGTGCTCTGTAGCGTCAACCAGAAGGTAAAAGTTCAAAGAGGCAGTGTGCTGGGTGTGAGGGGTCCAGGGTGATTTTGGCAGGCCTCCTGCTCGCTCTGGATAAGTACAGTTCTTGGGGAGTAGGAAGGGTTGTACCAGTGATTCGCTCAGCAGTCCGAACTATTCGATGGGAAGGCAATAGAATAAAAATGTGTCTTAAGTCTGGACTTAAGAGAGAGAAGAAGCACTCGTAATGTCCAGTGGCAGCTGCAAAGACTGCAAAATAGTGTTGATATTTTCAAAATATTGATTTTTTAGTAAGTATCAATACTGGAATATTTGAAATGATACGATCTTGCTTTTGGTTAGTGTCGATATAGGCTTTGCTCTCTCTTTTGGTTGAGAAGGGTTTTAGTTTATGGGAACAAACGAACAAATATATATGGTTTAAATATACATGGTTTTCTTGCAGTATCGAAAATGGTATCGAATATCGATATTTGTCCTGGTATTGTATCGAATTTAGAAAGTCCATTACAGCCTTAAATGCTCACAGTAAAAATTCCATTGTATTTTGACGGTAAAAATAAGTTGCATTGTACTGTGAACATCACAGTGCAGGTCTGGCTGATTTCCTGTGCATTGAATTTTAAGGTCACGAAGGCAGGTTCACCACAGGAGAAATGTGATAGTGACTTTACGACAAGAGTATTTAGTACCAGATTAACTTCATCCCATAGAGAAGGATGATTTTTATTTCTCGTGGCTTTTCTTGAGCACACACTCCTCTCATTCTGCTCCCTGTGCTTTGAAGTGCATTAAAACACAAGCGTTTATCAGCATCATCACTGTATTAAATGCTACTGAGCATGTAGTGCGATTATAGAAATATGCAGGTGGCAGATGATGCACAAACATAATGGCTTTTAAATGTTTAATAAACATACCAGCGCATTTTAGAACGTGCGTAAATGACTTTAATCTTCTTCTTACAACTCTTCTAATTACTGAAGTTTGCATGCACTTTAGGGATGAGCGATAATTGCAAACAGAATCTATTTTTAAAGACGGAAAACAAGGCTTCATAAATTTGCGCTTTCTCTCTTTTGCTCTGGCAGCTTAAGAGGCTTAAGACATGAGGACATTTCCGCTGTGTTTTTCCCATGAATTTCTTGAGAGGGAGTGTGTTGGTGATTTTTAACACTGGAACAGCGTTAGAAATGTTTGACCACCCTAGAAAGTGCACTTGAACTAGGAAGATAATTTAGACACACCCTAATTCATCTTGTTTAAATGCAAAATGTTTATCTGAAAACACAAGAGCTGGAATGGCATCGACTCACACTAATAGGAGTCATTAGATGGACAGTTCACCCAAAAATGAAAATGTATGCTTAATTTACTCATCCTAAAGTCATCTGAGATTGCTGTTTTCCTCATGAAGGACGATTTTTAGCTGAAACGTGGTCTTTGGTGATTCATTTAACACAAGTCAACAGTTATTAGAACTTTATAATGTAAAACAAACACATTCAGGTGAAAACAAAACGAATACCCATGACTCCTGATGAGACATTGAGGTGGAACATTGAGCATTCTGATGCAAAATCATCAGTCTGAATGAGAACTAAAGATAGTTTACCACATAATTACCTCTTAATGCTGATTTTAAAGTTTGAATCATTTTGAATGTCTATTTTTAAGACATTAAAGGGCACCTATGGTAAAAAATCTACTTTTCAAGCTGTTTGGACAGACATATGTGCATGTATGGTGTATAGACTGTCATATTGGGGTGATATAAACACACCCAGTGCTTTTTTTTTTCAATTTACACAACATAAAAAAGGTGGACCAATTGGAGCGGTTTTCAGATCGACCACAACTTGACGTAGGAGTGCGGTTCCCTGCCCACCAATATTGATTGACAGGCGCGTCATCATATTCTCAGTTTGTTGATTCACGTCCGCCATTTTCAGCGTGAGTCGAAGCGATATCACTAAAGGAACACCCTAGCTCTATTTTAGATGCAAGGCTCATTGGGCTCAACACAAGAGCAATATTCTCCACATTATCGCTCTAATCGGAATTATTGGTTGTATCTTTAGGTAGGTTTGCAAACATGTGTACTTCTCATTGAGTCTACCTTATACTTCAGCCGTTTGCATTTCTCGCGATCCCAGAAGCTCCCTGTGATCTTAACTAGCATGCGTTTTAGAATTCTAAACATCGGTTTCTATCAGGGTACACTCAAGTCGACGGCTGGGCGCTGCAGACCGCTGCAGAAACCTATGTTTAGAATTCAAAAATGCGTGGCGCGACGATTCGGGACACTTCATGTTTCTGCTGCGCTACAGAGAGTGTCTGGTGTGCCGTGTCGCGGCTTCGAGCGGCGCATCTGGTGCCTCAGTCAAAGTTAATTCAGTGTGCGTGGTTATTTGTTTCTGTGTACAAGCTCGGCACTTGAAACTAGCACACAGTTGGCTGTAAAACTGTACAAAGACACAAATGATTTTGTACTCTCTGCTTGGTCTGTGTCCGAGTCGTACATGTACGACTGAATACAGATCCTCTGTCTGCCTGTCTGTGTTGCAAACACAGAGCGGGTGAGCTCATAGCCCCGCCCCTTTGTTACGTTGGGCGGGAAGCCGAAACTAATTTACATGTGAAGCAACACACCCCTAAATCAGCGAGCTGTGGACACGCCCCCAACATGACACTTTTTAACACATTATAATAAAAAAATCTGAATTGTGTTTTAAACTGAACCTAAACTGGCACACTCAGAAGAACCATAATATTAATATTAAATCAGAAAAAAGAGGGAAACTATGTGCCCTTTAAAGTTAGTTTAAACCAAAATCATCAGTCCAATGCACTTGAAAATGTAGTAATCAAAGTTTTAGAAATCCTTATTTGCAACTGAGAGGTACGATAGGGGACGGTACAGGTCACCTTTATCAAGCTTGCATTTCCACTGCCAAAAGGCTACCCTTTTGGTGGGCATGGTGTAAAAGTTTCAGACGATGTCATTTTTACTCGGAAATTTAACAGTAAAGCCGTACGGGTCGTTCACATATCATATGAGAAGCTATACTTGTGTATGAATGTTCATTATTAACCTTTCTATGAACATGATTTGATTATAACTGCAGTCAATGATTGTGTGAAATAGCCTACTGTAACGTCTACAAATAAATAAATGCAACATATGAACACATACAGACCTTACAGTCTCCGATATGTTATCAATTACAGAAAAACTACACACAACATACATTTAGGCTTTATCTGGGTTAAAAAACAACAGGAAATATAGCCCACAGTCAGTGCAAACCTCTCAAATGTGTCTTTAATCTTCAGCAGCACATGTAACCTCTGTTAGAAAGTTATTCTGTCATTCCGAGTTCATAATAAAATGTGATAACAGTTAAACATGGCAGATTGTTCGTGTTTTATGTTGCAGAAAGCATTAGGTTTGTTTGAGCTCGGGTCGACCATGGCTTGTTATTGTATGTATTTATTATTACGGTATAATATCTCAGCTGTGATGGCGCTTCCTTTGTTTTCATTTTCCTGCTTCTGCGAGTGACGTATCTCTGTAAACCAATAGCGTTCAGCTGCGTGTCTAGCTCCACCTTATGATACCCTTTGGGCCTGTTGGTACCCTTTGCAAAGGGTGACCAAAAATGGTACGCTAAGGTTCGCTTTTAGGTACCCTTTGGCAGTGGAAAAAGCGTAACGTACCATACCACTGAGTGGAAACGGACCATTATAAACAGCACAATTAGTGACACGATTACATGTCTAAATGGTGCAGAAAGATATGTCTCAAACTCAAACAATAATAATGCAATAATGAGGAAAAAATATATACAGTGGTCTCTCGCTGCCTTGCAGTTTCGCAGATTTTTTTTATTGTGCATTTGGACATGCTTTTTTTGTTTGTTGTTTGTTTGTTTTAAAGCGTTGTGTTCTGCGTCCTGATTGGCTATAGACCATTGTTCATCAACCTCCTCCGTGTCTCCTGTACAGTACAGAATGCATTCAGCTTGCCAATTCAGTATGCTAGTAGTGTGAGTTCCAATAAGGATGCAAAAAGGGTTGTTACTGTCCGCAGAGAGACCCTCGTAAATGGGATTGCACCCCGGATGCACCGCGCCATGCAGCACCATGCATTTTAAAATTGTAAACATACGTTTATATCAGGGTGCGCACACCGGTGCCACAAGTCGCTGGCTGTCTGCGGTGCCAAACTACGACTCAAGACTCTGTTCATATTTCTGCCGTGCCACAGAGCGCCATTGGAATAATTTCATTTTAAACGACATGCGAATGTGCACGTCCGGTGTGTGTTACTTTCAACTGTTTTGTGTGCGGCGCATCCGGTGTACGACCCCCTTAAAGATGGAGTCTGCTTAGCTTCGTGGATCAGTGACTGCAGGGAAAAGAACATTACACTGAATGCCAACATTATCCACACAAAAGCTAAAACGCTTTATGAATCTTTTGCTGACAGCGATGAATGTTTTCTTCTGACAACAGGTTTTGATATTTGGTTTCATTCTATAATACTGGACTTACTTTTCTACCAAAGTTTGAGTGTTTAAACAAGAGAAAAGTGTGAAAATGTTAATGCCTGTCTGAGAAAAGTGTATAAAGTGTGTAGTGTGGGGTTTTACAGCTTTAAAACATCAATAATAAGTGTAAAAAATAAAGCGGATTACATCGCGGATTTCCACTATTGCGGGTTATTTTTAGAACGTAACCCCCGCGAATAACGAGAGACCACTGTATAGCACATAATTTCAAAAGTCAAACACAGGTAATGCAGAAAGGGGAAAAATCTATTAGAGTTTGAACCATTTGTTAAAAATGTAGCGCTTTCCATGTGTCAAAGTGTTTGTAGGTAAAATGCCGCAGCTATCTCTTAAAGGGCTCTTAAGTGTATGATGTCCCTAGAGTGTGTTTGTGAAGTTTCCAATCAAAATGCCACACAAATAATGTTTTATAACTCTCTAAAACTGACCCTTTTAGACTTTGATCCTAATTGTACCGTTTTGGTCGCTGTAAATTCATATGAGATCCTCTTTTCTGAACAGCTGCTTCTCACTCAGGGCTGTTTATGCTAATGAGGGAGAGATGGTCACTAGTGGGCGGGGCTTTCCCCTTCTGATGACACTTAGAAAGAGAGAACGTCAATCAAAGTGTTTCTGCAGACGGTTTTTATCACATGTGATTATTAAAAAAAATAGAATTAATGCATTTTTACCACTTGAGGCTGGCTTTATTCACACACTGCTGCCACACAACTGTGTTTAAACCCTTATTAAATTCATTTTTGCATAATAGGTCCCCTTTAAAGTCTGCGTGAAACAATTTCTTAATAGTATGTTTTTTTTTTCCAGAGTTAAACAAGACAAATGGAGTGGGACTTGAAAAATGTTTTATATTTAATATGATTTAATGATGACTTTGAAGTCACTCAAGGTGCGTTACTGTAGGCTAGGTAAATGTTGGATTTGCAGGCAATGCGTTAACCAATAAAATATATATACGTTAGGGTTTACTGAGTGTAAACACAGAGACAGGGACACTGGAGCGTTTCAAAGCCACGTCTATAAGCTGACATACGAGTGATCCGCTGATGAGTCACGGCCTTAAAACACGTGTTCCTGGATCTGCAGTTACACACGGTAAACAGCGGTGAGTTCTGTGAACTGATGACTTTCACAGCCAATCACAGTCATTTCTGTTTAGCACGTGAACACAACGGCAAATCAGCAATGTTTAAGAACGTGCTCAGCAGCGCTCAAATGTTCGCAGGAAATGGACCTCTTTAAAATTTCAGTACCGATTGGTATCGATTTCCACTAAGCTTCTACCAAATACATAATAAACACTCTCAGAAATAAAGGTACCAAAGCTGACACTGAAGCAGTACCCCTTCATAAGGTAAATTGTTGTACATTTTTTGTACTAATAGTACATTTTAAGGTACAATATGCACCCATTCAGGGGAGGATTTAACCAATAAGCGAAGTAAGCAGCTGCTTGGGGCCACAGGAAATCGGGGGACCCCCAATAAATACCTAGGTTTTCTGTCATATTTTGTATGGTGAGGGTCTAACAAATACATTTGTAATGTAATTATTACATATGTGCAAATGTGTCTCCCCTACTCTCAATCATGGATATCAGTCCAGCAGCCAAATCAGGTCAAGATTTAACTTTTAAAATGAAATGATTATTTTTAGTTGTGATTTATTTTAGAAAAACAGATTATTTAAAATATGTACATTGCATTAAGATGCAAATGAAGAGTAATAAAAGACAGCAAGCTAAAAATAAAAGTAAAATAAAAAATACAAAGGCTGTATACTGTATTAGGACTGTTAGGCCCCATGGCTGAAATTGCTAATGGTGCCCAAATCAATAAATCCGCTCCTGCACCCATTAGCTACTAATATATACCTTTGAGTTACTTTCCAAGTGACAGCTTTTGTACCTTTATTTCTGAGAGTAAATGGATGAAACCTGACCTGTGGACCTTCAGAAGATGAAAAGTGATGAGCAAGCATGTGTGACATACCACACGAAACCTCTTCCTCCATAAACCGTGGCTCTATGTAAGCATCTGGGCCTGTTTTGATAGGACGCCGGGCTCGGGCCACAGAGGGCTCCTGCAGTTTGGTTTTCCTGCGTATTTGGAAGTATTTCAGCGGGAAGGGGGAGGTGCGGAAATTCCTGTCTTGCGTAAAAGCAATGTCGCCGAGTCCACACACACACACACACACACACACACTCGCACACTAATCCCATAAACACAAACCGGCCCCCATAGGATACAACAGACCCCACTGCGACTTTGAACACATGTGCAATGAGTTTAAGTGATTTTAAATTGAAATCAAAGGCTGCAGTGAAGGGATGGGATTATGGGAAGAGGAGTTGGAAAGCAAAACAGTAACCTGATGGTTTTGCGTCATCTTGACTCATCTGTAATGCACAAGGACAGCAGAAGTGAAGGGAGATGGATGCATTGCTCAAACCTTTCGTTGTCTGGATGTTTTCTGCCCTCTGGTATGAAATCCAAAACAGTGAAGAATGTTAAAAACAGCATCTCTATGGCCGACTCGCAGTGCGTGGCATTAATATAACTATAATAGTAGCTCCTGAATAACTGGAACAACATTAGCATCAGTGGAGTAAAGTAATAAATTACAAACACTCAAACTACTGTAATTGAGTAGTTTTTCTCAGAAATTGTAATTCACTAAGTAGTTTTAAAAGTGTGTACTTTTACTTTCCCTTGAGTACATTAGTAGTGCAGTATTGGTACTTTTACTCCTCTACTTTCCCTCAACCTGCAGTCACTACTTCATTATTTCTTGTCTACGGGGATTAGAAAAATCAGTCTTGTGATTCCTGTCCAATCAAATCACACATAGAAGGTAAATCACATCATAATGAACTACCTCAAGACATGGGTCATTTATAATAGCAGCAAACTGTTAGGAGGCATTAAAAGTGTCCAAGAAAATGTCCAAAATCTTTACACGCATTGACCCAGAGACTGTTTAGATGCATGTCACTGATGAGAAGATGACGGATGTTTACTCTATGGCGACTGAAATTACCTTAACCCCTGTTACGTTTTTAAGAAGTTTTAGTGGGATGCTGTAACATTTAAGTGAGAGAGGTGTAATGTGTGCGCAAGAATCAATTCTCTATTTAAGCTTTTTACTCAGTAGTTGAAAATTATGTAACAGTAATGGGAGAGGAAAAATAAAGAAATAAACATTTACAATTATCTTTAAACAAAAACAACGAGTGTAAGCCAAATCAAAGAAATTAACAAAACAAAACAATCCTTAAAACTGAAGTCTAAGCTAGGCGTCAAAAATAAATACAAATAAAAACCAAGATCTTCGGTGTATACGACACCTGAACTAAACTAATTAAAGCTACAAAACTCAAAATACACAATTGGCAAAACACTCAAACTAAACAAACAAAACATCAATCTAAACTAAAAACAAACCGGATAAAACGGTTAAAGCTTACATTATGTTACTTAAAGCCAACGAAGTTCAACAAGCAAACTTAAATTACCACAGTAAACTGAGATAATAAATCACTAAACAGCCGAAGCATAGCACAATCAAATTGCGTGGAGCACAAATGGTACGCCGAGGCAGAGCGCACACCACACACTGGTCTGTCGGGACTTTAAATCCTTGCGGCTCGTCCTGGGATTGGTGGAACCGACACTGTCATAATGATGATGGACAGAATGGTAAACCAATAAGAAACCTAAGGACTAAACAAGCAGAGAGAAGGGTGTAAGAAAAAAAATAGACAAAGAAAACATCAAACATAACAACCCCTCAGCAGTCACAGGACGTCAACATGACGTCAGATTGACGTTGTACCCTAATGTCAAGGGGACGTTGCATTTTGTTTGGAAATGAAAATCGGGTTGACATCAGAACCCAACGCCAGGACGACAATGTCCAACGTCCAACCTAAAAACAACCAAATATCAACGTCTAATGACAGGATGTTGGATTTTGGTTGCCATACCTGACAAATAAATGTCAATATCTGACGTCAATATGATGTTAATTTAAGATGTTGACTCGACGTTAGATTTTGGTCACTTTCCAACCTATAATAAACCAAATATCAACTTAATTTGACGTCAATATTGGACGTAAAATTAACGTTGTCCTTAGACGCTGTCTAGACGTTGGATTTTGGTCACCCAACATCACAACCTAAATCTAACCTAATATTAACATATTATGACGTTGTGTGCCTGCTGGGCAATAACTAAATGCACTACAGAATGTTACGTTTACACACATCCACAAATTACATGTAAATGCATCAGCTTTTTACAGCGTAATACTCACTACTCACTACTCTTGAGTATTTTGGAAAGGTTTACATTTTACAAAGTATTAGTAAACATATTTAATATACTAATATAAAATATTTAATATACTAATATTTAATATACTAATATAAAATATTTAATATACTAATATTTAATATACTAATATAAAATATTTAATATACTAATATTTAATATACTAATATAAAATATTTAATATACTAATATTTAATATACTAATATAAAATATTTAATATACTAATATTTAATATACTAATATAAAATATTTAATATACTAATATTTAATATACTAATATAAATATTTAATATACTAATATTTAATATACTAATATAAAATATTTTATATACTAATATTTAATATACTAATTTAAAATATTTAATATACTAATATAAAATATTTAATATACTAATATTTAATATACTAATTTAAAATATTTAATATACTAAAATTTAATATACTAATTTAAAATATTTAATATACTAATATAAAATATTTAATATACTAATATTTAATATACTAATATAAAATATTTAATATACTAATATTTAATATACTAATTTAAAATATTTAATATACTAATATAAAATATTTATTATACTAATATTTAATATACTAATATAAAATATTTAATATACTAATATTTAATATACTAATATAAATATTTAATATACTAATATTTAATATACTAATATAAAATATTTTATATACTAATATTTAATATACTAATTTAAAATATTTAATATACTAATATAAAATATTTAATATACTAATATTTAATATACTAATTTAAAATATTTAATATACTAAAATTTAATATACTAATGTAAAATATTTAATATACTAATATTTAATATACTAATATAAAATATTTAATATACTAATATTTAATATACTAATATAAAATATTTAATATACTAATATTTAATATACTAATTTAAATATTTAATATACTAATATAAAATATTTAATATACTAATATTTAATATACTAATTTAAAATATTTAATATACTAAAATTTAATATACTAATGTAAAATATTTAATATACTAATATTTAATATACTAATATAAAATATTTAATATACTAATATTTACAACAGATACTTTTACTCTACTTGCTCTACATTTTTAGGCAAGTAATGGTAATTTTACTTGAGTGGTTTTTCAGTACTCTTTCCACCACTGCATCTACGTGTGTTTAGTTTTAAAGGAACACTGCTGTTTTTATTTGGAAATAATCTCAGTTTACAGTCAATTAATTTTATTTTTTTAATTCATTTAGCTGATCTTTGGATTTTTCTGCTATTCTAGTTATAAATAGTACATCTCTTTGGAAAAGGAATATTTTTATTAATTGTTCTGTGTTTGGTGCCTTTATACACATCTACTTTATTAACCCTTATATTCATTAAAATAAGATTTTGATCACCAAACATGTTTAGAAATAGAAAGATAATCCATTTAATAAAAAAAACTAAACTAAATGTTATAATGTTTATGTTTTTCTATTTTTTTTTCCTGTTAAAAATTAAATTTAGTTTTTCCTATTTTAGTTTTAGTTGCGTCTAATTTTAGTTTACATATTAATTTTTGGACTGTGATCTTCAGGATTTTTTTTTTATATTAGTTCCAGTTTTGGCTTTGGTACTGACTAATCTAATGCACATGCACAAATATAATGTAAAGCATCATGTAGAAGTCAGATATGAATTTAAGAGAGAGTCCTGTGAGGGGTGTACTTATTTATGCTGAGCATTGTATGAGGGAGATGAAGAACTCAAATAACTCCAAAATCATAAATCTGACCCATGATCTTACTTTATGATGTCAATTCAGCTTGAAATCAATACAGACAGTGTTTGCATTCTCTATGCATATTCGTGGTCTGATTGTGAATGTTGTTGTAATCTGCATGGTGTAGGAATTATGTTAAAACATGCTCTGCATAATAAATCTTTCAACATTGACATTGCAATGTGCGCATTTGCAATAGTTGCTTGCAGGGTGTATGCTGTGAAATAGACTGTTCGAAAGACGTGTGATAAGTGGAATTATTGAAAAGCTTAATTATAGTAGAGTCAATGTTATTATTTGTGTTAAAAAGGAATAGATGATCCGAAAATGAAAATTGTGTCATCTTTTACTCATCCACCACTTGTTTCAAACCGATGAGTTTCTTTCTTCTGCTGAACATAGATATTTTGAAGAATGTTGGAAACCACAGGAACAAAAACTGAGGAGGTCAATGGTTAGAACTTTCTGACATTCTTCAAAATATCTTCTTTTATTTCCTTCAGGAGAATTTATAGATTTATAGCAAGTTGGAATTGTCATTTTTGTGTTAACTATCCTGTGTGAAGCCTGTAACAAGGTAAACATTTAATTTGATTTTAAAGACGAGAATGAATACAACATCAAATCTGAAGCCCACTTCCTTTTCTGATGATGTCATCTAGACCTTTCATGTTATTGGTTGACTATGTTGGCATTTACAGTGACTGAATGCTATTTAAAGGGACAGTTCACTCAAAAAAAACAACAATTGTCATCTTTTACTCATCCTCCATGTTTATTTTTTTCTGCTAAACATAAAGAAGATACTTTGAAGAATGTTGGTTACCAGTAGTACTTCCATAGTATTTTGTTTTTCCTGTTACCAATTTCCAACATTCTTTAAAATAACTTCTTTTAAAAATAAAGAAATAAAGATAAAGAAGCTCAAAAAGCTTTAGAACCACTTGAAGGTGAACAAATGATGAGTAAATTCTCTATATAATTGTTATACCTTTAATATAGCAGGGTAAATAATAGCATACATGATAGAGTTTCTGGATGAAATAGTCCTCCACAATCGACTTTTTTTTTTGTATTTGTCATTGAATTTTCAGTTTAATTTTATGCAAATGAATGCACCGTTACCGTTGACTTAAAATATACAGGCTAATTGTTATTCTTGTGTTGTTCTGTTGCCTGAAAGTCATTGTCTGCTTTTCTTTAATTGCAGAACTTACAGCCAGAAGAAGGCCACTCTGGAGAGAGATTACGCACAGGTGAGAATACGCGTTCTGTGTTTCCTGATGATGATTATGATGATGATGATGATGATGATATCTGAGGGTTTGTGTGCGTTTTGTTGATTACAGCTCTGTTGCATTGATTAATGCCACACTGAAGCTATTGCAGATGTTCACTGCTCTTTTGGGAAGCAGCAGAAAACCATGGTAAAGTCTAGATCGGATACGCGGCCGGCCGGAAGTGCAATATGCACATTAATAAAGCAGCATTTTTTTATGACACTGTATAACAATAATGAATATTTTTACAGTACTGTGATGGTTGGCTTTAGGGTTGGGATGGGGGTAAGTGTTAAAATATACAATTTATTGGGTAATTTAATAGATAACATGAATAATACTCCGTACAACATCTGTTTTTACGTTACTCTGACGGTTGGGTTTAGGGTTGGGATGGGGGTAAGTGTTAAAATATACAATTTATTGGGTAATTTAATAGATAACATGAATAATACTCCGTACAACATCTGTTTTTATGTTACTCTGACGGTTGGGTTTAGGGTTGGGGTGGGGGTAAGTGTTAAAATATACAATTTATTGGGTAATTTAATAGGTAACATGAATAATGCTCGGTACAACATCTGTTTTTATGTTACTCTTACGGTTGGGTCTAGGGTTGGGGTGGGAGTAAGTGTTAAAATATACAATTTATTGGGTAATTTAATAGGTAACATGAATAATACTCTGTACAACATCTGTTTTTATGTTACTCTGACGGTTGGGTTTAGGGTTGGGGTGGGGGTAGACGTTAATAAAATACAATAAATGTGAAATTTAATAAATAATAGAAATAATTCTCATTAACTTCCGGCCGCAAACGTATCCGATCTAGCAACAACCGAAAACCATTGCCCACCCTTGTTTATTACTATAGGACCACTGGAAGTCTGTGTCTTCAAATACGTTATTACAGAGATAGTTCACCCAAAAATGAAAAGTCCATCATCATTTACTGATTCTGTACTTGTATCAACCCTTTAAAGAAGATTAATTAAAGAAAGCTTGAAACCTGTAACCACTGACTTCCATAGTATTTGTTTCTCCTACTATTAAAGTCACCTGGTTACAGGTTTTCAGCTTTCTTCAGTTGATCTTCTTTTGTGTTTGACTATAGAAAGAAATTCATAAAGGGCTGAAACGAGTCAAGGGTCAGTAAATAGTGACAGAACTTTTATTTTTGGTCACTAATAAGACAGTTTTCTAGAGAATTTGTCAACAGATGATTGATTTGAGCTAATTACTGTGAACCTGCTTGAGTTGAGCACAAATCCTGCCAGAAGTCTTGTCCAAACTTCTGTTTCCTTTTGAATGTTGGAGAAATCGCACCAATTTGGTTCCAAGTAAAGCTTAGCAATCCATGAAGTATGATTTCTTTTACTTCTTTTTTTAAGTTTTTACTCTCAAGTCATCTTTTTGCTCCTATTTACACCTTTTATGCTGTGCTTTTGGTTGTGAATCCTTCTGTTTCCTCAACCACTTTCCTGAATTGATTTATGGGAAAGGTCTCTGTGCAGGTTTATGTCTGTAAACAAAAAAAGCTATTTCTTTAAGAAGGTAAAAGAAGTTTCTTTTTCTACCTATGAAAGCAGGCTGATTGAGTAAAGGTGTTTAAAGTGATCTAATTTTACCCTATTTACACATATATTTAGAGTTATCTACTTGTTATCAAATATTAAAAATAAAATCCTAATATCAGATGTAAACAAGGTTGTAGCTGGATAACCAGGTCGGATGAGCTTCTGTCTTGTGGTTTGCATTAAGATTCTGGGGTTTTGTTATATTGCTTATTCATTATGCACTTGAGTTTGTCCTTCAGACTTTGTTATATTGAAATTTTATTCAGGGGCTGTTGTTACACTAATCAAAATCTAAGGAATCAGGTCATAAAATCCTGATTTTCAGTTATTGTGAGTAGCTAACGCTTTAAGGCTGATTTATACTTCTGTCAAGCACACGCGTATGGTCCGGTACAGCATTCACACGGTTGCATAGCCCTCGGGCGTGGCTGACACGGATGCTGGCGTACACCTCTCAAAAATTGTAAATACACCTTGCATGGATGCGTAGCGCAAGCTATGTGATTGGTCAATTTGGTATCGGAGGCGAGTGTTGGCAGTGTTGAGAGCCGTGAACCTGATGGAGAGAGTGTTTACAAGTATGAAGCCCCGTGAAGGAGCTCCTGATGGAAACTTTTGTTTTGTGTTTAAATTGTGATTAAAGTTGTTGAACGTCCGCTGGTTCCCACCTCAGAATGAGTGAGTTTTAGCTACTTGTGCATTAAGGTAGCATACAGAAGAAACAAAACACCCGTGATGAAACTCGACAGAGAGGAACATAACCTACTGCCAGCTAGCGTTTGGGAAGTGTTATTGCAGAGCTACACAAACAGCACGCTGAAATGCAGGACTATGTTCAAGGCAGGCACCGTGGGTCATGTCGATCACTCAACGCAGCGGTACAAATCAGCCTTAATAAAGGAAACTCTGTTAATTTTCCTGTAAATTAACATTTTACACTTAAAATAAAAAAAAATCCAGTAGAGATATCGGCATCAGCTCAGCCAAGAGTAGATTTAAAATATAAAATAGCAAAAATCGCTAATATATTTTACAAGGTCCAAATATACGAAGAAAAACAATTAATTTCTGAAGGATTTATTTATTACTACCCTTTTTTGTTGATTTTTGTGGACTAACTACCTATTTAAATAACTAAATCATGAAATACACTGTTACCGTGAAATAAAATTACTCATATCATGAATAGAATTTTAATCAAATAGCCAGCCCTATATCTATCTATCTATCTATCTATCTGTCTATCTATCTATCTATCTATCTATCTATCTATCTATCTATCTATCTATCTATCTATCTATCTATCTATCTATCTATCTATCTATCTATCTATATATATATATATATATATATATATATATATATATATATATATATATATATATACACAGATATATATATATATATATATATATATATATATATATATATATATATATATATACACAGATATATATATATATATATATATATATATATATATATATATATATATATATACAGATGCAATCAAAATTATTAGCCCTTCTTTTTTCTTTTTCAAATATTTCCCTAATATTGTTCAACAGATTCAGGAATTTTTCACAGTATTTCCTATAATGTCTTTTTTTATACTTGAGAAAGTCTTATTTTTTTTATTTCAGCTAGAATTTTTTAATTTTTTTTTAACCATTTTAAGGTCAAAATTATTCAATTGTCTACAGAAAAAAACAGTGTTATATAATGACTTGCCTAATTACCCTAAATTTACCCTAATTTACCTAGTTAAGCCGCTGAATAGTATCTTGAAAATATCTAGTCAATATTATTTACAGTCATCATGGTAAAGAGAAAATAAATCAGTTATTAGAAATGAGTTATTAAAACTATTATGTGGGGAAATATATTCAGGAGGGCTAATAATTCTGACTTCAACTGTATATAAACAATTAATTGCTTTAATTTACACAGAAGATACTGTATTGTGATGTACAT
This sequence comes from Danio aesculapii, assembly GCF_903798145.1. NCBI lineage: Eukaryota > Metazoa > Chordata > Actinopteri > Cypriniformes > Danionidae > Danio > Danio aesculapii. The sequence goes on along the minus strand of NC_079452.1, from coordinate 28,703,573 downwards.
CAGCACATGAGGTGATTTATTTAGTGATATGAGATTTTTGTCATATTTTCAGACGAGTTTAGCTCGTATTACCAGCTCATTCATATTTCACAAGTGCACTTTTTGCATTTATCATTCATTTTGACATTAGACATGAGTCTGCTGCATTTTATCACCAAGATAATCTTTTTTTATTATTGTGCGGCATTATCTCAGTGCTTGTCAAGAAGATATGCACTGTGCTTTCTCCTGGCAGTGTTTAAAGTGAACTGCGCTCGAAGCTGAAGCGTTTCCAGACAATCTCACAGGTTAACACAATGTTCTTTTCAGTAAACTCAAATAGAAATGTGTCTGGTTTTGGTAAACCTCTGCATCTCCTGCTGTTTATCAGTGCTGTTTATCAGCACATGCACAAGTGTTCAATAGGGTTGTGTGATATTTATTGTTAACAATATAAATCAAATTTTTTATTATCGTTTTTGTTTTCTCAAATGGTTTTCACTTGCATCAGGTACATGTCAGAGATCATACATCTGAATACACATAAATATAAGCACTAATTCTGTGCAACCTTCTCTTCCAGCAATATATGCTTTATTTTTTGTGCGCATGTACACTAATGTTATACATAATATAAAAATAATAATAACAAAATGTAAATAAATAAAAACAAGGAAAAAAATAAATGGGGGGGGGTACAAATAAATAAATAAACAAGTAAAATAAGATATACATACACATCAGCAACAAAACTATGTACATGCAGGGAGTGATCCTTCCTATTTTTTTTAGGTTAACAGAAAAGTTCAGGTCTATGGGATGTTGCATAGTTGGTCCATTTTTCCCCAAATTGTCAACAATAATATTCAGTTCATATTTATTTCTATAGCACTTTTTTTTTTTACAATGTAGATTGTGTCAATGCAGATTAACATAGATCATAATCAGAAAGAGCTTTATTGCCAGGGATGTTCACACATACGAGGAATTTGTTTTGGTGACAGAGCTTCTACAGTGCGACAGGATTACAGAGACAGAACAAAAAACAGATAATAAATATATATTTAAAATAGAAGTTGTGAGTGCTAATATACAGATTGACAAGTGTATGTACAGCTATATTACTATATACAGAGTTATAAGTGCAGGTGTTATGTGCAAATTGGCATGTAAAGTGTGTTGTTAAATAAGTGTATATGTGTATAAAGTGTATAGCAAGTAGTGATGTTGGTTCCACAATTATTATCATCAAGTGTTCATGAGATGGATTGCCTGAGGGAAGAAACTGTTTCTGTGTCGGGCTGTTCTGGTGCGCAGTGCTCTGTAGCGTCGACCAGAAGGTAAAAGTTCAAAGAGGCAGTGTGCTGGGTGTGAGGGGTCCAGAGTGATTTGGGCAGCCCTTTTGCTCGGTCTGGATTTAGTGATTTAATGTGCTGACTTGATTTTGAGATGAAGCCTCTTGGGATACACTTAGAATGAGCCTATAATTAAAAATATAAAAACAAACCACATTTTTTGCTTGCATTGTTTGCCTGAATGTCATTGTGTATATTATCTTAATACAACAGTTTAACTAACAAGACATTAATATTGTGTGTGCTGCATTTTAGACACTGTTATGTAGGATTGTAGTTGATCCATGATCTGGTAAGATCACAACCCATGGTTTGACTGCACATAATTCTTTTTAACTTGTAGATTAATCCTAAATGAAAGATCACAGAGCTCTGCTGATATTGCTTTAAAGTCACCTTAAAATGGAAGTTAATTTTGTCTCTTTTTTCTCTGTGGTGTCGTACATCCACTTGAAACTGTCCTGAAATTAGGAACAATGTAGGCTGGTGCATGATTTCTTGAACCCATTGGATTTTTGGAAGATGGGATTGACGAATGGATGAAGGCAGAGCAGAAACAGCTCTCAAAAATGTGCTGCTTGTTCATACTTCTTATTTAGAATCAGAATCAGTTTTATTGCCAAGTGTGCTTTACACACACAAGGAATTTGTTTTGGCTACAGAAGCTTCCAGTGTACATAACGTGACAAGTGACAACACAAAATAAATCTGAAAAAATATAATAATAATAATAAAAAATGATGAACATTAAACAGATGCGGTTAGTCAAGAAACCTGGATGTTGAGTTGTATGTACAGATTGTTATAAATATACAGGTTATAAGGTGCTGTGTACAAGTGCGTATGAGAAAGTATTGCATTGTATATTGATATAAGGTGCTGTGTACAAGTGTGTATGAGAAAGTATTGCACATATTTATTGCACAGTAGGGGAATATTTAACTGTTCATGAGGTAGACAGCCTGAGGAAAGAAACTTTTCCTGTGTCTGGCTGTTTTTGTGCTTGGTGCTCTGAAGCGCCGACCAGACGGTAACAGTTCGAACAGGTAGTGTACTGGGTGTGAGGGGTCCAGAGTGATTTTGCAAGCCCTTTTACTCCCTCTGGAAGAGTACAGTTCTTGAAGTGTAGGAAGGGTTGTGCCAGTGATTCGTTCAGCAGTCCGGACTATTCGCTGTAGTCTACGGAGGTCGGTTTTGGCAGCTGAGCCGAACCAGACAGTGATAAAAAAAATTACAAAATGTTTAAAATGACATGTTTATATGGGACAACTTATTTGGTTTGTGTTCAGTCCACTTAAATTTGTAAAAATGATTGTTTAATCAATTAGTGTTGGGATAACATGAAGGAATTGTGTGGAACCCAGATTTTTTTTTTTACAATGAAGGCTCCCTGATAGCCCCGCCCCAAAGGGCTGATAGCTCCGCCCTAAATGCATTCCACGTGACCAGAAGTAAAGACATTTAGAGATGGAAGGAAGGTTATGGATTATGATTGAAGTTTATGAGGGCAAATGAGTATTTAGAAAATAATGAAGTGCACAGATAGATGAGAACACACACAGATAATAAGCACTACTGTATACTTATGAAATAAATCATTATGATCCTCTGTACATCATTTATAACAGGCGGTATTGCATGCTTATAAATATAAGAACAGTACAATTTGATTTCATTACTATTTTAAATGTAATTTCACTCACTTTCTATACGAGATCCTTCCATCCGAGTTTTGTATTGTCAGTTGATCGTACAGGTTCTTGAAGTATTGGCTGACTATTATGACATTTTATTTATTTATTTTTCTTGATGGAATATTTTATAATGGCTTTCAAATAACTTTTGTTAAAATAAGCTGTATTTATTTCATTTTCAAAATTATTAATTCAAACCAAAAGTCACTTGCTTGACTGTTTTTGTAATAAATAGAAAACAAATACAAAAATTAATTAATTAATTCATTCATTCATTCATTTATTCATTCGTTCATTTTCCTTTGGTTTATTACCTGATTATCAGGGGTTGCCACAGCGGAATGAACCACCAACTATTCCAGCATATATTTTACGCAGCTAATGCCCTTCCAGCTGCAACCCAGTACTGGGAAACACCCATACACACTCATTTACACGCACAAACCATGGCCAATTTAGTTTATTCAATTCACCTATAGCGCATGTGTTTGGACTGTGGGGTAAACCGGAGCACCCGGAGTGCACTCCCAGTGCACACCTACACTGGGAGAACATGCGAACTCCATACTGAAATGCCAACTTGCCCAGCCGGGACTCGAACCAGCGATCTTGTTGCTGTGAGGCGACAGTGCTAACCGCTGAGCCACCATGGCACCTTGTGTTTTGTGGTCTTTTGCATGACTGATATTATCATGCGTTAAAAACATGAATGTTGACTTTTGTCGGACGGCACGCAAACGTTTCGTCAAACCGGCTGAATGAATGCATGCTGATCCTGAGATTATATCCCGCAGATTATTAACCCATTGGATTAGGAGCTCACATTCAGTGCACGTCATGCATACGGCCTCAAGAAAACTGCATTTGAGAGTATTTAGCGCACGTAATGAGACGGTATTATGATGCACAGGATTACACAGCTGCATCAACCTGTGAAGAGTTCGCTATGGCCTGTGGATGTATTTGCATCTCTGTTAGCTTCCAAATAAAAGGGGAAAATAAGCAAATGAGATGACGTGCGCTGCAGTTAAGTGTTTGATTTACTGGATCATCTTATATCCATTATAATGTCATAAACGCAAACGGCACATGGTCTTACTGATGAAGCACACACACACACAGAGAGAGAGCAGATGCATGACACATGGACGCTCAGATGAGGGTTTGGGCCAAACAGTTTGATGGATTTAGGTTATAATTAAGTTGGATCTCTTGAAGAGTTTTCTTTATATCTGAAACTGCTTTGTTATCTTCTGGAAGCTGATCAGCTGTTTGTGTGCATTAGTGATTAGGTTCACTTGAACTTTGACCCCAGGCATGCAGAACGGTTTGCTTAACCTCCCTCGTGTGTGACCCGAGTCTTTCATAATTGACTTTCTTAACTCAGCTTGTCGTTGAGATCATTGGGATCTTTTTGCAGGCAGGCTTTTGTGGGGGTGTTAATATTTAACTTCTACTGTATGCATTAATTATGATTCTGTTTAACTCTGGCATATTTCCCATAATTCATTTTGGGTTGATGACACTTTTTTTTTCCTAGTGCGTACTGAATTGCGCATTAGCCAAGTTGTATTATATGGGACAAAAATAAATAAATGGTGTAATAAATACAGTTGAAGTCTGAATTATTAGCCCCCCTGTGTATTTTATTTCCCAATTTCTTTTGAACGGAGAGAAGATTTTTTTTCATCACATTTCTGAACATAATAGTTTAATAACTCATTTCTAATAACTTTATTATTATTATTTTATATTATTTTATATTATTTATTATCTTTGTCATGATGACAGTAAATAATATTTGACTCAATATTCTTCAAGATACTAGTATTCAGCTTAAAGTCACATTTAAAGCCTTAATTAGGTTAATTAGGCAAGTTATTGTATAATGATGGTTTGTTCTGTGGAGTCCGAAAACAAATATTGCTTAAGGGAGTTAATTAAAATGGTTTTAAAAATTAAAAACTGCTTTAATTCTAGCTGAAATAAAACACATAAAACATTTCTCCATGAGAAAAAATATTATAGGAAATACTATGAAAAATTCCTTGCTCTGCTAAACATCATTTGGGAAATAAGTGAAAAAATCACAGGGGGCTAATAATTCTGACTTCAACTGTAAATAAATTGTGTAATAAAATAAAATAAAAATAACTAATGTGTTTTTTTTTTTGTAAATAAATTAAATAAGTCTTGAAGACAGAACTGTTGTGAACTCCAAGGTTGTTAATCAATTTTAAATGACTTTATTGAATAAAATAAAACTAGTTGTCATTTTCAGACTTGTTTATATTCAGCGCATTCATTTATTATGTGCTTATGTGGAAGAGCTTGCAGTCTGTAACTTATTATAATATTATAATAGTTTTGTGTTTCTCTATGGATTTTTTTAGTTTGTGTCCTTCACGATTATTCATTTATTTTCTTCTTTACCTCATTAAAGCTGTTAGGTTACACAGTCTTGCTTCTTTATCTTTTAATCATGTTTTGTTCAATTCAAAGTTTCTAGTGGCCTCGTAGCTTGTTAGTTTGGTTTATGTTGCTTTTATTAAGACTTTGTTTTTTATTTTGCTGTGTGAAAAATCTAAACGGAGTGGAAAAAAATAAAAAAAAAGTCCAAAAAAAAAATATCTTTAAGAAAAAGTTTTTTTTTAAATGAAAGTTTATAGTTTGTTAGTTTGGTTTGTTGCTTATATCGAGACTTTTTTTTTTTTCATTTTACTTTGCAAAAAACAAAACAAAGTAGGAAAATAAAGTCAAAAACAAAAAAATAAAAAAAAATTCTTTAAATCAGATTTTGATATACAAGTTTTCTCCAAATGAAAATTTATAATGGCCTCGTATTGTGGTTTATGTTCTTTTATAAAAACTTATTTTTCCATTTTACTGTGCAAAAAAAACTAAATAGAGTAGAAAAATACATAAAAGCCAAAAGTATTGAAAAAAAGTCATATTTTTATATACAAGTTTTCTTCAAATTAAAGTTTATAATGGCCTCGAAGCTTGTTGGTTTGGATTACATTGAAATGTAAAAAAAAAAAGTCAAAAAAAAAAAAGAATAAATGAATAAAGGTTTTAAATAGAAAAGAAATACAAAAAGTCTCTTAAAAAACTCACTCAAATTTAAATCAGATTTTCACGTATAAGTTTTCTTCAAATGAAAGTAACGGCCTTATAGCTTGTTGCTTTTATCAACACTAATTTTCATTTTGCTGTGCGAAAAAACTAAATAGAGTAGAAAATACTACAAATAAACTGCAGCCATTGTTGTTGATGAGCGGAAACAGGTGAAAGGGGCGGGGCTTAGAGATGCTAAATGATTCCGATGTTACCATGGTGATGCTGTCATTCCCATTCTACCAAAACAAGTGAGCTCCTCAAGCTGATTCCCGCTCCTGTGAATGGATAAGTCTTGGTTTAATAAATGAAATGGCTGAAAGTGAACTTGATAGCCGTCCATTCAGCTTCTTTTTTTTTTTTTTTTCTCAAACCTGCTCCGGTCTTTTATCCTTTATCGCACTTGGCATGCTAGCGTACTCACGGCTCGCTCATGAGCTGGGCGCGCTGTGCAGCTGTCCACACAAATAAACATTGTTTTATTGGCCAGGCCAGAAGAACAGAGGAACACTTGTGTTTTAGAGGAGCGGGGGTAAAGAAGGGGGCGTGGCTCTGAGCTGGAGTCAGGCTATATCTGTGAGCTCAGATCGACTCAGCATCACCACTGGGACAGAAAGAGACGCTCAAACTGTAGACTGAAGTGTGTGTGTGTGTGTGCGTGCTTCAACTGAAACATGTTCTAATATATTGTACTGGTTGCTAAGGTGCTTTGAGTCTTTGCAATGTGTATTTTAGGGTGCTCTGAGTAGTTGCTAGGTGAATGATAGGGTACTTAGTGTGGTTATTGTTGCTAGGGTGCTATGAGTAATTGCTATGTGGTTGCTAGAGTGCTCAGAGTGGTTACTAGGTGGATGTTAGGGTGCTAAGTGGTTGCTAGGTAGATGTTAGGGTGCTCAGAGTGGTTGCTAGATGGATGCCAGGTTGCTCAGAGTGGTTGGTAAGAGGAGGTTAGGGTAATTAGAGGGGTTACTGTTGCTAGGGTGCTATGTATAATTGCTATGTAGATGCTAGGTTGCTCTGAGTGTTTTCTAGGTGGATACTAGGTTGCTCTGAGTGGTTGGTAGGTGGATGTTAGGGCACTTAGAGTGGTTACTGTTGCTAGGGTGCTATGAGTAATTGCTATGTGGATGCTAGAATCCTCAGAGTGGTTACTAGATGGATGCTAGGGTACTAAGTGTTTGCAAGGTTGATGTTAGGGTGCTTGGAGTGGTTGCTACATGGATGTTAGGGTGCTCGGAGTGGTTGCTTGAGTGTGGATGCTAGGGTGCTCAGGGTGGTTGCTAGGGTGCTTTGAGTTGTTGCAAGGTGGTTGTTTTCTCGCCCAAGTTGAAGAAAAGCCTAATGGGTAGGCCCACACGGAATCTGTGCCTGCAGATTTCCGCAGATTTTTAGCCCATCATTAATTCTGTTTATTTACTTGAGTAAATGTGTGTAAATCTATATTTATTCAGTTTTTAAATTAATTTCAGTATTATTATTGACTAATATGAAAATGTTCATCTGATTCATTTACAATACAGTGTGTACAGTAATATTTTCTGTCTTTAGTAGAGATATTACATGAGAGACTTGCTTTGTTTACCAAATAAAGTGGATCTAATTGGATTTGCATTTTAAACATTAAATAAAAGTAAAAAGATATTATTTTTTATTTCACATATTAAGGTTTTAGTTATGATACTCTCAAAATAATTCCACAGAAATCTGAAGTTTTTTACCAAAATTCTCCGCAGAAATAGCAAAAACGTCCGCAGATTCCGTCTGGGCCTACTAATGGGCAACATTTTTGAGTATTAAGGCCCAATCCTATTTTTGTACCCCTACCCCTTGCCTTTGGCCCTTAAAACCAAGGGTTAAGGGGAAGGGCTTCAAAATTTACCCCTAAGAATTGGGACAGCACTACAACACCAACACACGTCATCATATGTCATCGCAGTCTCTTGCTTCATATGAGATCAGATGATCACGACTGCTGTAGTTTTTCCAGTTGTGTTATTTGTTGGTATTTATCTTCAGGATATCACTGAAGGCATCTATCATGTTATCATAACGATATAATGTGACAATAAGATCGTAACTATACTGTGCATTTATACCGTGGCCATATTCATCTGTGTAAACACAAGAAAACAACATTAGCATTATAGCAGACACTGTAAAAAGCTCATTCCCAGCCACTAGACTTTTCTGACGGGGTATTCGAGTGTCATCGAGTGTCAGAATATTGTGGGACTGCTGTACAGGAGTTATTATTATGGATTATAGATGGTGAAATTTAGCGGGTTTTATTTTAGCGTTTTTTTTTTTTAAAAGGATGATGGTAAAACACGAGCGTGGTTATGAATATATTAAAACATGTGCTTGTTTGTTGTAAAAATTCATAATAATGACAAAAAATACTAAAATGCTTGAAGTTTCTGCCAACCCGACTCTACACCATAACTTTTCAATCCAGATGGATGGAGCAACCATTACTGCATCCAAAATGGTAAAAAGCCTTGGAGTAACGATTGATGACCAACTAAACTTCTCTGACCACATTTCTGGAACTGCTCGATCTTGCAGATTCGAACTCAATAACATCAGAAAGGTCCGACCCTTCCTATCTGAACATACAGCTCAACTCATTGTTCAAGCTCTTGTTCTCTCCAATCTGGACTATTGCAACTCTCTACTAGCCGGGCTTCCAGCTAACTCTATCAAACCTCTTCAGCTGCTTCAGAACGCAGCAGCACGAGTGGTCTTTGATGAACCCAAAAGAGCACATGTCACTCCGCTACTCACCCGTTTGCACTGGCTGCCAGTTGCTGCTCGCATCAAATTCAAAGCTCTGATGTTTGCTTACAAAGCGACCTCTGGCTTTGCTCCTTCGTATCTGCTCTCACTTCTGCAGATGTATGTGCCCTCCAGAAACTTGCGTTCTGTGAATGAACGTCGCCTCGTGGTTCCATCCCTAAGAGGGAAGAAATCACTTTCCCGAACTCTCACATTCAATCTGCCCAGTTGGTGGAATGAACTCCCTAACTACATCAGAACAGCAGAGTCACTTGCTGTCTTCAAGAAACGACTAAAAACTCAACTATTTAGTCTCCACTTTCCTTCCTAATCTGTAACTGCCTCTCTGGCTATACCACTAACTGTACTCTCTCTCAAAAAAAACACACATTACTAATGCTTTGCTTCTTAGACTTTACACTCCTGAAACTTGTCTATAGCACTTGTTCACTGCTGCTCTTATAGTTGTGTAAATTGCTTCCTTGTCCTCATTTGTAAGTAGCTTTGGATAAAAGCGTCTGTTAAATGACTAAATGTAAATGTCCTAACTTGTGGATCTCCTGACTTCCGGGTGTAACTATCTGCCGTTGTGGCTGGTGTATTCTGGGAAAATTTCTTACCCCTTGGTTTCGAGTGTGATGCTGAAAAATCTTCATTCGAAGGGCTATTCACCCGTTCCCCTTAGCCCTACGCCTTCAAGCTAAAGAGAATTGGGACCCCCCTACCCCTTCACGGGAACGCGCAAAACGAAGGGTTGGGGTAAGGGGAAGGGCTAAGGGGTAGAATTGGGATTGGGCCTAAATGTCCTTTATTGTCGTTTGGTTTAATCATGTCTTGCTATTTTGACAGTTTTTCTGAGATGATTGTACACCAGCAGCCTCACTGTCATCCTTTATTAAGTGCTGCTTTTCCTCTTTTCCTGGTGATCTACAGGTCGGAGCACAGCATTGACCTTGTTTGACTGTTTGGGCGGCAGCAAGGATAAATGGATATCGCTAGATCTTTTTCCACTGGAGCGTGTCTGGATAGCGCAGTAACAGATGGAGAAACTCAGTCTCCGTCTTTCTGTCTTTCTGTTCTGGGGCTCTAATGAGTTGCCCGTGTGTTTCTGGCTCCTGATGCGGAGAAAAGGCAGGATGACAGGATGAAGGGCAGGAGAAGGAAGAGCAGTGATGGGGTTTTGAGAGACACAGAGAGAGAGAGACTTGATTCTGCCTGACACATCATGAGCATGAACACTCTGTGCAGACGTACATTAGACATGCCTGACACATACTGTACACACACATCAGCTCTTCTCTCGTCTACAGCTGCCAGATATGATCCTGTAATCTAGATCACACCGATTAAAGCTGTTTAATAACTCATACTTAGCATTGGGTTTGTGTTCCTTTTGTGGATTGTATTAAAGTCAAGCATATATAAAGATTTTAATTTGATGATATTATTATTATTCATTCATTCATTTTTTTTTGGCTTAGTCCCTTTATTAATTTGGGGTCGCCACAGCGGAATGAACCGCCAACTTATCCAACACATGTTTTACGCAGCGGATGCCCTTCCAGCTGCAATCCAACTCTGGGAAACATCCATACACACTCATACACTACGGACAATTTAGCCATCAACCAAGGCTCGAACCAGCGACCTTCTTGCTGTGAGAAGACAGCACTACCTACTGGCCCACTGCGTCGCCCCATTATTATTATTATTATTTTTTTTTTATTGTTATTATTATTATATACTGAAATATTTCATTGTTTCTTACAGTATTTTGTACATGTTGTAGCACTAATTAATAACAATAATAATTATCATCATCATATATTGTTATTAAATAAATAGTAATAATAGTAATAATGATTGTGTGGTTATTATTATTACAATTACTACTACTTTTATTATTATTATTATTAATATTGTATTATTATATTATTATTATTATTATTATTATTAAATTTTTATTATTATATTATTATTATTATTATTATTATTGTATTATTATTATTATTAAATTATTATTATTATATTATTATTATTATCATTATTATTATTATTTTTATTATTATTATTATTATTATTATTATTATTATTATTATTATTATTATTAATAAATTATTATATATTATTATTATATTATTACTATTATATTATTATTATTATTATTAAGTTATTATTATTATTATATTATTATTATTAAATTATTATTATTATTATTATTATTATTATTATATTATTATTGTTGTTGTTGTTGTTGTATCTTTATCTAGACTCAAATATAGCAATACTGATATTATTGTTAAATTTTAGTGTAGTAGTTGAAATAATAATAACTATTATTAGGGTGTACTCACACTATGTACAGTTGCCTTGAACCGTGCCGAAGCATGCTTGTCCCTCTCCCCTGATGGCCTGCACTCACATTGCAACCAAACCTGAGAGTGCTAACGTCATCGATGATGCGCTGTTCAGTGTAACAGAAGAGAAGCGCTCTCGCATAGTGGAGATTTCTTTAGTTATATTATTTTAGTCGATTGATATGCAGTGTCAAATATTTCGCCGAACAGATCAGCCACTTTTGACACTCATAAACAATCATAAAGTCCTCGTGCTGCAGGAATTAGGAGGTTTGCTGAAGGTACAGCTGATGTGCAGTGAGGGGTTTGCGTCTTTAATAATCTATGACAGTTTGTGTTCATTAAACAGTAAGAATGATTAATAAATTCATATCAAACAGTCCCTTAAAAGTCACGTCTCATCTTCAGTTTCAGGCTCAGACGCGCTTTGCACTCACACAACAAGCATACCACGCCAAAGCCCAAGTGAACTGCGCTCTGGCACACCTCTTCCAACTGGGCCTGGGCTGACCAACTGAATTTTGCCTGTGCCCAGTTGGAAGAGGTGTGCCAGAGCACGGTTAGGTTGGGCTTTGACACTGTGCGCTTGAAGTGTGAGTGCAAAGAGATGAGACGCGACTTTTAAGGGACTGTTTGATATGGATTTATTAATCACTCTTACTGTTTAATGAATACAAACTATCGTAGATTATTAAAGACGCAAACCCCTTACTGCACCACAGCTGCACCTTCAGCAAACCTCCTAATTCCTGCAGAACGAGGACTTTTATGATTGTTTATGAGTGTTAAAAGTGGCTGATCTGTTCGCTGAAATATTAGACTGCGTGTCGCTGCATATCAATCGACTTAAAATGATACAAGACGATATAACTAAAGCAATCTAAATAAAGTGCTTCTCTTACTGTTTAAATGACTAGTCGCATTATCGATGATGTAAGCGTGCTCTGGTTCGGTGTAGTGTGAGTGCAGGCCATCAGAGGAGAGGGGAGGGGGGCAATAGCTCTTCGGCATGGTTCAAGGCAACTGTAGCTAGTGTGAGTACGCCCTTAGTGTTATTTGTATTATTAGTTGTAATAATAATATATTACCAATTTGTTGCTTTTGTTATTTTTTATTATTATTATTATACTCCATTATTATTATATTTTCATTAATACTGTTTTACATGCTATGTTAAAATATTATAAAACATTATTGCATGGTTTATTTATGTATTATTACTACTAATGCTAAGAATAATATTGCAGCTTCTATTATTATTATTTATACTCATACTGATGTATAAGCACAACAAAAAATCCCAAATTATTCAGTCTTACTGATTTTCATCCTATCAGTTGCTACATGGGGTAGGGTGCTTTGAGTGGTTACTGTTGCTAGGGTGCTCTGAGTGGTTGTGAGGTGGATGTTAGGGTGATCTGTGTTTGCTAGGTGAATGTTAGGGTGCTCAGTGTTTTGCTAGGTGAATGTTAGGGTGCTCAGTGTTTTGCTAGGTGGATGTTAGGGTGCTCAGTGTTTGCTAGGTGGAAGTTAGGGTGCTCAGAGTGGTTGCTAGGTGAATGTTAGGGTGCTCAGTGTTTGCTAGGTGGAGGTTAGGGTGCTCAGAGTGGTTGCTAGGTGGATGTTAGGGTGATCTGTGTTTGCTAGGTGAATGTTAGGGTGCTCAGTGTTTTGCTAGGTGGATGTTAGGGTGCTCAGAGTGGTTGCTAGGTGGATGTTAGGGTGCTCAGAGTGGTTGCTAGGTGGATGTTAGGGTGCTCTGTCGCTGCTAGGTGAATGTTAGGGTGCTCAGTGTTTGCTAGGTGGATGTTAGGGTGCTCAGTGGTTGATGGGTGGATGTTAGGGTGCTCAGAGTGTTTGCTAGGTGGATGTTTGGGTGCTCAGTGGTTGGTAGGTGGATGTTAGGGTGCTCAGAGTGTTTTCTAGGTGGATGTTAGGGTGCTCAGTGGTTGGTAGGTGGATGTTAGGGTGCTCAGAGTGTTTTCTAGGTGGATGTTAGGGTGCTCAGTGGTTGGTAGGTGGATGTTAGGGTGCTCAGAGTGTTTTCTAGGTGGATGTTAGGGTGCTCAGTGGTTGCTAATATGCTCTAAATAATCACAAAAATCATAATCAATAGCCAGGCTTGGGTTAGCGTCATACAGTAATCAAGCTAATGCACATAAACAGTAATAGCTGGGCAATGCTAGCCAATAAGCACACAGTGCTGTCTCCTCTGCTTGTCCTTTCCTTTTCAGTCTCACTCAGTCTCAGAGTTGCATCATTTCTCTGTCCAACTTGTTCATCCAGAGCGCTTTCCATCAGATTTGGTTGCATTTGCACAAACTGTGCTGCCAGTGTCAGTTGTGTGAAATTCATCCCATTTCTGTGGTGTCCAGCAGGAGCAGAGCGGCCGGTCCATTACAAGCCCTCTGTGTGTAGGCCGAGCTCACAGCTAATTGACAGTCACATGTGGAAGAGAGAGAGGTCATAAACTAGTACACTCTGACACATAACTCGTCCCACACTGTTTGTAGCCATGCTAACAGCCACTCACTAGCATGATAGCAAAGAGTGTTGCGTGTGTAAAAAGTAGAGATGCACTGATTGACTCTTTTTTTTATTTTAATTGATCAGTCTCTGTTCTGGACTTGCATACAAACTGCATTGCAGTAATGTTATAGTACAAGGAGAGTAGACGGAGCGTTAAAAGCAAAATAAGTAAGGTATTTTTGTATGAAAATTAGGCTTGGGCGATGTCAATTTGGCATTGTCTGATGTCTAATGCGCAACATCGCGATGAACGACGGCAACGTCGTCGTAGGCGGTGGTGAATTAATTATTTATGAATAATTAATTAATTCATGACTGATTATTAATTTGTAGCCTACCGTTTCAACTACCTGAACTGCATGGTCTTAGTTTTACACATAACTAAATCATAAATAAATAAAGAGAAGTTACACACAAATTACCACCTGTCAATCACTTTGTGCGCAAGACTCTGGCATGAACAGGCAGAGTGATCTGTGTCGTTATAATGGCGTCCACAAACTTGGTTGGTAAAAAAGATCCACAACTAACAGGAACCAATCAACAGTATCTGAGGTTTTCACTAAAATTACCAAGTACAAGCGTGAAAGCGAAAGATTGAAGCAGTGTACTGACGCTGTGACACGTGATAGATTCAAAAGACCGAAGAGTCGTTAGATCGAGACAAGATTAATTAAATATCACATAACAACTATAGTGAGACGCAATCCAGCGGTACATCCTTGATAAATTGTCTGACGTGCACTGCTCTCTGGGATTTTGTGCTCAAAGCACCCGCTGACTGCCGCATGATAGACTGAGTGTGTGTGTGATGTCACGTGATGTGCGTTTTCAGTGGTATAGTGTAGAAGGAGATCTTTTCAGAAATGCTAGTTGAAACGCCAGTGTGGACGTGGATAGTTTTTGTTCTAAAATGCCATTTTAAAACTAAGACGTATAAGTGTACACGGGGCCTAAGTGTGTATTTTTCGAGAGCGGGTTACTGCTGCGAGGGTGGAGGATCACGATGCCATCGTCTATCGACCCAACCCTAATCAAAATATCCAATAACCACTAGAACAGTGTACACTCAGTCACAAATCAAAATACACCTTTGTTTGTTGCTAGTATGCTCCCTCTAGTGGAGAAAATTACAAACTGTGCCTTTAAAAGAGACTGGAGGCACTCAAGACTGATATTAATATTATACTGGCAGCAATTCAATTTAATTCATCTTTATTTCTATAGCGCTTTTACAGTGTAGATTGTGTCAAAGCAGCTTAACATAGAAGTTCTAGTTAAATGAAAACTGTCAGTCCAGTTTTCAGAGTTGAGTTCAGTTTAGTTGAGTTCAGTGTGGTTTAATTTTCACTGCTGAAAGTCCAAACACTGAAGAGCAAATCCATCGATCCATCGCAAGTCCCAAACCAATCAAGCCAGTGGTGAGGAACAAACTTCACCAATTGACGAAAGTGAAAGAAAAAACCTTGAGAGAAACCAGGCTCAGTTGGGCACGACCATTTGTCCCCTGGCCAAATTTGCTGAACTGCAGTCTAGTCACCGGAGGCTGAAGAACACCGGACGTCCATAGTGGAGAAGCTGCAGGTGTGAGTAGGGCACTGACATGTGTTCAGGCTGGCCCACGGGATCACTGCAGAGACTCCTCTGTCACTAGGGACTTTCAGGAATCAGTCTCATGCTCTCCGCTCCTCCATGACCGCCACAGCATCTGCTCAGGATACGGCCTGGTCTAAGATTATGGATACCTTGGCATCATCTCTTAACAGGTCTTGGATCACATCTATGGTGCTGCACAGGGGAATGACCGGACACATAGAAAATTCTGCATTAAGTTTGACAAGTGAAACGCATACTAACCTTTCTTCTTTTCATACTACTGCAATTCAGATCCTCTCAACATTTAGATAAAAATGCTGATCGTAACTCGTCTTTAGGTTATCGCTTGGAGTGTTTACATGTTTCAAAAAGTATAAAATATGGCATTTATTAAATAATGCTTATTAAATACCAGTTTTACAGCTTTGTTCAAGGAAATGCTGTTTTTCCTTCTGATTTGAGTGAATTTTTATTCAGTCTGTCTACTGTTTTTTTTATTTTGTACAGGTATGTTTCATGTAGTATACTTCCAGAAAACTAAAGTCTGATCATGATGTTTTTACTTATACTCAAAGTATTAGATGTATTTCTTATACTTTAAAATTATCATTTAATTTAAATCACCAGCTGCCCAAGCTAATATTTGAAGCATCTTCAATTCAATTCAATTCACCTTTATTTGTATTGCACTTTCACAATGTAGATTGTGTCAAAGCAGCTTCACAGACGATCATAGTAAATTGAAACCGTGTTGTTCAGTTTTCAGTGTTTAAGTTCAGTTCAGTTTAGCTCAGTTCAGTGTGGTTTAATAATCACTACTGAGAGTCCAAACACTGAAGAGCAAATCCATTGATGTGCAGCTTTACTGATCCCAAACCATGCAAGCCAGTGGCGAAGAAAAAACTTCACCAATTGGCCAAAGTGAAGAATTATAAAACCTCGAGAGAAACCAGGCTCGGTTGGGCGCGACCATTTCTCCTATGGCACATGCTCTCCACTCCTCCATGACCACCACAGCAGCTGCTCAGGATACGGCCTGGTCCAGGATTATGGAAACCTTGGGATCGTCTCGTCGCTGGTCTTGGATCGAGTGTGTGCTTTACTAAAAAGATAGGTCTCTAGTCTAGTTTTGAACTGCGAGAGTGTGTCTGAGCCTCGGACATTATCAGGAAGGCTGTTCCAGAGTTTAGGAGCCATAAATGAGAAGGCTCGACCTCCTTTACTCGACTTTGCTATTCTAGGTACTACCAGAAGCCTTGAGTTTTAAGATCTTAAAGAGCGAGTTGGATTGTAGCGAGACAGAAGATTGGTTAGATAAACAGGAGCTAGATTATTTAAAGCTGTATATGTAAGAAGCAATATTTTAAATTCAATACGAAACTTAACAGGCAGCCAGTGTAAGGAGGATAAAATTGGGGTGATGTGATCAAATTTTCTAGACCTTGTAAGAACTCTGGCAGCTGCATTTTGTACTAGCTGAAGCTTATTAATAGAAGTTTATTGATCTTAGCATGGATTATGATTTTAATGTGTGATTTTAATTCTGTGTCATTTTAAATCTCTTTTTATATTTTATATATATGTTTATATACACTGTTTGTATAATGTATATATTACTTGTTCATGTAACTAATATTTAGCTTTTGAATTTTTGTTTCTAGCTTTAAAAAAGAGAGGGGAATCTGTATTTTAAAGTCTAGATCAGTTCATTATTAGGAAAAAGCTGCAATTGAAACTAGCTTGGGCTACACCACAAATGAGTGAGGGTTGAAAAAGCTTCTTGAGCAGTTTAGGAAGATTATTTGCTTGTGCATGTGTAAATATTGAGGGTAAATACAGGATTATAGTTGTGTCTTCATGTGTGTGGACCAACCGAGTTGGTTTGTTAGAGTGTGTTTATAATACACAAGCATTTGTCTCGATCTGCCACTTACTTGACACGTTACTTTGAGACAGGTGAGAAGAATATCATTCTGCAGAAATGTTGCATGTTTTTTTCCAGTAAGCCCGAGTTGGAGATGATGTTAATCCATTGCTATGTAAATAAAAGTGTGTGTACATTGCTACATCATTTCTATTTATACCTTTGCAGATAAGGCAACCCCGTAATGCACCACAGAAACCTGATTAAAATCAATGCTAAAAGGATTGATTTACCTGCAAAATATGCATGCAGTAGTATGCTGTAGTAATTATTTCCTACACTGTTAAAAAGTGATGTGAAACAATGCTAGTAAACCCTTTGTGACTTATATACTATTTATATACTATTCATATACTACACTACCTGACAAAAGTCTTGTCGATGATCTCAGTTGTAAGAGGAACAGATAATAACTTGACTTCTAGTTGATCATTTGGAAAAGTGTCAGAAGGTAGATTTTTCTGATGAATCATCTGTTGATCTGCATCCCAACCATCACAAATACTGCAGAAGACCTACTGGAATCCACATGGACCCAAGATTCTCACAGAAATTAGTTAAGTTTGGTAAAGGAAAGATCATGGTTTGGGGTTACATTCAGTATGGGGGCGTGCAAGAAATCTGCAGAGTGGATGGCAACATCAACAGCCTGAGGTATCAAGACATTTGTGCTGCACATTACATTACAAACCACATGAGAGGGCAAATTCTTCAGCAGGATAGCGCTCCTCATACTTCAGCCTCCACATCAAAGCTCCTGAAAGCAAAAAAGGTCAAGGTGCTCGAGGATTGGCCAGCCCAGTCACCAGACATGAACATTATTGAGCATGTCTGGGGTAAGATGGAGGAGGCATTGTAGATGAATCCAGAATCTTGATGAACTCTGGGAGTCCTGCATGAACGCTTTCTTTGCCATTCCAGATGACTTTATTAATCAGTGATTTGAGTCATTGCAGAGATGTATGGATGCAGTCCTCCAAGCTCATGATGGAGTCAGACACAATATTCATTCTGTTTCCACTGCAGCATGACTTTATATTCTTTACTGGACATTCTTTCTCTGTATTTCTGTTAAGACTTTTGTCTAAGCAAAGTCAGACTTTACTGTCCTAATGAAATAATTAAAAATCAAGGCATGATCATATTTTATTTAGGTCAAATAAGCGTAATCTAGAGGCCTTTGCCTTTCATATATGCCACTTTTGATACCAAATGATCAACTAGAAGTCGAGCTATTATAATTATTCCTAAAACTTACATAGGCGACAAGACTTTTGTCAGGGAGTGTATATATAGTACTATTTTTATAGGCATGCACACAGTTTATTTACTCATTAATTAAACCAAAAGGTTTAATCACTTTAGTAAGTAAAGCTTTTACATCTTTAAAACATAACCAAAGTTATCTCTTTGTTAAATTTAGATATAATTGATAGTTTTATTGCAGCTGTGAGGCTATCCGCCATATAAAATCTGTCCGAGTGATTGGTGGTTCATTCTGCTGTGGTCAAATCAGTGACTAAGCCTATAAGGATAGTGAGTGGGTGAGTGATAGTTTTAGTTACTTTAACACAATTAAACTAAACTAAAAAGACACAAAAACCTGTAATGATAGCTGCCATTTAGGATGTAGCTGCGCTGTCTTCCCACAATCCCTCATTTCCCAATGGACACTTTTGGGCTGTAATTAAAGGTTTTGAATATTTCCTTCTTTTCGCATCACTCCAGTTCTTCTCAGCAGGATTGTGACACTCATCTGTCGGCTGTAATTATCCTGCCAATAATCTCTGGCTATTACAATTCATCAGGCTCGTCAGATGTGGCTGTATCTCCATGTTAGCAAAATCTAGGCCTGCCGCAATAATCAATATATCCACTTATCACAAAACACATGGACATGACCTCAATCATTTTTGGTGATGCAATAGAATTAGCGCACATAATAGCAATGTCATCAACATTGTAGCTGATTGCTCAGCCTCTGTCGTCTAATACTATCTCTTATCTCTGGAGGTGTCAGTAGTTGTGTTTCCATCCAAAGATGCAAGTTAAATTCATGCGCAAACTGGAATATCACACAAAACTTGTGGGACTTGAGCTGCACATCGATGGGTTTGCTCTTCAGTGTTTGGACTCTCAGCCGTGAAAATTAAACTACACTGAACTAAACTGAACTCAACTCTGAAAACTGGATTGACACAGCTTCAATTTCAATTTACTAGAACGTCTATGTTAAGCTGCTTTGACATCCAACGAGCCCAAGAGAACAAAATCGTCTCTTCTTGATAAACTGGCGCCAAATATCAAACGAAAAATGGAAGTTTCTGCGTTAGTCGCCTACTCCACTACATCGTAGTTTTTTTTCAGCCATGTTTTTTTGGCAAAATAGTGCACGGTTTGTCATATTCTTCTAGATTAATCTCCGCTTGCACTTCTCGGACTATTTGCATGTTCCACTGATGTTTTCCATCAAGTAATGTTGTCACTTCATGACATTTAAAACTGTTTGGACCTCATCGTCCACCCAAACATACATGTCATTTTCTGCCAATTTTTGTAAACAAAAAAAATCCAAATTGCAAAAATGCAAATTTATGTTAAAAAAAAGGCTAAATCACATGACTGGAATTAATTTGGTAAATGCATTTCCATCGTAGTTTATTCACATTTTATGCGGATAAAAAGTAGTCCTACTCAGTTAAAATTTATAACGGAGTAGGATTTATAACTACATTTTTTTGCGCATCTTGGCGTTTCCATCCAGGGTTTTTTAAGCAATATTCCACAATGCACACAAAAACTAAGTGGATGAAAACGCAGCAAATGTCCCTTAAGCGCAAGTTATTTCATTCGGCGGCCTTCTTTGAAAAGCCTCACGGGCAGTATGCTCGGGCATTTTGTCTGAATGGGGAAACATCAAATTCTCCGAAATTGCTTGCGAAGCTTACGATTACATTACATATTTGGAAATAACCAATTATTAAACAACAACTGTCTCATAAGTATAAGCAGCTAGTGTCTAAATGGTTAAAATCAGCATCAACGCTTCCCATTCACTTTGATGTCAAGCGTTGCCGAATTGAATTGTGAATCTGTCGCCGCTGCTTCAGCGGCTGCTTGCTGCAGAAGTTGGGAATTTCTCAACTCTCAAGTGCCAACGGAAGCGTCAGCCAATCAGATTGCTTTATGCAAATTCCCGAGCTCAGACAGTAGCCGATTGTGAGCTTATTTCATTGGCTGACGCTGCTAGGACAATTGCGTCAGCCAAAAATTCAGAATCGCCCTCCGTATTTAATTTGTTTAGGATATTTGTTTTCACATTTTGCTTCCGACGGCTAACTATTAAATACTTATAATAAAATGACAAAATAAATAAAATTACTCTTCAGAATACGCTATTATGTGTTCTTTGAAAGAGCGTGCTTGCATTTGGCATTGTCATTCTGGCATTATATAATGAGTGAAATGGTCCTAAAAGGATTAATGTCATTTATCACTATAAATTTTAGTGCAATATAACGTACTACAAAATTTGAAATGGTGAAAGGCCTAGCGAGATTACAGTAATACATAAGTCATTCAGTTAAACATTTTCTAGGAGCGCAAGAATGTAGGTCTTGCCCATTTTTGGCATTTGTTTTGTAAATGAATTGACTGTGCTGCAAATTAAGCCAAACAATATGCAGGTGCATATGTGAACTGCTTAAGTTTCTTGTTGAACATGTGGAAAAAGAATAGCTATTTTACACCTACTGCTGTAAAATAGCTATATGCCTAGTTGTGAGTGGTTGCTCTCTCTTTTTTTTTGTTAAGACACTTTTGGTTTAGGGCTGTGGTGGTGTACAGCAAATGTAAAAGTGAAAATAGTATTGAAATAATAAAATGAATTAAAAAATGTCAACTATAAAAAAAAAAAAAAGTCAGTTAAATTTACCGTCTCTTAGCAAGCTAAAGCATCTCAAGCTCAATGGCAGAAAAAAAAACATGCGCTAAATGGTGCATTTCCAAAAAGAAATCAGTTTTTTCAGTTTCGAAAGACATTTTGGTGGGCATACCCGGCCTTACAGTACTCTTGTTTATTTTATAATAAAATATTTTAAAAATTTGTCAGCACCAATAGCCTAGTGGTTAGTGCGTCGACACATGGCACCTAGGTGTTCACGGCGACCCGAGTTCGATTCCTGGCTCGAGGTCCTTTGCCGACCCTTCCCCTATCTCTGCTCCCCAATACTTTCCTGTCTGTAAAATCTCCACTGTCCTATCACAATAAAGGTGAAAACCCCTAAAATATATATATATATATTAATTATTAAAATATAACATTTTTAGTTTTTTATTTATTTATAGTTTTATTTTATTTTTTGTTTTTTATTTATTATTATTTTATTCTTTTTTTATTATTTTGTTATTTATTTTGTGCACTAAAACTTCCTTTTTGAATTTTTTTTTTTTTTTGACAATTTAAATCTTTGGAAAAGCATCCGCTGTGTAAAGGCTGATTTATACTTCTGCATCAAGCGCACACGTATGCTCTGTCGCAACCATCACATACCCCTCGCCATGGCTGATACTGACGCACACCTCTCAAAAAATGTAACTACACGTCGCAACGACACGTAGTGCAAGCTCTGTGATTGGTCGGCTTGGTAGTGGTGTTGAGCGTGGGCAGTGCTGAGAGCCGTGAACCTAATGGAGCGAGTGTTTACAAATTGTCTAGTCAAGTAAGGGAGCTCCAGATGAAAACTTTTGTTTTGTGTTTACTTTACGATTAAAGTCCTTGCACGTCCGCCGGTTCCCGCTTCTCAATGAGCAAGTTTAAGCTACTCATACATTAGGGTAACGTTCACAAAAATTAAAACACCCGCAGAGGTGTTAATCAGCCTTAAACGTATGCCAAAGTTGAGATAAGTCAGGGACTAAGCTGAAGAATGAATGAATGAATGAATATTATTATTTTATTATTATTTATTTTGTGCACTAAATCTTCCTTTTTGACAATTTATATATTTAGATAATTTTAATTATACAAATTAACTTATTGGAAATACTTGATTTGTTTAATGATTGTTTCAGTTAAACAATTTTTTGGTATTACTTGGCATCTCATTTTGCTGTGGCGACCCTGAAAAAAAATTAATGAATGATATCAGACAAGATATTAGTAAAAAGCCCAATCGCTCAATCTCTAAAGGAATGCACAGTGTTTTTTTTTTTTTTCCACCATCTCTCCAGCTAAGACACAATAGTCCTGCCGTCCGCAGCGCATCTCCTCCAGTCCCCCTCGCTCTCCTGCTCCCCTTCCTGGGAAAATCTCCGGCAAAGGTCTTCCATTAGCATAATCGTCTTTAGTGTCATTGTGGGCGGGCTCTCTGGGACAGCGGCAGCCGTCACTGGTCGGCCCGGCCACCTGTCCAGAACAAATCAAGCGGCTCTTTGTGCAGCGGCCGCCCCTCCTGCTCTCTCGCACATCCACAGGCTAATGAATAAATTGATTAAATATGACTTAGATGGACAAAAGAGAGCCATTAGTCTGTTAATGAGACACCAAAGGATTTATTTGTTGTTTGCGCGAGGATCATTGCGATCTGTTGTGTTTATTTAACTTTAAATTTGTGTCACATTGATGGCTTTGTTCCACTGAAAACCCCCCAAAACATGCCCTGCATGCACTACAGAAAAAAAAAATGCAGGGTTCCTCACAATTCCTTCATGCTGTCACAACACAAATCAATTAAGTTGATCTTAATCATTTTTACAAATTTAGGTACACTGAATTTTCCAGAGATGGGTTGCGGCTGGAAGGGCATCCGTTGCGTAAAACATGTGCTGGATAAGTTGGCGGTTCATTCTGCTGTGGCAACCCCGGATTAATAAAGGGACTAAGTCGAAAAGAAAATGAATGAATGAATGAATAAAGGTATACTGAAAAAAAATATTTCTGCAAAATTGCTGCAAACAATTTATATGTGTTGAATTTAAACAAGCAAATTAAATGTAGTACTGTTCAACTTAATTAGTTTTTTTTAATTCATCCCAAATAAATTGTTTACAACTGCTTACCTTACATTTAGTAAGTCAAAGGAATCATCTATGAACAATTTTTTTGTGTATATTAAACTAGGGCTGCTCGATATTGGAAAAATCACGATATTTTGTTTTTCTACGATATACGTTGCGATATAAATACAATCTCAGCAGAAATAAAGAAATCATTCATTAGGATTGATTGTGGTTGTTTTCCAAGGATGTGAAAATTGTATGTCTAAAAAAATTATAAACAAATTGCAAGTAAAAATGCTTACAATAGAGCAGTGAAAAAAGTCAAATGACCTTAATGCTTTTCCAGAGAGTCTAACAGTGTTCAGGTACAGACATTAAGTAATGAAATGTAAAATAACACTGTATAGTCTTTATCGTAATAATAATTCAGTAAAACAATTCCTCATTAAAGTTATAAATGTACTTATTTTGCGGCCGAATGCTTTAAACTCTCTTGAAATGCCTTAAAAACACACACTGAAAGAAATTACTTTTTGGTGTAGTAATATAATAAAAATGTATATTTATATTTATATATATATTTTATATATATATATATATATTTTTTTTTAATTTATATATATATATATATTTTTTTTTAATATATACTATATATATATATATATATATATATATATATATATATATATTTTTTTTTATATATATATATATATATATATATATATATATATATATATATATATATATATATATATAGATTGACAGTTATAAATTATATACATAATTATAAAAGTAACTGATTGCCAGGGAAATAGCTGTTGTGTTACTTTAAAAAATCTAATTTATAAAATAAATATGAAACCTTGTACACTAATCGACACTATTTTAATGCTGTTGTGGGACAATATGAGAAATGACCATCAAATTCAGTATCTCATTAAAAATATTAACAAATCTCAACACCTCAACAAGGGCAAAGTAGTGCTTATATTTCCATTTGCAAGATTTGCCATCGTTCTGACTCCTGGTCATTGTTGTGTGCGACTGAGTGTGTGCTTGTGTGTGAACCCTAACTACTCTGCCTCTGATTGGCAAATGATGGAAATGTACTCAATCTAAGCCAATCATCACGTTCTCAGTTACACCACGTTCACAGACACGCCAATCATCATCACTGGTTGCTCATATGTCCCGCCCCAGCCCCAAATACATACACACACCACCCCAGAGAAAGAGAGGCCTATGGCTGAGAGACGCTGCTCGCATGAAAACCGCTTCAGTGTCTCAATTATAGTAACGCACATTTTATATTGTCAGTAATGGTAATGACGTTGTAATGAGGGAAATCGTAATTCATTTAATTACTTGTTACTCAACGCCGTTTATTTAGAGTGCCGTTATTCCCATCACTGATTGCTATACACAATTTATTACTATTTATTGTTTGTGGAGCTATATTATGTGCAAATGGAAATGTTAACTATGGAGTGTTGTTAAATTAATAAGTGTATGTGTGTATAAATAGTGTTTGTTCCGTGATTATTATCAAGTGACTGGCCCAAATCAAATCATCCAACTTGTGAAATATTCATTCAAATCTGTCAGTCTTGATAACTTAATAGCAAAAATAATAATAATATTAGCACCTCTTCACAATAAGCCGCCTGGTTTGAGGTGTCCTGCTTGTTTGCTGTCTGTATGTGTGTATCTGTGTGAGGGAGTGTGTCTATTCGAGCAGATTTGATGTTGTACTGCAGTATTTCATGAATATGAAGCAGTGAGAGAGAGAGTTGGAGTTTGGTTGAGGGTCTGACAGCTCGTGTGGAGAAGGTGTGTGTGTGTGTTTGACGGGTACAGACAGACCTGCTGACAGTACATGGACAACGGTGGCTGTTTGGTGCTGTAATCGAGTCACTGAAGACACATTCACAGTTCACACTCAAGGCAATTAAATCTGTCATCTTGCTGCTGTGTTGTTTATTTGTGTGTGTGTGTCTGGATGTAAGTGGAGTATTGGTGTGCAATATTATTTATCATCTACAATAATATAATAATTGTTTCATTTTAAATATATGTGTAAACAAAAATAGTCCAAAAGCACAGACTGTGATGAAGCCTATTCGATTGCTGGCAGAATGAGTGAGGGTTGTCAGTATTAATAATAATAATGAGAAATGTTTCTTCATATTGGAATGAGTAATGAAGCTGCAGTTTCAGCTTTGCGCCACAAGAATGAAATACTTTTTTTTTCTATTTTTATTTCTCAAAGATAAATATTTCCAGTCCAATGATTTTACAGATTTCATAATGAGCTTAAACAAAAGGTGTACTTTAACTAGTGGTTTAAATTGGTTACCTTTACTTTATATAATCAATGAAGTATTGTCATATTCTCCAAAAACAAAAGGTATTGGTAATTACAGTTTGGTTCAAGTTGATTTGATTTATTGGTATAAAGATATTACAGGAGGGCTTAATTTGTGCCGGAACACGCCGGATCCGGCACCTCATTTCACTGATCCCCCTCCTCAACCGCCCTTCTCGCCTGTTCGCTGTTCACTTTCGCTTTCTTCCGTGACTCCCTAACCCTCTTCACTGTCGTCCACGACACCCCCTCCCTGCTCACTTTTGCCATTCCATCACACCAACTCCCTCCCCCTCCCCACCCCAACACGCTATCCCACCGCTTCTCACTTTCGTGCGCGACACCTCTCTCTGTTCGGGTAACATGGCGGATCCATTTCCCGGATCTGTTCCGGGACCTCGCAATTCACAAATTAAGAAGCACTGAACAGTAATGGGGCACATCACTTTAGATTTGGTTGCTGATTTTCAAATAGTACAAACAACAAACACAATCAGACAAAGGGTGAGCCCCTGGACTAATGCGTCACCTGGCTCGAGAAACCCGTTCTCAAAGACTTACTATTTGGGTAGCACACATATTCTGAATGCCTTCGGCAGAATTCGAATGAGCCATTTTAATCTAGATTAATCTAGATTAATTTCAAAATTAATCTAGATTAATCTAGATTTAAAAAAAAATAATCTATGCCCACCTATATTTAAAATATATATTTATTTATATAAATAATTTAAAAAATAGTATATTTAGTATTCAGTAAATTATCCCCTTGGAATGACGAGTAATGGGGCAGATCACTTTAGATTTGGTAGCTGATTTTCAAATAGTACAAACAACAAAGACAATCAGACAAACAAACAAACAAACAAACCATCCCCAAGTGCTGCAAATTAAATAAAAATGTACAAATGTAAGGCTAAAAAAAATGTGTAATATTATATAAAAAAATTTGAAATAATCAAAACAAAACAAAAGAAGTCAGAACTCTCTTAAAATAAAATGTCAGCGTTTATGGAGAAAGGATTGGAGAGGTTCCCAAAGTCTCCAGAAATGTAAGAGTTGTAAACATGAAATACTTTTTAAAGGGCACCTATGATGAAAATCTACTTTTGTAAGCTGTTTGGACAGAAGTGTGTGTATGTACAGTATAGTGTGTCCACTGTCATATTAGAGTTAAAATATTGATGTTAAAGTAGGATCCAAATCCCAGTGATTCTGAGGCACACCTCAACATGACGTAGGAGTGTGGTTTTCCCCGCCCACAGAATTGATCGGCAGGCTCCATGTTTCTATAATAACATGTACACAAGTCCACAGAACTGTTTTTTTGCAGATAAACTGGGGTTAAAATATCTGTTCAACTCTGATTTTGATGAAGTTTAAAACGTTTATAAAACAGAGCATGTTTGTAATAATGACAGTAAAATTGCTATGTAATTCTCAACCGCTATAATCATTAGGGGTGCATGGTGTCAGTAAATGATCTGATGGCTATTTTGAGCTGAAATTTTACAAAGACAGTTCTTACATCTTGTAAAAGGCATAAAATAGGTGTACTTTAAACAGATAATGAAGTAAAATAGAAAAATACACAATTTGATTGATACTATCATTGTCGGGCACGTTCCTTTAAATAATAAAATAAAATATTTAGTTATAGTCAGGGCTCAACCTCATTTTACCGATCCCCCTCCTCACACAGCTCTTCACTTTCTTCCACAACTCCCCAACCCTCTTCACTTTAGTCCGCAAACACTGAACAGTCCCCTAAACCCCCTCCTCCCAACTTTCGTCCGACACCTCTCAATACTCTGGTTACATGCCTGATCCGCTACCCTGATCTGTTCCGGGACCTCGCAATTTAATAAATTATATACATAATTATAAAAGTGACTAATTTCTAGGGAAAATAGCTATTGTGTTACTTTAAAAAATCTAATTTATAAAATAAATATAAAACCTTGTACACTAATCTACACTATTTTAATGCTGTTGTGGGACAATCTGAGAAACAACCATCAAATTCAGCATCTCATTATAAATATTAACATAAACATTCTTTTCTATCACCTTAACGAGGGCAAAGTTTATATTTCCAGTTTGCAAGATTTGCCATCGTTCTGACTCCTGGTCATTGTTGTGTGCGACTGAGTGTGTGCTTGTGTGTGAACCCTAACTACTCTCTGATTGGTGAACGATGGAAATGTACTCAATCTAAGCCAATCATCACGTTCTCAGTTACACCACGTTCACAGACACGCCAATCATCATCACTGGTTGGTCATGTGTCCCGCCCCAGCCCCAAATACATACACACTCCCCAGAGAAAGAGAGGCCTATGGCTGAGAGATGCTGCTCGCATGAAAACCGCTTCAGTGTTCATGTCTTACATCTTGTAAAAGGTGTCAAATAGGTGTACTTTAAGTATATATTAGAAAAAAACTAATTTGCAGACTTGGAGTTTTCAGCTGCCGGCGCAATAGCCTAGTGGTTAGCGCGCCGACATATTGTGCAGTAGCATGTCAGGGCGTCCCGAGTTCGAATCCCGGCTCGAGGACATTTCCTTACCCTATATATATATATATATATATATATATATATATATATATATATATATAACAGCTGCTCTTTCCGGAAAATTGCTGGAACGAATTTACCGGTATTTTCAAAAGGGGCCTATTTACACATACAGACCTTTCAGGAAAGTTGCTGGTAAGTTTCCGGAAAGGTCTGTATATGTGAAAGGGGCTAATAATGTGATTATTTTAATTTATTTTTTATTATTTATTTTTATTTATTTTAACACAATTGAAGCACAAACATTGTTTTTCACCCCATAATCACAATCAAGCTTTAAAAATAAATGCTGGACCTCCGCTTTAAAGGTGCAGTACCATAAACAGCATCTTTAATTCTGTGGGTCAGAGTGGTTGACTCCTGAGAGGAAAGATCCAGAAATGTGGAATAATGCATATATAATCCCTCTGTATGCTAGCATGATTATGAAATGCATTAAATCCGGTTTGCATCAGTGGACTTCTGTCACAGGTAGACACACACACACACACACACACACACTCTCTCTCTCTCTCTCTCTCTCTCTCTCTCTCTCTCTCTCTCTCTCTCTCTCTGTCAAGCGTGACATGGTTTAGATCAGCATCCGTAGTAGTTTTAATCCTGAATGACCCAGTCCTCCCCAGCTGAACATCATTGAGGATGCATTTGTGAGAGCGCTGCACAATATATTTACTTTCCACGTCAACATTGTTAAGCACGCATCTGCAATAGTCACATCACATCGCAATATCTGCAATGTGGAGTTGGGATGGTAGTTGACCGAGAACTACAGTTCAGAACATTGTGGAGTCATTGCAAAGTTTAACCTTACTTTGTAAATTACACAGTATTTAACTGTAATATCAGCTGTATGATGGTTATGCAGTATGTTACAGGGCGAAAAGCTGCTGTATGTTTTACTTTAAAGATATACAGGGGTTGTACAATGAAACAGAATTAATTTAGTATTGGAGGTTTCCTGGCTAGATGTGAGCAGTCCTAACTTCATTGATCTTCATTCCATCAGTAAGAGCAGTGTGTGACGGTTCAATTAGCAGAGGAATAGCACAGTTTGGGATAAAATATTGCAATGCACACATTATGGGTGACATATCAGTTCTGTGGATGTAAGAGGAAGCTGTCTGAAAGGGATGTCTGGGTGCTAACCCAGATTGTACCCAAAAAACATTAAATCAAAGCTGCACAGCTCACTGCAAAATTAAATGATATTTCATTTCTTTTCTTTTCTCTTCATTTTATTTTATTTTATTTTTCTAGCCCCGTAAGAATATTTTATTTTATTATTATTATTTTTTTTATTTCATTTTATTTATTAGCCCCCTAATAATTTATTTTGTTTTATTTTATTAATTTTTTTTCCAGCTTTTTAAGAATGTTGATTTATTTTGTATTTGTCTATTCTCTAATTGATATTTTATTACGTTTTTCTAACCCCCTAAGAATGTTTTATTTAATTGTATTAATATTATTATTATTATTATTATTATTATTATTTGTTTTATTCTTTTTATTTTTTCTAGCCCCCTTATTTGATTATTTTCTATTTTATTTTTCTAGCCCCTAAAAATGTTTTATATTATTATTATTATTATTATTATTATTATTATTATTATTATTTCATTTAATTGTATTTATTAGTTCCCTAAGATTATTTTTCTAGCCCCCTAGGAATGTTTTTTTATTTATTTATTTATTTGATTTGATTATTTTCTATTTCATTTGGGGGTTTTTTTTAGCCCCTTAAGAATGTTTTAATTAATGTTGTTGTTATATTATTATTATTATGTGTTTTATTTAATTTGATTTATTAGCCCCCAATGATTTATTTTATTTTATTTTTTTCTAGCCCTCTAAGAATGTTTTATTCCGTTTCATTTTTTATTATTTGTTTTATTTAATTTTTTATTGTTCCAATAATTTTTTTTTCTAGCCCCAAAATATATTTTTAATTTATTTTTATTTTTAATTTTATTATTTTCAATTTTATTTTATTTTTCTTGCCTTCTAAGAAGGTTTTGTTTTGTTTTACTTAATTTATTGAGAAATTCCTTGTACTATATAAGGAATATACGATATAACAACATATTGGAGCATAAAAACAGTGTCTCCTAGAGGTGGTTTGTCAAGCCCACTCACTCAGAAGAAATGTTTTCACAGAAATATGCACTTCTGCACATCAACTTATTTGACAAAATCATGAAAATAACAAACCAAGTTAAAAGTTTCATCAACTATTATAACAATAAAATGTAATAGCGTCATCTGCGATGATATAATGGTTTGGGGTGAAGTCCAGGTCGGGTGGTCTCCTGATGGGATCATCAATCACAACTGACAGAACTGGAGGAAACTTGGCTGGATTGAGAGATGGATAGACAGACGGAGCTCCTGTAGAGAGTTAGAGGATTCAGGGTTGTGTGTTGGCCTTTGTTGGCGTGTGTGCTTGTGTTTGTGTATGTCTGGGCAGCAAAGTCGATAACAAGGCTTTTAAAAGGGCAGTAAAACACATTAAACTTCAGCACTGTGGAGCCAGACGCTCTTCCAGGTATGAGATGGAGTCAAGTGTGGTTCAGGGAGACCACAGGATGCACCCTATGGAGGTCACTTATAGGTAAATTAAACATTTATAAATGGCACAGGATATTAATCTACACATGATGCGAAATAATCATATGTTGACTCTTTTTTTATTTTTATAATTTTATTTATTTTTAAAATATATTTTTGCTTTTTGGGGATAGTGAAAGTACATTGGAATCATTTTGTAAATATAAGATTAATATAAAATACAATTATTGTGTATTATATATTGATTTTAAATAATAATTTTTTGTTGTTGTTTTTGTTTGCTATAGTAACCTTTCTTCACATTTATTATTTGTCTATATAATACAAAAACTTAATAATACTGATCAGATAATCAGATAATAATACTGATCAGATAATCAGATAATAATACTGATCAGATAATCAGATAATACTGATCAGATAATCAGATAATATTACTGATCAGATAATCAGATAATAATACTGATCAGATAATCAGATAATAATACTAATCAGATAATCAGATATTAATACTGATCAGATAATCAGATAATAATACTGATCAGATAATCAGATAATAATACTGATCAGATAATCAGATAAGAATACTGATCAGATAATCAGATAATAATACTGATCAGATAATCAGATAATAATACTGATCAGATAATCAGATAAGAATACTGATCAGATAATCAGATAAGAATACTGATCAGATAATCAGATAATAATACTGATCAGATAATCAGATAATAATACTGATCAGATAATCAGATAATAATACTGATCAGATAATAATACTGATCAGATAATCAGATAATAATACTGATCAGATAATCAGATAATAATACTGATCAGATAATCAGATAATAATACTGATCAGATAATAAGATAATAATACTGATCAGATAATCAGATAAGAATACTGATCAGATAATCAGATAAGAATACTGATCAGATAATCAGATAATAATACTGATCAGATAATCAGATAATAATACTGATCAGATAATCAGATAAGAATACTGATCAGATAATCAGATAATAATACTGATCAGATAATCAGATAATAATACTGATCAGATAATCAGATATTAATACTGATCAGATAATCAGATATTAATACTGATCAGATAATCAGATAGTAATACTGATCAGATAATCAGATAATAATACTGATCAGATAATCAGATAATAATACTGATCAGATAATCAGATAATAATACTGATCAGATAATCAGATAATAATACTGATCAGATAATCAGATAATAATACTGATCAGATAATCAGATAATAATACTGATCAGATAATCAGATAATAATACTGATCAGATAATCAGATAATAATACTGATCAGATAATCAGATAATAATACTGATCAGATAATCAGATAAGAATACTGATCAGATAATCAGATAAGAATACTGATCAGATAATCAGATAATAATACTGATCAGATAATCAGATAATAATACTGATCAGATAATCAGATAAGAATACTGATCAGATAATCAGATAATAATACTGATCAGATAATCAGATAATAATACTGATCAGATAATCAGATAAGAATACTGATCAGATAATCAGATAAGAATACTGATCAGATAATCAGATAAGAATACTGATCAGATAATCAGATAATAATACTGATCAGATAATCAGATAATAATACTGATCAGATAATAATACTGATCAGATAATCAGATAATAATACTGATCAGATAATCAGATAATAATACTGATCAGATAATCAGATAAGAATACTGATCAGATAATCAGATAAGAATACTGATCAGATAATCAGATAAGAATACTGATCAGATAATCAGATAAGAATACTGATCAGATAATCAGATAAGAATACTGATCAGATAATCAGATAATAATACTGATCAGATAATCAGATAATAATACTGATCAGATAATCAGATAAGAATACTGATCAGATAATCAGATAATAATACTGATCAGATAATCAGATAATAATACTGATCAGATAATCAGATAATAATACTGATCAGATAATCAGATAATAATACTGATCAGATAATCAGATAATAATACTGATCAGATAATCAGATATTAATACTGATCAGATAATCAGATAATAATACTGATCAGATAATCAGATAGTAATACTGATCAGATAATCAGATAGTAATACTGATCAGATAATCAGATAATAATACTGATCAGATAATCAGATAATAATACTGATCAGCTAATCAGATAATACTGATCAGATAATCAGATAATAATACTGATCAGATAATCAGATAATAATACTGATCAGATAATCAGATAATAATACTGATCAGATAATAATACTGATCAGATAATCAGATAATACTGATCAGATAATCAGATAATAATACTGATCAGATAATCAGATAATAATACTGATCAGATAATCAGATAATAATACTGATCAGATAATCAGATAATACTGATCAGATAATCAGATAATAATACTGATCAGATAATCAGATAATAATACTGATCAGATAATCAGATAATAATACTGATCAGATAATCAGATAATAATACTGATCAGATAATCAGATAAGAATACTGATCAGATAATCAGATAAGAATAATGATCAGAATGACTATAATAATAATAATAATAATAATAATGTAAATATAATAAAAGTATTACTATAATAATAATAATAACCACCATATGCTTGTCAATATTTTGGCTCTTTTTTTCTTTTTGTGGCAGGTTTTTATTTTATGTATTATTTAAGTTCAATAAGGTTCAAGTACACTTTAGGTGAATATTGACATAATATTGATCATATTACAATAAATAAGAATCATCGCATATGATATTAATTCATTCATTTTCTTTTCAGCTTAGTCCCTTTATTAATCCGGGGTCGCCACAGCGGAATGAACCGCCAACTTATCCAGCATATGTTTTACACAGCGGATGCCCTTCCAGCCGCAACTCATCTCAGAAACATCCATACACACTCATTCATACTCATACACTACGGACAATTTAGCCTTCCCAATTCACCTGTACCACATGCCTTTGGACTGTGGGGAAGCCGGAGCACCCGGAGGAAACCCACGCGAACGCAGGGAGAACATGCAAACTCCACACAGAAACGCCAACTGACCCAGCCGAGGCTCAAACCAGAGACCTTCTTGCTGTGAGGCGACTACAACACTACCTACTGCGCCACTGTGTCGCCTTGCATATGATATTATTTTTGTTTACATCATTTTCTTTTTTTTTTTTAAGTTGCAATATTAATATTTCTTTGGATATATTATTTGTTTAATATAAATAATAATAATAATATTAATAATAATAATAATTATTATTATTATTATCATGAATAATTACATATGTATGTTCCTATTTATCACTATGACTATTATATTAATAATAATATATCTAATTAAAATAATAATATTTTTGTTATTAGAAGAACAGCTTAAAATCTAATAAAACAAGAATTGTATAATATGTTCATATTTAATAATTAATATTATTTTAAGTACTTTATACAATATTAATTATTAATTATATTAATATTAAATACAATATTAAAATAAAATATTTCATTAGTAGTAGTATTAGTGTTGATAGCATAAATATTATTATTGTTATTATTTGTGCACTTTTTCTACTGCTGTGTAAAAGAATGTGGCAAATATTTGTGAGTTTAACTTCCTTCAGAAAGATAGCAATAAAGCTTACACAGCCATTTTAATACCAATTAATATTTTAAAGCCTCAAATACATTTACATGGGTGTCTACATGCATTTTAAATGGGGTTAAAAGGCACCTATTATGCCCCTTTTTACAAGATGTAAAGTCTGTGATGTCCCTAGAGTGTGTGTGTGAAGTTTCAGCTCAAAATACCT
Source organism: Danio aesculapii (assembly GCF_903798145.1). Lineage (NCBI taxonomy): Eukaryota > Metazoa > Chordata > Actinopteri > Cypriniformes > Danionidae > Danio > Danio aesculapii. Next base: position 28,668,871 of record NC_079452.1, on the reverse strand, counting down.
CACAAATAATGTTTTATCACTCTCTGAAACTGACCCTTTAGGCTTTGAGCTTAATTATGCCGTTTTGTTGACTGTCACTTTAAATTCAAATGAGATTGTGCTCTTTTCAAAAGAAGGCGGAGCTACAAATGCCTTTGTGTCAGCATAGTGGCAGATTCAAAAACAAGACTAACGTCCTATGCTAATGAGGGAGAGATAGTCACTAGTGGGCGGGGCTTTCCCCTTCTGATGACACATACAAAGGGAGAATGCCAATCAAAGTGTTTCTGCAGACGTTTTTTATCAAGTGTGAGTATAAATTATACAATTAATACATTTTTTCCATTATATGCTGGTTATATTCACACACTGTTGCCACACAGCTTTGTTTAAACCCTCTATAAAAGTCATTTTTGCATAATAGATCCCATTTAAGATATGGTAGTGCATCCCAACCATGCTGTTTAGTGTTTATTTGATTTAATTAGAATTCAGCAGCACTATCTGTATTTATGCATTAAAATTCCGAGCCAGTTTGTGTGTTGTTTTGATTGTTTTTTGGAGCAAAACTGTCTTTTTTAGCAGTTCATTCCAAGACCAAATGTCTCAATCAGGTCCTCTTGATCAGCCCAGATCGTTCAAAGACTCTCTCCTCCTCCTCCAGAGGGAATTTCATCACAGAGCGCAACACAAACACATGTTGTTGTGTTTTTCTTTTCTCACCGGCCTGCTGTATTAATCAGAATGACAAAGCGTAAAATGGCCAGGATCGATTCTCACAGTCCTGTGTGAGCAGCGCTGGCACACTTTAATAGTGTTTTAATGCGGCATGTCTCCATTAAAGTGCTGATAATGTGGCAGCGGCGGCCCCGAGGACAGATCGCTTCCAACAGGCCGGCTGTGATGTTGAGTCGCTGGAGGCTTCAGTTTAATGTGTGTGTGTGTGTGTGGTCTTCTGCGTTTGGTGTGCATTTGAAGTTCGCGCACAGGGACTGGACATCTGTGCCAAATACAAGCGCAGTTTCTGTTCCTGCCAGAAAAACCATCGCTGTATTTAGTGCGCGTCGCTGCTTGGGCAAGTTTTTCTGTTTTTATATGTGGAGGGATCTCTCTGGACTCGGTAAATGCTGAAGCTGCAGGTCAAAGGTCACAGGGTGAAGTGGTTTGGTCAGTGAGATGGACTAAATGAATGTCTTCTTCACCTCCTGCTTTCCACACCTTTTTGCTCTTGTTAATTTGTAGTCATTAGGGAGGCAATGTTCTCATTTTCTCCAAACGGATCTTCAGATTTTTACACTATTGTCAGACTACTTGCTCTACAAACAACTGTGTTCATGACTACACATAAAAAGGAGAATAAGATAAGAAGGAAATGTCAGTTTGCATCCTCAAGCAGCAGAATGTGCTGTTTTTAACATCTAAAAAATAAATGGAAGTGAATGAGAGCGGAATTCTCGAGGCAAAAAAGATTATAATGGCTCTTACTTGAACAAATAAGGTCAGTAGGTCTCATCGAGACTGACCACAGTCTGGATCTGTCCATAACTCAGTGTTCATCATCAGAGAAAAAGCAGGAGAAAATGAGCAACATGAGAGGAACACGCAGCATATGGCAGGCATGAAGCCCGAGGGTCCGCATTACAATCTCACCCTCAGCGTTTCCCTTTCAGAGAGCATATGTAGAGCATGAGTCTATTAGAAGAGCTGGAGAGGCCATCAGAACACAGAGGAGATTCACAGCCTTCTCTCATCTTTAATGGCTTTCTGTTATTCCTCTCCAGAACGCTGCACTACACTGGAAAAATTAGCTGTAAATTAGCAGTTTTCTGCATTTTGTGATTCTTATTTTTATTTTCCTCTGTTTATTTCTGCTTTTGAATTGCATTATGGGAATTTGCTCTATCTTCCAACAACTTTTAACCTGGAGAAGTTGTGAAAAATGTGTTTCATGAACATTTGCAATAGTTTAAAGTGCTATATTGTCTGGGTTGGTGTTGTATATTACACTACACAAAGCTTATAATAAACTGGCAGCACATTTTCTGTTATTTTACACACTTATTTCTCTATAATAATAATAATAATGAATAATTCCTTAAAATTATATAGCGCTTTTCTGGACATTCAATGTTTTTTACACATTTTTTGGGGGGAGGGGGGGTCTCCTCATCCACCCCCAGTATGCAGCATCCACCTAGATGACACGATGGTAGCCATATTGCACAATTCTGCACACCACACAGAGTCAGGACCTCAGTTTTTAAAGTCTCATCCGCAAGACTGCACTCACTGAGCAAGATAGAGTCCCCATTAATATACTGGAGCATCCATTTACATGGGGCTTCATCGTCAACGCTGGACCGAGGTTGTGTCTGAAGTTGGGGCTGACGCAATCTTCATAGCAGTGTCAGCCAATGAAATTAGTCTGCAATTGGCTACTGTCTGAGCTGGGGTATTTGCATAAAGCGATCTGATTGGCTGACGCTTCCAACGGATCCATAATTAAATTCTGCAACGCGTGATGTCACCTATTCAAAGTGAATGGGAAGCATTGACACTGACACCCCATGTGAATGGGGCGACACGGATCACAGGTTGAGCGCCCCCTGCTGGCCTCACTAGCACTTGCAGCAGCAACCTAGATTCCCCATGTGGTCTCCCATCCAGGTACTGACCGGGCGCAGCCCTGCTTAGCTTCAGTGGGCGACCATGTGAGAGTTGCAGGGAGCTAGTAGCCTAGAGCTAGCTGGATATTATTTCTTATACATTACAGGGTGGGCAATTTATATGGATACGCCTTATTAAAATGGGAGTGGTTGGTGATATTAACGTCCTGTTTGTGGCACATTAGTATATGTGTGGAGGCTCATGAAAGAATAAAGTTACGTTAAAACCAAGAACACCATTGTTTTTCTTGTGAAATTCCCAATAAGTTTGATGTGTCACATGACCCTCTTCCTAATGAAAAAACAAAAGTTGGATCCAAGATAGCGACTTCAAAATGGCCACTATGGTCACCACCCATCTTGAAAAGTTTGCCAATGTCAATAAAAACTTTTTTAATGTCAATAAAAGTCACGTTGTTAAACTGTAGAGTTGAATTTTCAACATCAGAGCAGAGATCAACATCCCACAATGCAATTCACAACCGTAAATAATCGAAAAACACAAAATGCGGAAACTAACAAGAAGCAAATCGTTTCAAAGTTTGCAAAACGATAAATCCTAAATGTGAATTTGGTGCATTTCTATCAATTGACCTTTTCATAAGATGTTTATGAAGCGTTTAATGCTCATCAGCATCTTAATTCCCTGAAAGTTCTTCATATTCAGATTTTTGAACCCTCTAAAACCCTCATGACACATCAGAAAATGTAGATTTTCTGGAACTGAGATGATTATTAACCCAGTCATCTGTGCCTTCCTCAGCAGATGCAATGAAATCAACAAATTCATTCATTCATTTTCCTTCAGCTTAGTCTCTTATCTATCAGGGGTCGCCACAGCGGAATGAACTGCCAACTATTCCAGCATATGTTTTACACAGCGGATGCCCTTCCAGCTGCAACCCAGTACTGGAAAACACACTCTCGTTCACACTCACACACTACGACCAGTTAATTTTATCCAATTCACCTATAGGGAAACAGGAGCCGAGGAAGAAACCCACGCCAACAAGAACGTGCAAACTCCACACTGAAATGCCAACTGACCCAGCCGGGACTCAAACCAGTGACCTTCTTGCTCTGAGGCGACAGTGCTAAGCCAGCCCCCGTAAATCAACACATACTGCATTAGGGGTGGGCGGTACACCGGTGTCATAGTCATCACCGGTGTGACATTGCGCCACGACATGGATTTTCTAATACCGTCAATACCGTAATAAATCAATTATGCACCTTGAACAGCTGCATTTACATCAATAATAGCTAATTCTAAATAATAAGGCATTCAATTTTCTTCAAACGTTCAGTTGTGGTCTGAATACATGTCCTTATACTACAGGGCTCGAAATTGCAACCATTTTGGTCGCATGAGCGCCCGAAATTTAATCTATGCGCCCTCATAATATATTTGGGAGCATTTGTGCGACTGAGTATGAAGGTTGTAGTGCAATCTGATTTGATTTTCTCTAAAAACTTGCTGAATCGCTCTACCCTGCTGCTGTATTGGTTCATATTAGCTGTTAGTCACTCAACGCTTCCCGCTGTCAGATAACAGGGAGCTTTTGTTACTGCAGGAAATACAAACGGCTGAAGAGTGAAAAGTGCACAGGTTTGCAAACCTCACCTAAAGTTATAATAATAATAATAATAATAATAATAATGGCGCAGATGACAGCGATCATGACATGAGGTAAATGTTGATCCACCAGCTGAGATCAATCGAGGGTTTTCGGAGAAGGTGCCCGAATCTCGATGCGTTGCATTCACCGCGTGTTCAGCGTAAATGTCCGCTAAATATAAAATCTAACACTGTAGACATCATCGCCAAAGAAACTCACCTTTACTAAGTTTACACTGAAACTACGGCTCATAACAAAGAGCGGAATTGCGCTGGTGGTCATCATGAGAATCCTGCTCTGTCTGCTCATAAATTGGTGCGGCTGACTCGCCTGCTTTATTCCACCAACACAGAGAAATGAAGATCAGCTCATAACGAGACTGAGCATTTACAATGACCCAAACCAAAACTTTTAAAGAGTGATAGAAGTGAGACTTTCTTTTGTCTGTTCTTCCTTGAGATGTATATTATTTTGCTATTGAAAGTAATACCATGATATTATACCGTCACCGTTCAAAAGATGAAAAATACCGTGATATTAATTTTAGGTCATATCACCCACCCCTATACTGTATACCATATATTTTCCTCCGTCTGTATTCTTTCCTTTTTGCATTGCGCCTCACCGACTGCTTTCTGCCTGTGACTGTAGCACAAAAACACTCGTTCTTGAGTCAGTGTTAGTTTTAACATGAGCTATTGTGTTCAGTCAGTGCTTTTTATATGTTTTAGCTCCAGCCATTGAGTTGATTTTCTATAGGTGTTGTATATAAATCGGTTTCATTTAATTCTCTTTGACTTATATATGAATATTTTTTATATCGCATTTTCTTTGTTTACTTAGAGCAGGGGTGTGCAAACTCTGTCCTGGAGGGCCGGTGTCCTGCACAGTTTAGCTTCAACTCTAATCAAACACACCTGAACATGCTAATCAGTGTCTCCAAGATCACTAATTGTCTATAGGCAGGTTTGTTTGATCAGAGTTGGAGCTAAACTGTGCAGGACACCGGCCCTCCAGGACTGAGTTTGCCCACCCCTGACTTAGAGGATGCTGTTCTTCGTGGTTTTACTTTCCTAGCTGTTTAGTTTTTTAAGAAATTGAACAGTTTTGTTTTCAAGGAAATGAAACCTGTGTGGGTTTGAGGAAGTGTGGATGTTCATGAGAAACGTTTGATGATGTTGTGCTTCTGAGATTGTGAGAGTGGAATTATTATAGGTGTGTGTGTGATGTGGAGGTGATGTGTTGTGCAATAGAGGCAACTGATGCAAACACTTTCACTCTCGTTTTCTGTGATTTTCTGTGGTTTAAAGCTTCAGATTATCAGATGCAACAGTTCTCGGGTAAAAACACTGCGGTTGCTTTAATTAGTTTTTAAGAAACATCTGGCTGTTTCCCCATAATTAAAATTTTTTTTTGCTTAAATCCTATTTTAGAAAGAGTTCTGTTGTTGATATTATCAAATTTATATATTACATTAATAAACATTTGTAGGTGTCACGGTGGCTCAGTGGGTAGCGCTGTCGCCTCACAGCAAGAAGGTTGCTGTTTTGAGCCTCGGCTGGGTCAGTTGGCATTTCTGTGTGGAGTTTGCATGTTCTTCCCGTGTTCACGTGGGTTTCCTCCGGGTGCGCCAGTTTCCCCCACAGTCCAAACACAGCAAAAATTGTCCATAGTGTATGTGTGTGAATGAGTGTGTATGGATGTTTCCCAGTGTTGGGTTGCAGCTAGAAGGGCGTCTGCTGCGTAAAACATATCCTGGATATGTGTGTGTGTGTGTGTGTGTGTGTGTGTGTGTGTGTGTGTGTGTGCGTGTGCGTGTGTGTGTGCGTGTGTGTGTGTGTCAGGAGTTTGATGATGCAAAAGTCTTTAAGTACCATCTGAAAATTTATTATAAAATAAGCGTTTTTCTACGTTTATGTTTAGATATTTCACATCACATGCAATATAGGGAGCTCTTTGGCATAAACGTAGACACAGGAGTTTGAGAACATTTCAGAAAAACACTATATATATATATATATATATATATATATATATATATATATATATATATATATATATATATATATATATATATACATATACAGTTGAAGTCAGAATTATTAGCCTCCCCTGTTTTTTTCCCCCAATTTCTGTTTAACGGAGAAGATTTTTAACATAACATAATAGTTTTAATAACTCATTTCTAATAACTGATTTATTTTATCTTTGCCATGATGACAGTAAATAATATTTGACTAGATATTTTTCAAGATACTAGTATTCCGCTTAAAGTGACATTTAAAGGCTCAACTAGGTTAACTAAATAAGTTTGGGTAATCAGGCAAGTTATTGTATAACGATAATTTGTTCTGTAGACTATCGGGGGAAAAAATAGCTTAAAGGGGCTAATAATATTGACATTAAAATAGATTTTAAAAAAATTAAAAACTGCTATTATTCTAGCCGAAATAAAACTAATAAGACTTTCTCCAGAAGAAAAAATATTATCAGACATACTGTGAAAAATTTCTTTGCTCTGTGAAACATCATTTGGGAAATATTTAAAAAAAGACAAAAAATTCTAAGGGGGGGCTAATAATTCTGACTTCAACTGCATATTTATATATATATATATATTTCAGTAATGAGAATATAATCACAATCATCATTGATGCTCATTACAAACTATTTCAAATGTACACAGTATCAGGACACATTACAGTAATGAGAATCATGGGAGTAAATGACAATAATCAAATATGTAAAAAAAAGAAGACGGCTATGCTAATATTGTTTGTAGTGAAATGATTTACTGTTTTGGCTGTACTGTATTTTTTCCAGGTGATTTAGTCAGTATGTTTGCACTAGAGAGCTGTTGTCACCAGACTCTGTGGCGTGTTTTTTGGATGGCATCCTAGTTGCACAAACAGCATTATATTGTCCATACTAGTTTGAAACGAGCGGCGCTGTGCATTATACAGTCCCACAGGTCTGACCCGTCGTTTAGAGTCAGTCAAACCTCACACAGCACATAAATCATTCTGTTTCAGAGTCTTTAACCGGGTGCCAAACTGCCCTGCGTTCCTCCCATTGGGCACTGCGAGATGCCAGGGACGGAGCGGGATGATGATGTGCGGGTGAAGCTGTTTTTTTCGGGGGCTTTATCGCCATTTAGTGCCCACTCAATGCCCCTATTGTGCCCCTGTGAGAGGACAGGCCAGGTCGGGCCGCTTCTGGAAACTGACCTTACAATAAAGAGACGCACAAAGAACAGCTTGTGCCGACTGAAGCCTGAAAACACACACACACACACACGCACACAACAACGAACTGATGATTATGTAGACATTAGGTGTAGGGATGCATGCACTGTCAAAAATGCTGGGTTACACACGCTAGATCTGTGTTGGAACAACAAGAAGAAGAATGTAGTTAATGTACCAAGTTTGACAGGTTTAAGTGGAATGAACATAAAACAGTTGAGTTGTCACAAAAAAGCATGAACTACCATGTTGTTTGCATGTTTCTAGTTTGAATTGGCATGTTGCTAGCATGTTTCTAGCATGAATTAGCATGTTGCTATCATTGTTCTAGCAATGCGTTAACATGTTTCTAGCCTAAATTAACATGTTGATATGATTCCAACATGGATTAGCACGTTGTTTGCAAGTTTCTAATATGAATTAGCACGTTAGCATGTTTCTACCATTAACATGTTGTTAGCATGATTCCAACATAAATTAGCATGTTGTTAGCATGTTTTAAACATGAATCAGCACGTTGTTAGCATTTTTCTAGCATGAATTAGCATGAATCCAACATGAATTAGCACCCAGATAGCAAAATACACTCGGGTCAGTTCCGGCTAGATTCTCGCCTGCCGGAGACTTACCCCTCGGCCCGACTCCAGCTGCCGTGCTCGGGCCGGATGCCTGTCTACTCACTGCCCGATTCTGGCCCGAATCAACGTAAGCGAGCCGACGCTGCCGCATCCAAGCCAGAATTGGCCCGCGAGGAATGTGGGGGTCCGGAGCTGGCGCAATTAAGACTTCTTACCTTTTTTTATATATATATATATATATATATATATATATATTCATTCATTTTCTTTTCGGCTTAGTCCCTTTATAATCCGGGGTCGCCACAGCGGAATGAACCGCCAATTCATCCAGCATTTGTTTTACACAGCGGATGCCTTTCCAGCCGCAACCCATCACTGGGAAACACATTCACACACACATACACTACGGACAATTTAGCCTACCCAATTCACCTGTACTGCATGTCTTTGGACTGTGGGGAAAACCAGTGCACCCGGAGGAAACCCACGCGAACGCAGGGAGAACATGCAAACTCCACACAGAAACGCCATATATATATATATCTATATCTAGATAAAACAGCAAACGCAGGCTACTATGTATACATATATATATATGTGCGTGCGTGCATGCGTGCGTGTGTGCGTGCGTGTATCTGTGGACTATCCTGTCGCAAATCGCTACGAAAAGCCCTACATTAGGGTAATAATTGGATTAAGGTGTTTACATGTCTGTAATGCACTTCAATAATGCGACTAAAATCGGTATACTCCACATGTCTTAATTCCATTTCTCTTTAGTTTGATTATGACCTTAATCTGATTAAATTAATCAGAAATCGCTGTTTACATGCTCGTCTCTTAATCAGAGTATTGTCTTAATTATTAAAATCTAATTATTGCTGTCCATGTAAATGTAGTCACTGAGTGGTCTCTAGGACGTTGCTATGCATTTGCTATAGTAGGTGGTCTTGGGTGGTTTCTAGGGCATTGGTTTGTGGTTGTTTGGTCGCATTGAGTGGTTTCTAGGGTGTTGCTTTGCAGTTGCAAGGGTGTTATGGGTAGTTTCTACAATCTTTTGGGTTATTCTTATAGAGTTGTACCCGTATTATGGATCAATGTTCTGCAGATAAACTGAAAATGATCCCGTCTTCATTTCTGCGCTTCCTCATGCTGTTTCTGTGTCTGACAGCGGTTTGATTGAGCCGTCCGTTTCACTGGATGATTTAGCACTTGATGACAAGAATATCAGCGTAGGAAGGAGACTTTTATCTCCAATTCATTCTTTCTTTTTTCACTCGTTTGGTCTGCTGCGGATTTCCTGCTGTCGAGCCGTCGCTCCAACCTCTGCGTGCAAACAGGAAGCGACTGTGTGCGCAGTGGTGGGAGCTTCCTGTTACGACTGGCCTGTTTGCCACCACACCTATGCCCAATAACGGTGCTTTTGACCCAGCACCCGCTCAGACTTCAGCATTAGGCATTCAGTCATGCTGCACACATTGGGTGCGGTTTCTCGATGAGAGCTGTGCTTGTACTGTTCTGAGCGAGGTTTGAGTTTTAATGTGCAAAGTCTTATTGAAGTGTTTTGGTTCATTTCCTAATAGACTACCATTAAAAAGATTTCTATTTTTAAATAAATGTGTGTTTTTATTTGGCAAAAATGTCGATGAAAAGCATAGAGTTGAAGGCAAGATTATTAGTCCTCCTAATTTAAAGGGCACCTATGATGAAAATTAACTTTTGTAAGCTGTTTGCACAGAAGTGTGTGTATGTATTGTGTGTTCACAGTCATATTGGAGTTATAGAAACACAACAAGTCTCTTTTGTTAAATTTCCTGATGTTAAAATAGGATCCAAATCCCAGTGATTCTGAGGCACACCTCAACGTGACGTAGGAGTGTGGTTTTCCTTGCCCACCGAATTGATTGGCAGGCTCCATGTTTCTATAATAACATGTACACAAATGACCACAGAACTTTTTTTTTGCATAGAAACTGGAATTAAAACATATGTTACAACTCTGTGTTCAGCTGCACTTCAATAATTAAGTTGAAAACATTTATAAAACAGAGCATGTGTGTAGTAAAGACAGTAAAATCGCTATGTAATACTTAACCGCAATGATCACCACTGCCGCATGGTGTCAGTAACCCTATTATGTGTGTGTAATGCAAACAGTGTTTGTGTGTGACTCATCATTTCAGAAAGGCTTGAATAAACTTCCACCACAAATACATCAATTAAACTTACTTGCTATTTTTGACTATTGAGTTGTATTTCAGCTTCATCTGTGTCTGTCTCTATCACTGACTGCTGTTTATCTGACGTAACGTAGGAGAAGCAGACTCGTACATGGAAGCAGTGGGTGGGGAGAAGCAGCTCATTTGCATTTAAAGCCACAGGCTACAAAAACAACTACACTTTACTCAGACACCAAAATGGGCAGCTTCTGGAGGCTATAATAAATGATCTGATGGGTATTGTGAGCTGAAACCTTACAGACGCATTCTGGAGACACTAAAGTCTTATCTTAAATCTTGTAAATGGGATATAATTGGTGCCCTTGAAGTTATTTTTTAATATTTGCCAAGTGATGTTTACAGAGCAAACGCACTTGTACAGTATTTCCTCATTTTTTTTTCTTCTGGAGAGTCTAATGAAGTTACTAATGTTATTACGCTACTAATAAATTTAGCTGGAATAAAAGTTTTTATTTATTTATTTATTCATTCATTTTCTTTTCGGCTTAGTCCCTTTATTAATCCAGGGTCGCCACAGTAGAATGAACCGCCAACTTATCCAGCACATGTTTTACGCAGCGGATGCCCTTTCAGCTGCAACCCAGTACTAGGAACCATCCACACACACTCATTCTCACACACACACACACACACACACTATAGACAATTTAGCTTATTCAATTAACCTATAGCGCATGTGTTTGGACTGTGGGGGAAACCGGAGCAGCCGGAGGAAACCCACGCCAAAACGGGTAGTACATGCAAACTCCACACAGAAATGCCAACTGACCCAGCAATGGCTCAAACCAGCGACTTTCTTCTGTGAGGCAATCGTGCTACCCACTGCAACACCGTAAATCCCCTTATTTATTTATTTATTTATTTATTTATTTATTTATTTATTTATTTATTTATTTAAAGTCAATATTATTAGCCTCCTTAAGAAATAATCTAATTAAATAAGCCCTAATTAACCTTGTTAAGCCTTTAAATGTCACTTTTTTTTAGCTGAATAGTAGTATCCCGCAAAATATCTAGTCAAATATTGTATATTACTGTCATCATGGCAAAGACGAAAGAAATCAGTGATTAGAAATAGCTTATTAAAACTGTTATGTTTACTAACTGTTATGTAACTATTAAAACTGTTATGTTATGCAATGAAAAAAATGGATATTCTCTCCATTAAACAGCACTTGGAAATATTTAAAATAATTACAATTTCACAAGTTCGACTGTATTTGTAAAAGAAAGTTATAGTTGTATATTCACCGAATAATGTTGAAAATCTGAAATATGTAATTGTTTCTTTTGAATTATGTAATATTTTTAACATTGATGAAGTTTCCTAATCATCGGTCATCAAATTTGAATGATTTCTGACAGATCTTGTGACACTGAAGACTGAAAAAATCTGCTTTAAATCAACACGAATAAATTACATTTAAAAATATATTACAATTAAAAAACAAATCATTTATGGCGGCACAGTAAAGAAGGTCACTGGTTCGAGTCCCGGCTGGGTCAGTTGGCATTTCTGTGCGGAGTTTGCATGTTCTGCCCGTGTTGGTATGGGTTTCCTCCGGGTGCTCTGGTTTCCCCCACAGTCCAAACACATGCGCTATAGGTGAATTGAATAAACTAAATTGTCCGTAGTGTGTGAATGTGATAGTGTATGGGTGTTTCCCAGTACTGGGTTGCGGCTGGAAGGGCATCCGATGCGTAAAACACATGCTTTAATAGTTGGCGGTTCATTCCGCTGTGGCAAGCTGTGAAATAGAATCAAATTATTTAAATTGCTATTTTTACTGTCAAATAAAGCTTGTTCTGCAGCTTTGGTGAGCAGAAGAGACTTAAAAAACAAACTACAGTACACATCTGAAGCTTACCGTAGTAATAGTAACTTCCATAAATAACACAGTGATGTTAAAGTCTACTGTAATGACACACATTTGCGTTTCCTCTTCTATTTCTGTCCTCTTCTTAAATCCATACTGAGTGTAAACAGCATCTCTGCTCAGCGTCTGC
>NC_079452.1:28649037-28651537 GCF_903798145.1 Danio aesculapii | reverse complement strand
TCCTGGATGTTTTTGATCCCTAACATATTGAACACCCCTAGACTAGTAAAATGTGCTCTGTAGTGAACATGTCGTGTTCATTTCTCCATATGTTAGGTGGCGTTATGGAGCTGTAATTTCGAGCGCAGGCTTTAATGCTGCTGAAGGAGGTTGTTGTTCATGCCAACAGCAAACATATGTCACAGGCATTGGAATTTGGGTTGCTTTGTAACGCGTCGTGAGTTTTTGCTGGTGATAAATGGCGTTTGATGACAGGGTCATGAGAACATGCATATGGCTTTGTTTAAAAACACGAAACAACGATTCATATGAGCAAGACCAGGAAAGAAGTTTTGGTAATAATTCCCACTATTAACTACTGGCTGATTACTTACTTATTTTTATTAAAGATATGCTAAGTTGTGTGATTCCCTTATCTGCCCATGTGCGGAAGTTGAGTGGTTTCTTGTTAGCTACAAAATCAGGGTTATTCCAGATTGGGGTGTATTTAGATGGTGTGAGTGGAGAATTAGTGACCTGATGAAATTTCCACCAGGCTGTCAGGGTTGCTTCTATTGTCGGCATTTTAAAACAGTGATGTTTCTTGATTGTTTGACTGTGAAAAGGTAATTCTGAAATGTTAATGTCTTTGCAGATTATTTGTTCAATATCTTTCCAGGTGTATTCTGATGAGTTTGGCTTAATCCACTTGTGTATGTTTTGAAGCTGATTTGCCAGAAAATAGTTGTAAAAATGTTGTGCTTCTAATCTTCCTTGTGATTTTGGTTTCAAATTGTCAATTTAATTCTTGGGGTCTTGTTTTTCCAGTAAAAATTTTGTGATAATTGAAATTAGAGATTTGAGCCAGGTACGAATGGGCTGTGTTGGAATCATTGAAAATAAATAGTTTATTTTTGGGAGTATGGACATTTTGGTTACTTTCTTCGTCAGCTGAGGAAGTTCAACCTCCCAAAGGAGCTGCTGAAACAGTTCTACACCTCCATCATTGAATCAGTCATCTGCACATCAATAACTGTCTGGTTTAGCTCAGCTACTAAATACGACCTCCAAAGACTACGTCGAATAGTTCCGACTGCTGAGCGAATCACTGGTACAAACCTTCCTACTCCCCAAGAACTGTACTTATCCAGAGCGAGCAGAAGGGCTGCCAAAATCACTCTGGACCCCTCACACCCAGCACACTGCCTCTTTGAACTTTTACCTTCTGGTGGAAGCTACAGAGGACTGCGCACCAGAAGTTTCTTCCCATGAACACTTGATGATAATAATTGTGAAATCAACATCACTACTTGCTATACACTTTTATACACATATACACTAATTTAAAAACACACTTTACATGCCAATTTGCACATAACAGCTGCACATATAACTTTGTATATAGTAATAAACATGTACATACACTTGTCAATCTGTATATTTGCATTCACTACTTACTTCTATTTTTTTTATATAAATATATTTATTATCTGTTTTTTGTCCTGTCTCTGTAATGCTGTTGCACTGTTGAAGCTCTGTCACCAAAACAAATTCCTCGTATGTGTGATTATACCTGGCAATAAAGCTCTTTCTGATTCTGATATTCTGCCCATGATGGATAGTGGTAAGTTCATCCAGCGTTGAAGATCGTCGTCTATTTTTATAAGTAGTGGAGTATAGTTGAGAGCAAACAACTTTGACAGCCTGGGGGAAACATTGATACCCAAATATGTGATGTAGTTGGTGCACAGAGGGATTTGTGATGTTTGGGATGTCCCATCCACTCTAGTGGAATGTACCGGAAGTATAGCAGATTTATTCCAGTTAATTGAGTATTCAGAAATATTTGAGAAAGTGTCAATAAGTTTTGTTTCTTCTAATGATGTTTGGGGATTTTGTAAGTATAATAATATGTCTGATTACCTGCTTATTTTTAAGATATTAGCAGTTTATTGGTACTTATGAAGGATGGTCTTATTCTACCCATTACCTTAACCCAACTACTAACATAACAACTATTAATAAGCAGCTAATTAGTATTTTGTACTATAAATCTTAATGGTTTGTTAATAACTAGAATTGTACTTTTAATATAAAGTCTGGCCAAAGGTTTAGAAACATTTCCATCATGAAGTCTCTTGTTGCTGCCATATTTATTGTGTGTGTTTTTGTGCAGGAATTAAACTGTAAATTAAGCAAAGATAATTTTGATAGAAAAACTTTGTTAAATTGTCTTGTTGTGTTAGCATGAATGGATTAAGGGATTGCATAGTTATATTCATTACTGTGCTTAAGATGGATTTATTATTATCATAATTAATGTCACAATAATACTGTTAATTATCTGTTAACTTTTATTTTTATTATTTTGCTGACAAGCTGTGGTGTGTTAACAATTGCAAAAAAAATATATGTATATATGTGTATGTATATATATATATATATATATGTGTATGTATATATATATGTGTGTGTATGTATGTATGTATGCATGTATGTATGTGTGTGTGTGTATATATGT